>NC_057798.1:587456023-587776670 GCF_018294505.1 Triticum aestivum | reverse complement strand
ACTTCCTTGCGTGCGAAGATGTAGCTGGTGGGTCCCAGCAGTTAGGGGGGCGAATCATTGTTTTTGCCCGGACGCACTTCCTTGCATGCGAAGGTGTAGCTGGTGGGTCCAAGTAGTCAGGGGGCGAATCGTTTTGTTTTTTTGCCCAGACGCACTTCCTTGTGTGCGAAGATGTAGCTGGTGGGTCCCAGCAGTCAGGGGGAAACGTTTTTTTCGCGAAATATAGTAGCCCGTCCGGTGGGTCCAAGCTGTCAGGTGGAGGAATCATTATTTTCTGCGTAATAAGGAGGCACTTCCTTGCTGCGGCCGTGGACCCAGCTGTCAACCTCTCCACGTACAGTCCACGTCCGATGGAAGTCGTTCCTTGACCACGTTGACCACGCCGCGCCGAGAGCACCAGGGCGATGGACGACGGCGAGGCCTAGGAAGGGGACGACGGGGAGCCGGGGAAGACGCGGCAGTGGAAGCCCGCGCGGAGAGGAGTACGAGGGTTCACTGGTTCAGCTGCGGTGTGAGGCTGCCGTCGCCGTAGGGCCTGGCCAGCGGTGGGAATAGTAGGGGACGGTGAGGCCGCTGCGGCAGCACATCCGGCCACGGGAGGCAGGAGCATGCGGCACGACCAGCGCTGCTTTGGGCGGCTGGAGCAAGAAAACCACAGGTTGAAGGAGCACTACGGCCATTGGATGGACATCGTACGGACACTGGAGCTAGAATCGTTCATATTGACTAAAGTTGACAGAGGCCCCCGTCCCAGTCAACTTAGTAGGCCCACAAGTCAGCCTCCCGCCAAGGTGGGTCCCAGCTAGCAGGGGGAGTATTCATTTTTTTGTGCGTAATAAGGAGGCACTTCCGGTAGGTCCGAGCTGATAGCGGGGGGAACGTTTTTTTCACGAAATACGCTGACCCGTCCGGTGGGTCCCAGCAGTCAGGGGGGAAACATTTTTTTCGCGAAATAAGGTGGCCCGTCCGGTGGGTCCTTGCTGTCAGGTGGAGGAATAATTATTTTGCGCGTAATAAGGAGGCACTTCCTTGCGGCCGCCTGGACCTAGCTATCAGCCTCTCCACATACAGTACTCTTCCGATGGAAGTCGGTCATTGACCATGTTGACCACGCCGCGTCGAGAGCACCACGGCGGTGGTCTAGACGACGGCGAGGCCTAGGAAGGGGACGAGGCGGAGCCGGGGAAGACAGAGCAGTGGAAGCCCGCGCGGAGAGGAGTACGAGGGTTCACTGGTTCGGCTGCGGTGTGAGGCTACCGTTGTCGCAGAATAATAGGGGGTGTCGGTGAGTAGAGGGATGGCCTAGCCAGCGGTGGGAGTAGCACGGGGCGGTGAGGCCTCAGCGGCATCACAGCCGGCCACGGGAGGCAGGAGCACGCGACACGACCGGCGCTATTTTGGGCGGCTGGAGCAAGAAGACCAGAGGTTGAAGAAGCACTACCGTCGTTGGATGGACATCGTACGATCACTGCAGCTAGAATCGTTTATATTGACTAAGTTGACAAAGACCTTGGTACGCGTCAACTTAGTAGGCCCACAGCTCGGATTTGGCAGAAAACATATAGCCCATTTGCGATTTCTAAGAATGTACAACCCATTTTTTAATTATAATGGAATTTAGTACAACCCATTTACAGTTTGTTAAAAGTACATCCCAACTTCTAGCTAGGACAATGATTAATAATTTCAAACAACCGCTCAAAACAGAATTAAAAAAATTCCCACATTTTGATGAGGTCCGAAATATTTTTATCTAAAATTTCTTCAGGTTAAATATAATTTCAAAATAAAGTTGTACTACGTTAAAATCCAACGAAATATTGCGCGTGCAACAGGAAATGAAATTAAAATTTCCAAATTCCAAAAATAATATATTTTTCAAACTAATTACGTGTTTGGTGCATAGTAATTGCCCAGTTATTATAATTACATCCCATTTATTATTTCTTAAATTCCATTTTCTTGTTAAGCCTAATGCATATGTCCTAGGAAACTTTGCAGCCCAGGGGGGCGGATAACAAGTTGACCCGGATATTGTGTACAACTGTCGGCCCAGTTGCATTGCTGATGTTAAAAAAAGGCCTGTGTAGTACAGTACAACCTAACATGGTTACTCAGCCCACATTCAGCGACGCCGGAAAGGCCCAAACAAGGCTTCTGTACAACTTTTTGAAGTCACTTAGCTCAATTAATAACTTAAGAAAAAAGTTAGATTACAGTGGAACCTAATTAAAAGCTGTCACGAGCAAATAAATAATTCAACGGGTCTCAGTTGTGCGTGTGCGCGTGTGTGTGCGTGTGTGTGTGTGTGAGAGAGAGACACACAGAGATAGAGAGAGACCCATCGGTCGATGCTCGTAAATACATCTTTCAGCCATATGCGTTGCTGATGCTCAGTAAAAATTTATATAGTTGACACAATCATATAGAACATCATAGCACACTGAACTTGCATACAAAAATTTCACGCAGGCGGCACAATCAAGATGGAAGTAGTGGATCGCTACGGGAAGGGCTATGTTGAAACCAACGAAGTCGTACATAAAGGTTCATCGTCTTTATAAATGACGGGGAAATATCTTGAATGTTGTGCAATGAAAACAGACAGACAACACAATAAGTTCTGCTAGGACATTAAGTTGACGTTTAGCCCTTTCTAAAAAAAGTTCATGTACAAAATTAGAATAGGTCACAATCAAATGTACTGGCATATCAGTGCTTCAGACCCATAGCTCGGATTTAACTAGTACTATCTGACAAGATTCAGTTGTTACCTCAAATTAGAGCACATCCAGGCAGCCATCCCTGCCTCTTCTCCCAAAGAAGCAGTGGCCTCCGCCGCGCGATGGAGTAGGCCCTGTGCCATCCATCGTTCCGAGCAACACAGGGAAAGTCTGACGTTGACTCCTGTAATGGACGTCGTCGACGGACCCTGGCACCAGCGGCGGCGGCAGGACTTCGATTGATGGATTGACCACTTCTTCGACATGCACGAACACTTGATACAGGTACATCCCTAACGTGGTCCACGGCGGCCTTGGTGGCAACGAATAGTACAACCCCGGTTCCTGCACCGGTATCTCAACACCAATCACCTTCGGTATGGTGGATGGCTTCTTCATCCATGCCATAATCGTCAGAGCCCAGCTGTCTGGAGGAACAAACATACTTACGAGCTCACCTCCAAGGTCGTTGATAAGCTCATTCATGGACTCTCTGTCCAAGCACGTCGAGGCATGCCATGGAAGGTAAGCTTTGTTAAAAACGCAAGCTCAAGGGACACTGAGCCCCATCCTGGGTGCCACCGATAAAAGCTCACCAGCGCGCCATCGCAGAACAAACGCCGGGAAGATTCGGACACACGACTGCAGTCCAAAGTTGTCCGGAACCTGACGAAGAAATCAGCTAGTGGCGGACAGACTTCGACGAGCAAGTCACTTATTTGGATGTCGTGCGCAGTGCCAAGAGCTTTGACAAGGTCATCCGGCAAGACGGGAGGCTTGTCGCCGTTGATGGTTACCATCAGCACTTTGCCGGCAAACTGGTCGTCAAGCGCTGCCATGCCACTGTTGAGCGACAGCACACAGCGACCGAAGGCAGGACGGACCTCAGGATCTCCGGCTCGGAGATCCACGTTGACCGGCGACAAGATAGTGAACTTGAGTACAGGGAGTACAGGAGGGGGATTTGGGGGAACCGGAGTAGGAATCGAGATTCCAAAGGTGGGGGAGGGGCAGGAGACTGGGGATGAAAAGGTAGCATGAATTTCGAGCACGCGCCAATATGCTCTCGGCGCGCAAGCACACGAAAACACCGGTGGCGCCCACATGTCGGCCTAAGAGTCCTTATTCTTTCTTTTTTGGAGAGCCCGGCCATTTTCAGGATCTTTTGAGAGCGCGACCTGAGAGGCATAATTGACATGTTTGGCATTGCGTTACTACTCGGCCCATATTCAACGACACCTCACTGGCCCAAACAAGTGTACATCATCGAAAAGACAGTGAGCTCAAATTATATAACTTGAAAAAAGGAGATATACTCTGAACACTGGAGAATTGTGATGCCCTCATTTAGCCCACCAGTAGTTCGAGACTATAAACAGTTCGAAACAACGATATATACAACATTCAAACACTGACTAGTGACTACTACCGACATAAACAGCAATACATGATAGTTCATAAGAAGTCTTGCTACACCACCAAAACGCACCCATCTGCAGTGCTCAGACTCTCGTGATCCAGACGAGAATGACATTCTAAACAGAAGAAACTATTACATAGAAAGAGTGACATAGACGAGGATGACCAAATGACAAGGAATATGCATAACAAAAGAAAGAACTACCCATCCAGAACCAGCAGCAAAGACAACAAAGTCATTCGAAGAGATTATCCAACACCATCATAATTTGCAGCCCCGCTTCAGTGACCAGTGATCCGGAGGCACCAGTACTCCACCCTTTCGATGCAACAACCCAATTACCTATCAACCTCAAGGCTTGAACCACATCACTGCCTGTCGTAATTGAGACATCCAAGGATCAAAGTTAATCCGGATGCCTTTGTCATTCTCACCTTCTTTTGGCTGCAGGCTGTATCGTTGACAATCAGGGGAGTTTGCTCCCGAACTCCTAGGGCTCACCGTGTAGACACAGTTTTCCATAGCAAACAGAGCCTCTCTGCCATCAAGGTCCTTGCTAACGGTGATCTCCTGGTTAATCGGATAATTGAGTCCGAGAAACAGAGAGTGTGAACCAAGGCTATTTACCCGCCTCCAACTAAAAATTCCTAAAGGTCCCAACAAGCTAATATCCTGCTCATAGACGTAACAGCCGCTGTCCGGATACTCATGTATTACATGGTGCTTGTATATAGTGGGTTTTTTGCAATATAACTTTTCTGGCTCATGTGTCCGAATGATCATCAGTCTTTTGTCGTCGTCTGATCGAGCGAGGAACCAGTTGTGCTTCCCTGTTTTTGGCAAAGGTGGTGTGATTACAAAGGGCAGTAACTGTAGGGACACTGCATCATATAAAAAAGGATAGGCATTGTTAATGTAAGATCAGCATTGTTCAGAGTATGAGTAGGATAATGCAAGAAACAGCAGTGATATGTCCCTGTTGGAACTGGGAGGAAAATACAGGGAAATGTATACTGGGTTCGAAATATAGAAGTGTCATGCATGGTTATACTCATGTTATCTCGCAATCGATTCTTCACAGGAAACTACCATGTCATGCATGTTATGTAATCATGTTCTGTCCTCACAAACAAATTCTTCAAGGTAACTAACAGATCATGCATATATACTCGTGTTCTGTGGGCAAAATTTTTGTGAGGATATTATTCTAGCCATTGATTGTTGAAGGGCGAATATAGGTATGTACACATGGTAAGCATTGCAAGATTTCACTACTTCCAAATATAGAGTTCTCCATATGCACATTTACTTCCCTAATGTATGGTTAGATGAAACCAACAGTGTGGTGCATGTTTCTACATCATGAAAATTAGGAAACTAACATGGCCATTGATACACACTCATATTTAGTAGTAGTATATAGATTACTGTAAAATAAGGATAATATCCATATATTCCTAACCGTTTGATTATTCAGGGTACAAATTGGCTGTAATGACATAGTCACAATCGCATGAATTAACTCATTCCAAATATAGCTAATTTACGGCATCTCTAATATATTGCCATAGTTCTACTCAAATTCTGCTCAAACAGGGATATGCCAATCATCACAAAAAGTTCAAACAGTGTCATGGCGTCATCATTAACATGAGACGGAAACAACTTACACGCATCGTCCCAGCAATACGTGGTGCCATCTGCTTTGTCGATCGCGTAGATGATGCCATTGTGTTCAATAGCATCACAGAAGTGTGTATCAGCTTTGACGATGATCCACTGCGAGCCGAGTTGTCTCCAGCTAAAGAAGGCATCGGCGTAAAGATAGGCGAGTCTGCGGTCGAACAAGGCAATTAGCTTGAAGTCTGCGTAATTCGCATGTCGTGTGGGCACTTGGCAGATTACAATCTTCTGCAAAATAAGGTCCGTCCAACTGACGCAGTAATCTAGATGACTTGGACCGCGATGGTAATACTCTATATAATCCAACGGAGGAAGGATAATCTCATGGGAGGTCTGGAGTTCACGAGCACCAACTTTTTACCGTCTTCTCTGAAGGCAGCCATCCAGTGGGTGTTCATGCCGACCCAGTACATACCTGCCAAAAAGTTTCGGGCGATGATGATCGGATCGATGTCGAGGGAAATGATGTACGGCGACACACTACATACCTACAAATAAGTTTCGGCTAATGGAGATCGGATTGAAGTCGAGGGGCATCATGCACGCCTCCGTATCATGGTGAGCCAATCTCGGAAGACCAGATAGTAGCAAGCAGGGTGTTTTGAAAAGCTTAGGCCTCGCTTTGATGATGGCCGTGTGCATGTCCCTCGAGCATGCAGCCAGCCGCAGGGCGGTCAACACATCCATACACGAACAACAGAGGTCGAGGATGTCACTGGGGAGATTGCTCCAATCGCGGCTCATATGGATGTTGCGCGGTTCGGGTTCAGATGGTGGAGTTTGGAAGGGGGCTTGATTTACGGGGGAGAAGGATGTCGGTGCTGGAGCGGCTAGCGAGGGAATAGTGGTACTGGGGGAGGCGAGTGAGGCGACGGTACACGGGGGCACAATGAGATGGAGATGGAGATGGAGATGGAGAAGGAGATGGAGATGGAGTGGTGCTATGGGAGCGGAGAGGGAGACGAGGCGAGGTGCCAATTTTCTGTACAGCGGCGATGACAGACTGCACAGTGCACAGGGTGAGGCTGACTTTGGTAACCAAAACACGCTGCCTCGCCTGGGCTAGTGTCAGGCACATGGTGTTGTCACTTCACTGTGAGGACCCGATGAATAGAATTTTGACCATCAAGTGTACCACAGTTGTACTACTACTACTACTACTACTACTACTACTACTACTACTACTACTACTACTACTACTACTACTACTACTACTACTACTACTACTAGTAGTAGTAGTAGTAGTAGTAGGAACATGAGTACTCCAGTATTGTATAGCAGATATAGGTCTCCCGTGCTAGCATGCGTGTTCACTTCATCGATCAGGTATCATCCATATTGAGAGAAGAACCAAATTCTCGTGCATGCCCAATCAACACCCTGCCGCGATGCATGCAGTGGTCGTTCTGGTGCATCAAGGACGGCATGCAGATCGTTCCACACTTAAGAAGAGGAAAAATGGAAAGGTAGAATGTGGCAGCAGAGGAAGAGAACGCTGGCTAACGAGGCTGGGAGGGGATCGAGCAGGAAGTTAATGCTCCACGCCTAAAGGTTTTGGGAAAACTTGATTTTCATAAGGTGACTTATACTTACCTAAACGGAGGGAGTATTCCTTAACCAGAGAATGTTGTGTCTCCCACTCACGCGCTCAAAAAAAAGCTACAACACATTTTTTTATCTGTTTGCATAGGTCCCACCTATCAGGAAGGATGGGCACGTACACGAACAGGTACGACTCCTCAGTCTACCCGCATAGCCTTTTCGTTTAGTCTACCTAGCCGTCCAATCAACTGTCTGCACGCCACTTCTCCCATTTACTTCTCCATCGGGAACCGATTCGCCTCGGCTTCTTCACCTCCCCTTTGTCTTCATTTGCATCCAAACCCCACTGCATTCACATTGTTTTAACCTATTTAAATAATCATCTACTACTTCAGTTAGACTAGCCATCTAATCCTAATTCTCCAAACCATAGCCCTCCGTTCCAGCGGTTCCAATTGGCGAAAGAGATTGAGATGCAGGTTTTTAGCGTCCAACATGTCCTCGTCTAAGGCTCGATGCGCATAGTTGCCACCGTCACCGTCCACCCAACGGTTGTTCGGCAGTGGATCAACAATGTATCCAACTCCCTCAAAAAGGTAGAGACGAGGGTCATCGGTCTCGACGCAGAGTACACGGAGCGTGCCCCTGGGAAGATCCAGCGCACCGCCGTCCTTCAGCTGTGCCTCGAAGATGATGTTTTGGTGTAGCACATCATACACTCGCCCACCATACCAGGTGAGCTTCACGATTTCTTGTCTCGGGAGGACGTATACTTCTGTGGGGCAGCCATCGAAGGGGACAAACATAAGCTGGAGCCGTACAACCTTGATTTGAAAAGCATCACTGACCTACAAACCAGAATCAAAATTCCTGTAGAAGATTTTGCTAAACAGACACCATCCCTATTCGACATAGCAAATTTTGTGCTCGGTACAAATCTTCAGAAGGGTGACGAGACGGTGGCATTAAGGTCGTCTGGATGGGAGAATTATCCCTTGACGTACGAGCGGATAAAATATGCTGCCCTCGATGCCCGTGTGAGTTTTGAGATAGCTGCAAGGTCCAAAGAGCTTGTTGCGAAGCCGTCTCCCACAGAGAATGTGAACAAGAAGAAGAAGAAGAAGAAGAAGAAGAAGAAGAAGAAGAAGAAGAAGAAGAAGAAGAAGAAGAAGAAGAAGAAGAAGAAGAAGAAGAAGAAGAAGAAGAAGAAGAAAACGCTGCACCAGCAGGAGGGCATTATGGATGTATGAACTATTTCCTCTCTTGTAAAAAAAATTATTCCCTCTCGGTGTATATTGATATAGATGGACTATTTCGATGGTGTGCATGTCTTTGGAACAGAGTAGTAGCGTGGGTCCGCTTGACTATAAGGAACTATTTATCCGCATATATAGCTTTCTCTGATACTCCTTCCAGTGATCGGTATACAGTGCATGTGTCCGTAGACATGACAGCTTGTCCATGGAAGTTCAACTACGACGACCATCATGTTTCGTCTCGCGATTCCCACGACGCCTCTTCAACCCACGGCACCACGCCCCCCGACATGCGCCTCACCCCTCTCGGCCGCACCGCCCCTCTGCCTTTGTGTGCATGACATGTGGGCCACCTAAAATGCGGCGAGCATCAAGTTTCTACCACAGCCACCCGCGATTCCCACGACGCCGCTCGAACCCATGAAACCACACATCCCCGACCTGCGGCTCACCCCTCTTGGCCCCACTGCCCCTCTGCCTTCGGGAGCATTACATGTGGACCAGTCACCTATCGGGTCCACATGTTATTGACTCAAAGGTAGGTGTAGTAAGGCGCTGAAGCTCAGTCCCGACGGCCCTGAGAGGGAAATGTAACTCCTGCGCCAGGGCTTCTGGTGCTCCCGTAGCACGAACTCGTGCCAAACTCGAGATTTCTTTCTTTACTATACATGCACGCAACGATTTAATGGACATTGTAATCTCAACATGTGATGGGGAGCTCTAAATTTGAATTTGAAACTTATAAAACGAATAAACTCGGAGAGAGGGAGTATATCGTAGGATGTGTCCCATACAAAATAAGTCCCCTGGTTTGTCACCGCGAAGATGCGGTTAGAAAGGAGCACAGCGTCTTCCTACTCGTACGGCAACAAATCGGCCGCAGACAGCATGGTCCGCCTTTGACCGCCATGTGCAAGGTTCGTGCTATCTTATTCAATCTCACCGTGGTTCCATCGTACCAATTCATGCGGTGGCCCGTTGCATGGCTGATACCAATTCATGCGGTGGCCCGTTGCATGGCTGATACCAATGTTGTGCAAATTGATGTTGGTCCCTCCCGTACATATGCAAGCCAATCTCCACTCGCACCAAGCCTAGCCTGTGAAACAGTGGGCAGTGGGAGAATTAGGAAATGGACACGGAAGTAGTCTTTAGAATGCATTTACTACGTGATCAAACTCATCTTACCTGCTCATCGGAGGAAATCCGAGTGCCTCTCAACGTCGGCATCTCAAGGGGCGTCAACTTGCAACTACGGCCACGCCGTGCTGGAGAGACCCCCGAGGAAACATCCTCGTGCATTCCATGGAACATCAAGATGCATTTGTATGAGTAGTTTATCTTGTGAGAGAAAAGGATGAACGAGGAAAGGCCTCTAGAGATAGAGATGGACACTACTACTACCAATGTGCTGGCCCGTGCGTTGCAATGGATCCAAAGTAGTAGAATAATACTTGTTCACTTGCTTGAGTATAAACACTCTAGTTTTGATATACATGTTTCAGCAGACACGACAGCTTGTCCATGGAAGTTGAACCACGGCGACCATCACGTTTCTTGTTTCTACCACTGCCACACCCACACGCGATTCCCACGACGCCGCTCCAACCCACGGCACGACGTGTCCCCTGACGTGGACATGGATCCTCTGACGTGGCTATCACTGCCTTGCCCTACCTTTCCTTCGCTGACAGGTGGGACCCATGCTTATTGGTCCCACATGTCAGTGACAGAATGGTAGGATTGTTCGTGCCCCTCATCCCTCTCGGCCCCACCGCTCCTCTGCCTTTGTGTGCATGACATGCGGGCCAGCTGAACTGCGGCGACCATCAACTTTCTACCACAGACACACTCGATTGGACGCGGTTTGCCTGCTCTGCTGCTGTGCTCCGATCCGTACTCCTGCACCATCGAATTTTCATCCAGCGGCTGGGACACATTTCGTCCCGGGCATCAATCCTCAGCTGGAGTACTTATGTACTACAGGTAGTACCCGCCGGTGTGTCCATCTACGCCTCGTAACGCCCCGACGCCCAGTTGTGGCACCCTCGCCACGGCCACGCCACCACCGGCCGGTTCATCTCGAATGAGTAAGTCACGAACCACGCCACCACCATGAGAATGACATGTGGGCCAGCCGCCTTTAAGGTCCGCATGTCATTGACTCATAGGCCGGGCACTAAGCCACCGAAGTTCGGTCCCGTGGGCCCCGAGAGGGAAATGTAACTCCTGCGGCAGGCCTTGTGGTGCTCCCTCAGTACGAGCTCGTGCCAAAACTGGAATTTGTTTCTTACTAGTACTACTAACTGGAGTAGTACTAGTAAGGTACACGTGCATTGCACGCATGAGATTCTGGTGGTTTGTGCATTATGCTTCTACATGTGGAGTTTTCTGGATTCTAACATGTGGCAAAATCTGGTGGAATGTAAGGTTAGGCAAGTTTGATTAACTTAGGTGAGTGTTTGGTTCAAGCCACACCTTAGGCAAGCCACACTAAGGCCCCACATGAGATACACACAAAAAATGTGGCAAGATTCCCTTAGGCTTGCCAACTTGTGGCTCTCATTTTGAAGAACTAATAACTTTGCCTAAGCTTAGTTGTGGCAAAGTTAGTCATGAATTAAGTTCAACCATGGAGTCTTCTAGATTATACATGTGGCAGAATCTGGTGGATGATATCCAACGACCAGTAGTGCTCGGATTTGCCATCTTTGTACCGTCGGATTGGCTTCATCCAATGACCAACTTTCAAAGTTTTTCACACACTATATAGGGGGTATAGATATAGATGTGTCGGTCCGTTGCAATGGATCCAAAGTATATCTATTTAGTGGAGTGCACTCTAAACACATTATCTATTTATTTTTCTCTAACCTTCCGTAGCCATGCAACCAAGCCACATAAGCTTCATGGGTGCCCCCCACATCATATTATTCATACTACGTTGATTGGAAAAAAGATAAATCACCCAAAACAAGATCTTCCCGTTTTTTGTTCCTACGATGTTGTGCCGTGCACGTACCTGCTAGTTGTATAGTGGTAGTCCTAGTAATATAGTATTAGGAGTACAAACTTGGTACTGGTAGGAGTAGTACTAGTACGGAATGCTCCTAGTCTATCAACGAGCCCCGTCTGACACAAAATTTCTTGGCCTCCGTGCAACAGCTAGATCTTCCCCTCGTTTCTGTTTTCCAACCCGACGGCGGGCGGGGTGTCGGTTTGCTCAACGGCGGTCCCACATGAAAGTGAAAATGCTAGGCAACACGCCTTCCCTAAGCTATGTGTCGTGTCGGACGGGCCATGTTGTACTCCCGATTCCCGGGCGTGTGGGGGTGTGACACGAATGCAGCAGGCCTTTTCCTTTTACTAGCAATGTGCCCGTGCGTTGCGACGGATCCAATGTAGTAGAATAGTAGTATTTGTTCACAAACTTGAAAGAAATCACTATTGTTTTGATATACTCCTAATATATTACTCCCTCCGTACCTAAATATTTGTCTTTTTTGACATTTCAAATGGACTATCACATACGGATTATATAGACATATTCTAGTGTTTCTAGCAACATGCCCGCGCGTTGCACGAAGTTAATGGAAAAGGTAAGCACAACTTGTAAATTGACATATGGAGTACTAGTTACAGTGATGCATATAATTAAGCAAAGGGATCACACATGTCGGTATTGACTAGAACGAGAATACAACAGCACAATAAGAATTAAGGCCACGATGATGCGATCGCAGTGGTGGTTACAGAAGGCAAGAAGAAAGATGGATCCACGAACGTACGACCTCCTCCTCCTCAACTTAGTGCGCCGGGCCACCGACCGGCGGCTAAGGAGTGGCGGATTTTGTGGCGAGGTCGAGGTGCTTCTCAGCAAAGGCATCCAAGGCTTCCAGCCGGTTGAGGAAGGCGAGAGCAACGTCTAGGTGGACATTCTTCGTGGCGTCGGCAGGCAGTCGCAGGGCCACCAGTGCTTGAAAGAGGTTCCGGCCATGGAGGACGATTAGGGTGGAAGGCAATGAGGAGCCCGGGCGCGCGGGCTGGAGGAGTATGGCGATGTCATCCACAAGCTTCTTGAGGACGGTGAACTTGTTGCTGGTGGCAACGATCATCTGGTCCAACTGAGAGTCGTAGTTGGCGTCGACGGCGGCCATCCACCAGCCGGTCTCCAACACCGTCTGGAGACGATCCTCGGCGCCATGCCGCAGGCCGGCGTTGTGGACCATCTGGCGCAGCCGCTGGCCGCTCACGCGCATCGCTGCCACGGATCTGGAGTGAGCTATTTTGCGCTTAGTGTAGGTGCTTAGGCAAATGCTTAGGTGCGTACGATGTGGTAGATGCATTGGAATGGAGGGGCGCCTTTATATGAGGGCAATGAGGGCAAACTGCGTTGCATTCACATAGTGCAGCCTCTTCTCCCGGACCTCCTCCCATTACTTCCCTCATGCATTAATTGAAGGAGGATGCATTGGCTGTTCAACATATCGGGAACCGCTACTCCCTCCCTCATCTGCATTAAAGCCGTATCGGGAACTGCGCCGCCCACTGTCAAATCGAATACTCCCTCCGTCTAGGTGAGTATTAAGTCATCTTACGAAAACCAAATAGTAAACACATAGGCGTGGTGCATTAACTCTCGCATTGTTTCTTATTTTTTGACATAAATAGAGGAATGACTTGTATGCTTTTAATGACTTGAGACTATCAAACATGACATGCAGTGGTCAGTTCGTTGCACAAGAACAAATACAACCACGTCAGCACACATGCATCTTATAGTAACACATCCAATGGCTATAAAAGATGAATGAGACCAAATTATATCTCATCTAGATGAGTTCTAGCAAAACTGTATTAATAATACTTCGGCTAGTCATAGTGGGGAGTAACTTAGACTAGTAACATGTATATGTTACTAGTCTATGTTACTACCTCTATAGTGCATAGTATCATAGATTAGTATCGTAGGTGGTCTCATTTATTGCCATGCATGACACATAGTAGCATCGCATTTATTATGTTACGGTATCTACCTATGTTACTATAACCATCTTTCTCTTCTTTAATTGCCTGCCACATAAGCATGTTTGCGACTCCCAAGTGCATGTTACTACTTATGTTACCCCCACTATGGCCAGCCTTAGTACTCCTGCGCCATGTATCATATATTAGTATCATGTAGTATTTATTGCCATGTATGACGCATAGTTCACGAGCGCTCTCTATATGTACCATCTTTTTTTAATTTCAAGTTTTGCTCCATGGCGCAATCCACCGATACTACTACTGTACAAAAGTGGACTATATACATTTTTTAAAAGGCTATAGGGCGGGGCAGTCTAGCTCGGTCGGTTTCACGAGAGGCGAGGGCCTTTGTGATTTGATGGCTCATTAATGCTGTCAAATCGAATAGTACTGCGCTGCCCGCTGCACGCCCGGCGCCTCCATTAAACCCTTTCGTTAAACCCGCATACAAACTGAGAATCCTACTCCTGCCACACGTCCGTTCATGAGCGGGCCAGAATTAGACGCAACACCGTCCGAGCTCCTCCCATCCGCCCTCAGTTTAAACGAGGCCAGACGCCGGCCAAGCTCCTACCGTCTGCCCTCTATTTACACGAGGCCAGACAGACAACGGGCAAGAATCGCACCCCTCCGCCACTCCCCCATATCCTCCTTCACCATTTTCTCCACTCTTCCGATGGCTTCTGATGAGCCGTTCTCCGGCATATTACCCGGCTGGGTGGCCCGCTGAGCCCTCTGGATATGGGCAGGGCCGCTCGATGCTTCACCAACCTCGCTTGGCCCGACGGAGCCAGTTGCCACCCCAAGCAGGCGCGTTGTTTAGCAACTCGCCGCTCCAGTTCAGCTCGATGAGGAGTGGCGAGTTGCTCCACGTCGGCACGGCGGCGAGCACGCCGGTACGGGCGTCGTTGCTGCCACGTCGTACCGCGCCACCAGTGTTTGCGGTGGCCGTGCCTCCCGTGTTTGTGGACGCGCCTCCCGTGCCTGCGGCAGCGCCATGTAGGCAGAGATAGAAGCCGGGTGCATTGAGAGCGACGAGTCGGTGGCCAGCTTCTCCCTGTCCGCCGCCATCATCGAGGAGAAGTAGAACACGGGAGGCCGCCGCCACTTGGGACCCATGAAGGCCACCGCCGAGGCGACGACCGTGGATTCAGGTGGTTTCTTTGCTGCTTCGTCTCTTCCGAGGACCTTCATCGACCCCGCAAGTGTCTGACGGACATGAGGAAGACAAAGGGATCCGCAGGTGGCCATTTAGAACTAAAATAAGTCTAGATATATCCATTTCTAGGACAAGTATTTCCGGACGGAGGGATTATTAATTATACAAGAGAGCCGGATTGGCACCTCTTAGTTCATGTAAATGTAATGAATTCCATCATGTTTATATGAAGATCCGGCTTTTTTATGCGAAATCCTTCATGCTTATATGAAATCAGTTCGTGTTTGCACGAATTTCATTTGGTTGGTTGGAGTTGTAAAAATGTATGCCGCTGGCGTTTGATGTCTTCCTCCGCGGAAGGAAGCGGGAGGAAATTTGCCGGCTGCCATTGGAGATGCTCTTTATGCTGGAAATAATAGAGTGACATCCAATCCATTTGAGTTAATTGCATGTATGATTGTCCCTCTATAAAAAGTTAATTGCATGTACAGTGTACACGTGACTTGCAGGGTGGCTACAGCTTCGTACAGAAAGTTAAAAAGAAACAAGTCCATCCTTAATATTCTAAGTACTCTGTGGGTTCCACCGTCAGTACAGTAGCGAAAGAAGTACATATTAAATAAATAGATTAATATATAATATAAAAATCTAAAGTTAAAAGACAGAATTCGAACTCATGTCATCGCGTTGCGAGCATCCGGCGCTAACCAGCCCAGCACATTTTTGTTGTAGACCATGCTGGAGATATATCTCCATGTCTACTCTTATATATACTCCATTCGTTCCTAAATATTTGTCTTTTTCAGATTTCAAATGGACTACCACATACGGATGTGTATGTAGACATATTTTAGAGTGTAGATTCACTCATTTTGCTACGTATGTCTTTTCAGGAAGGGGCCAGATTTGTCCTTGATTTATTTATGAAGTATCCAGATGGCACTACATCGCCAAGAAAAGAGGGTAACATCAAAATTATGGACTACTTTTTTGAGTATGTTGGTAAGGTCCGGTCATAGCCACTTGTTAAAATCTCTAAAAAGACAAATAGTCCCTCCGTCCGGAAATACTTGTCATCAAAATGGATAAAAGGAAATGTATCTAGACGTATTTTAGTTTTAGATACATCTCTTTTTATCCATTTTGATGACAAGTATTTTCGGACGGAGGGAGTAGAAAACAGAGTTGGTGATGATGGTGTGTGTGCCATCCTACAATATAGGCCGTCGAATTTATATCTAACGGATAGGAAAGAAACTATGGCAATTTTGCAAAAATATACCCACACTTATCTCCACGTTCGCAAATAAGGCCTTCCCACGTTCAGCCTTTTCTCTCACAAGATAAACTACTCATACAAATGCATCTTGATGTTCCATGCAACGCACAGGCAGCTAGCTAATTTCTTTTAAAATAGTTGCTGCGATAATTGGGTTGAAGTGATATATTTTATGTCTTCCTCGAATGATTTCAGATTCACTAGTAGTAACAAAGAAAAGGTTGCCTTGTTAATTAACAGAAAACAGGGTGAAAACTATCACATGAGGCCGGTAAAAACAAGGCACACTGGGTTCAGCGTCATCGTCACTACAGTTGTGCGCGCCCGAGAAGTCTACATATCGAGGGGGCTACCGAGCGAGGCACTGAGACACAATGTTTGAGAGATAAACCAATTGACAGATTATGATCAGATCGAGTTGTCACCCTTCTGCTGTCATTGTTTGGGGGGGAGAGAAAGATGTATCGAGAGTGTGTGCGGTAGGCACAGAGGCACAACTAGCGAGTGTGTTTGTGTGTGTGTGTGTGTGTGAAAGAGGAGAAGCTAGATTATTATCAAGATCGATGTGCCACCCTACTCCTTTGGTGCCGGGTAGTTGTGTGTGTGTGTATGTTTGAGAGAGAATCCAGTCGGTAGATTAGTATCAAGATCGAGGTATCACCCTACTCCTTCGGTGCGGGGTAGTGTGTGTGTGTATGTTTGAGAGAGAAGCCAGTCGATAGATTAGTATCAAGATCGAGGTGTCACCCTACTCCTTCGGTGCGGGGTAGTGTGTGTGTATATTTGAGAGAGAAGCCAGTCGATAGATTAGTATCAAGATCGAGGTGTCACCCTACTCCTTCGGTGTTGGGAAGTGTGGGTGTGTGTGCGTGTGGCGGGGGGGGGGGCAGTGACACTCACATATCTTTACTCTTATAAGAAAACAGAGTTGGTGATGATGGTGTTCCTACCATCCTGCAATATAGGCCATCCAATTTATATCCAACAGACAGGAAGGAAAATATGGCAATTTTGCAAAAAGATACCCACATCCCTCTCCGCATTTGCAAATAAGGCATTCCCTCGTTCATCCTTTTCTCCCACAAGATAAACTTCTCATACGAATGCATCTTGATGTTCCGTGCAACGCATGGGCATCTTGCTAGTAGGGAGAAGGAGTTTGTGAGACACATATCTAGCTATATTAAGGGATAGGTAGATAGCATATGTGTGAGAGACATTATTATACTTCGAGACATTAGTGGTTGTGGGTGGGCGGAATTAAAGGGGTGGGCGTGTTAGACATAGAGAGCGTGTGTGTTTCTGTGTGAGAGACTTGTAGGACGGGGTAGAAAGACGAATTTAACCCTGACGGAGGGAGAGAAATACACGAAGTGCGCGTGTGTGATTCCGATGCCGACAGGGAAATGAGGTATGTATGCGTGTCAGAGAGATTGCACAATTCATTCATGTATCACTATCTAGCAATCGTGGATGTGCATCGCTTGAACATAAGTCAATATCTACTTCGTATCGTGACCAAAGGTACAATATCGATTCAACGCTATAAAGATTGGACACTCACATATCACATTTTTTGTATTTAAATAAACCTTTTCAGTTGTGCATGCCAAAGTTACAGTGATGTTTCTTCAAACAACCAATGTAGCTATCATGTACATGCACCATTGTTACTCTTGCATTCAAATTCATTAGTCTTGGATGATTTAAGTTTCTATTTTGAAGTAATATATGTAATATTCATATATGAATTCAACGGGTACGCAATTTATGAAATAGAGGCTATGTAATCATATGAGGTAACACTTTTAAGTAGCTAACTACAATATCCATTTTTTTGTGCGCCTCTACACTAACACGTCAATGCATTATGTTTAAAGTAAATAACCAATGGCACTAAATTATCTATTTACACGAGAAATACATAGGCTGAGCGTTTGATCCCTTTTTTTGTGAACGCGCCACTACACATGTATGGTTGGCCGCGCCCGTGTGAACGTCCAAGTTATCGGCGCATCATCCCGAGTTATTGTCTTTTTTTCTGGGGTGGACTTCACACCAGTTGTTAACTGCTGACGCATGCCCCGTGTACACAGTCTAGCATGACCTTCCCGCTAGCATGGTCCAAAATTAGTTGAAACTGGATACGAACGATCCCGCGGGCAGCAAAATCTCTTGCCTCCTTCTAAAATTTCTGCCACCTTAGTCTTTAGCATGCGAAATCCCCTTTTTGTCCTTGGTGCACGGAGACCAACAGTTACAATACCGCCCTCATTTACATGATAGGTCGGGGCTGCTTTGGTAACTTCCGGTTCCCCCCTCTACACGGCACCCCTATTTCCTCTCCCCCTCCCGCAAAAACGACTAACTCCACAGCACCAGAGCATCTTACATCACGCCGTTCGTACTTCATCGCCCTTTCTCCCCTCCCCTCTTGAAACCCTAGACTGCTCATCCACCGGCGTACCATAGCCCATTCACTGCTGGCGGCGTCCATCTCGTCGGATCTGCTTCTGCGGCCGCATCTACCCCTCCCACCTCCCCTAGAAACAAGTAGACTGCTCATCCACCACTGTACCATAGACCATTCAGTGCCGGCCTTGTCCACGGCGCCGGATCTGCTTCGCCGGTACTCTCGTCAACCACCGCGCATCTGCAGCGGCTCATTCGTACTCCCCACCGGAGACGCTTCATCCACACACCCCAGAGCCGCCCCACTGACGCCCCCATCGACGGCCTCTGATCCTCTTCACCGACACCTTCCTCAACCCTACCGGAGCCGCTTCGCCGACACCTTCCTCAACCCTACCGGAGCCGCTTCGCCAACACCATCATCAACCCTACCGGAGTAGCTTCGCCTATACCATTCTCAACTCTACCGGGGCCGCTTTGCCAACTCACAAGTCCACGGCCTCAGATCCGCTTCCTCGCACCCTCATCCACTCTACCGGAGCAGCTTCTGACGCCCCGTCCACGGCCACAGATCCGCACCGTCGACACCACCCTTAACCCAACCACCGGAGCAGCTTCTGACACCCCGTCCACGGCCGCAGATCCGCATCGTCGACACCATCCTTAACCCAACCACCGGAGCAGCTTTTGACGCCCCGTCCACGACCGCAGATCCGCATCATCGACACCATCCTTAACCCAACCACCGAAGAAGCTTCACCTACACCCTCGTCCACGGCCACAGATCCGCTTCGCCCACACCGTAGTCCACCCTACCGGAGCCACTCCACAAACACCCTACTCGATGGTTCTAGATCTCCTTACCGGACCCCGACATCCAGCGCAGCGTCATCACCCTCGGCGTTTCTAACCTGATTCCCACCGTCTGGAGAGATGCCAAGCACCCGCCACGGCGTAGGTACTTGTCACCTTTAAACCCGTCCAGCATCACCTGCCCGATGTACTTCAAATATACTAACCGATCGCTGTTACCTGTTATGCAGCTGGCAAAAACTACAAGGACGATGTTTCTTCTGGATCTAACAGCTTGGCCAACAAAGATCCTGGACTGAGGCATTGCTATGATCTTGTAAGCGTGTCTCTCTCTCTTGTATTGTTCTGTGCCTGCCAGCGTGCTTTGCTAGGATTTTCGACCAGTAATCCCTTTGTGCAGACAATGATTTCTACTACTGGCTGCTAAATTAGATATGTAGATGTCATACATGATACTACCTCTTACCTCCATTCCTAAATATAAGTCTTTCTAGAGATTCCACTATAGGCTACATACGGAGCAAAATGAGTGGATCTACACTCGAAAATGCATCTATATACATCTGTATGTGGTCCATACTGGAATCTCTACAAAGATATATATTTAGGAACAGGGGCAGTACATTACACAAAATCGTAGGTGGCATGTAGGAATTCCAGTGCACTACATTAGGCTCCCTTAGAGTGCCTGCTAGTCCAGCATACAGAGTCATGGCTAGTTTATGGTACGCACACAATCGTTAATTGGTGGTTTAAATATGCGCAAGGGATATGCAATGTAGTATCATGTAGAGATGTCTGAAATTAGCCATGTCAACTTGCAGATAGGGTTACACAATGAAAAAGTACAAGATGTATGTGGCAATTTCATGGAACATCGCAAAAAAAGGAGAGGCGGTGGTGAGCCTATACAGTGTGCTATGGTACGTCACTCCTCCATTGCAATCATCGTGACATGTTATTTGTATGCTAGTTCTATTAGCCAAGTTTCTTAGGGACAGTTATTACGAGTTATCCTAAGAAAATAAGCACCTGTGAATATAAGCTCCATGTAATAAGCCAACCAGTTCTTTTCATTGTGTTTTCAGCTTATCTTTGGTATGATCAGTGGAAAGTCTAGATTGCATTATATATTTTTCATTTTGCTGCCCATATGGAAATTAATTTGACTTGCAAACATCACAAATTGAACCCAGTGCAGTAATTAATATGATAGGCAAAATAGACCATCACTATTTGCTCAAAATGCAAATACAAAGATACCATCTACTTGGAACAATCTACTTTGGTCAATGTTTTCCATAGAGATCCCATTGCCTAATTTAAACGAAGAACGCATGACCCACATTTAAATGAATAACAATTATTTATTGAAATTCGAAGGTCCAAGTGGCTGGTTATTATCATATAGCAGCAGCACCTGAAAGCATCATATAGCAGCAGCAGCAGCTCATAGCAACTCATCATACAACAGCAGTCTGCAATTCATCATATACCAGCAGCAGCTCATAGCAATTCATCATATAGCAGCAGCAGGAGCAGCTCATAGCAATTCATCATATAGCAGCAGCAGGAGCAGCTCATAGCAATTCATTAAATAGCAGCAGCAGGAGCAGCTTGTAGCAACTCATCATATAGCAGCAGTAGCTCATAGCAATTCATCATATAGCAGCAGCAGAAGCTCATAGCAACTCATCATACAGCAGTAGCAGCTCCTAGCAATTCATCATATAGTAGCAGCAGGAGCAGCTCATAGCAATGCATCATATAGCAGCAGCAGAAGCAGCTCATAGCAATTCATCGTATAGTGGATCAGAATGAAAATTTGGCAAAAAAATCGGAGGAGATCCTCACCTTGTTGGATGAGCTCATCCTTCAACAGCACCTCAAGGCCATGGCCTAGGAGGAGGGGAGGGGAATAACGTGCCTTCTGCCGCAGTGTGGCATCAGCCGTAGTTGTGCAGCGCTCGCCGGAGTAGTGCGTTGGATGAACCAAAGTGGAGCAGCTGCTGGAGACCATGAGAATGAGGGGCGGCGCCAGAGGGAGGAGCAGCCAGGGAGATTTTCCCCTACCCGCCGGCCATGTAGCCTAGCTGGACATAGCATCGTTGAGGACGAGGCCAGATGGGACCAGTGGCGACAGCTCGCTGGAGGAACCCTAGTGCTGCAGGCAGGGTATCGAGGTAGAGGGAAAGCGGAGAGGAGATGCAAGCGGGCAGGGCAATGAATGCTTGCGTGTTTGTTTTAACTTGAGGGTCAGGTGTGACACGGGCGTCAACAGTTGCATTTTGAGTGTAATATAGGCAGACAACAGAGTCATTTCACTATTCCCCTTCCCTTCAATTTTTAGTGAGGTTCTACCTGAGACACCCCCCTCCAAAGCGAAATTAGTTAAGCCCAAGCCCATAACTCAAAAATGACTTCTTTACATCTTTTATGGCTTATTTTGACAATATGCCCGGAAAAGGCGGAATCGAACTGGCCCTTAACCTGCAAGTCAATTGTGCGCGCAATGATGAATCACTCCTTCCTGATATCTGTACATTTAGGCATCATCACACATGGCATAACCTAATACATGTGCATTCCATTGTAGAATCTGGAATATGCAATGTTTATGTTAGTTCATATGTTGCACATGATGTTTAAATGCCCCTTAAATCTGGTCAGTCAAGTGATGGTCTTTAAGCCTCTTTCTTTGCTTCTTTTCTTGATATGTAAGATTTGCTCACACATCTATTCAATTGCTTGTTCGCATTAGCCAGCCATACTAGGACTGTTTGCTTTGATTACTTGTTGTTCTTGACCTAACACTCTAACAGAGCTTGTCAACGATTTAAACACTAAGGGCTGCTGTAGTGGGGCCTTGTCTAACTCATAGGTGACATAAAGGTTTGGCTGTACACTACAGTAGGCTCTCCAAGAGTACCTGGAGATCTAGTTCGAAGGTATGCCTAGTTTTTACATAGTGCAGACATAGTAAATGCTCATTTCATTGTGTGCAAGTGCAAGAAATGCGGCATGTTTCATTATGTGGTGTTGTTTTGTTATAATCTCATCCTTTTGTGTTCACAGACTGGAAAGTATGCATATTTATCTTCCAAGGAGACGAGTAACTAGTTTGTCTCACCTTGCAGAGGGGGTGCAATGAAATAAGATTGAGGATTTCCAAGTACAAGATGTTAGGAAGGAGCCTTGCAAGAGAAGTAGGAGCTGCGCCGAGCCTCTTCAACCTGCTAAGGTAAGTCACTGTATGCAACTCAACAGTTCAATTCCTTGTTTGTTTCAGGCATAGTTAATTTTCTCTTTTCAATTGTTTTATTTGTCCTCACTTAATGAGATGCCCAAATAATCATGCCTGATGTTCGGTACTTGTATCACTATTAGTTGACATAATTAAAGGCCTTACCATTTAATTACTCTGCCGAAGTGTGCCTGAAGCTTTGAAGTCTATTAACCAACTATTATTGCATGAGGCTCACAATCTAGTTTATACTACGCTAATGATTGCATACTTTTGCCTGTTGTAGTATGTTTGTACGAAACCCTCTGCTATTCATTATGCTCCCTAAGACTTTATTTGAGGTACAGAATGGCCAACTGCTTGCTTACTTATACGCAACCTATTGTCTAAATTTGTAACTTGTCTGTGTTTTCGATTGGGCCCCAACATCATGCTCCTCTGGTGAGCTAAGAGGGATTTCTGTATGCAGGCTGCACAGACTATCTTTTTTATAATTTTTAAAATATCACATGCTTATGCTTCGTGACGTGTAACATTTTTTGTGTGAAAGTGACGTGTAACATTATTGTTAGTCCTGTTTTGCCA
The DNA here is from genome assembly GCF_018294505.1 of Triticum aestivum. Classification (NCBI taxonomy): domain Eukaryota; kingdom Viridiplantae; phylum Streptophyta; class Magnoliopsida; order Poales; family Poaceae; genus Triticum; species Triticum aestivum. The sequence goes on along the minus strand of NC_057798.1, from coordinate 587,753,526 downwards.
TGTAGTACAAAATAGTGTCTTGTTCGCTTCACTGTTGTAACTATATTTTTGCCCTAGTCATGTGTACTTACAGAAACATTTCAGGATGAAGTGACATCAACACAAAAATCTGCGAGCAGTGCGGCATGGCCGTTACTGAATGATTATGGATTGGAATTGGAATGTGCTGATGTTCTCGAGCATCAACTAGAGGTGGCAAGACAGCGTGTACATGATTGCCAACGTATAATCAACAAGTTAAGACTGGACATGAAGGTATTAGATGCAGGAGTCAAAAAAATGAAACAAGACACTGAGGTAACCATGAAGGAATTGGAGATTTTGCAGACTGAAATTTGTGCTATCTTAATCCGGCCAATCCTATTTTCTAAAGAGATTATAGTTCAAATGGAGTTAAGTTGATGTGCGTCCATGATGTATGAGCTGTATTTGCCCAGTGTATGTAATTTGTTGTTTGTGTATGGATTATTATCACCTGTGCCGAACCATAATGCCCAGTGGGTATAATTGGCTGTAATTTCTTTATTGTATAGTGTAGGATTATTCTACCTTTCTATGCCTTGATCTCTTTGTTGTATAGTGTATGCTTTTTAGAGGTGATAGTATTGAGTAGGATATGTTGAGGAACATAGTAATTTCAAAATTTTCCTACGCACACACAGGATCATGGTGATGCATAGCAACGAGAGGGGACAGTGTTGTCCACGTACCCTCGTAGACCGGAAGCGGAAGCGTTAGAACAACGCGGTTGATGTAGTCGTACGTCTTCACGGCCCGACCGATCAAGCACCGAAACTACGGCACCTCCGAGTTCTTGCACACGTTTAGCTCGATGACGTTCCCCGGACTCCGATCCAGCAAAGTGTCGGGGAAGAGTTCCATCAGCACGACGGCGTGGTGACGATCTTGATGTTCTACCGTCGCAGGGCTTCGCCTAAGCACCACTACAATATTATCGAGGACTATGGTGGAGGGGGTCACCGCACGTGGCTAAGAGATCAAGAGATCAATTGTTGTGTCTAGAGGTGCCACCCTGCCCCCGAATATAAAGGAGCCAAGGGGAGGGGGCGGCCGGCCAAGGAGGGGCGCGCCAAGGGGAGTCCTACTCCCACCGGGAGTAGGACTCCCTTCTTTCCTAGTTGGAATAGGAGAAGGGGGAGGAGGAGGGAGAGAGGAAGGAAAGGGGGGCGCCGCCCCCCTCTCCTTGTCCTATTCGGACTAGGGGGGAGGGGCGCATGGCCCAGCCCTTGCCTCCTCTCTTCCTCTCCACTAGGGTCCATGTAGGCCCATTAAGCCCCGGGGGGTTCCGGTAACCTCCCGGTACTCCGGTAAAATCTCGATTTCACCCGGAACACTTCCGATATCCAAATATAGGCTTCCAATATATCAATCTTCATGTCTCGACCATTTCGAGACTCCTCGTCATGTCCGTAATCACATTCGGGACTCCGAATAAACTTAGGTACATCAAAACTCATAAACTTAAGTGTGCGGACCCTATGGGTTAGAGAACTATGTAGACGTGACCTAGAACTGTTTCCGGTCAATAAACCAATAGCGGAACCTGGATGCTCATATTGGTTCCTCATATTCTACGAAGATCTTTATCGATCAAACCGCATAACAACATACGTTGTTCCCTTTGTCATCGGTATGTTACTTGCCCGAGATTCAATCGTCGGTATCCAATACCTAGTTCAATCTCGTTACCGGCAAGTCTCTTTACTCGTTACGTAATGCATCATTCCGTAATTAACTCATTAGCTACATTGCTTGCAAGGCTTATAGTGATGTGCATTACCGAGAGGGCCCAGAGATACCTCTCCGACAATCGGAGTGACAAAACCTAATCTCGATATACGCCAACTCAACATGCACCTTTGGAAACACCTGTAGTGCTCCTTTATAATCACCCAGTTATGTTGTGACATTGGGTAGCACACAAAGTGTTCTTTCGGTAAACGGGAGTTGCATAATCTCATAGTTATAGGAACTTGTATAAGTCATGAAGAAAGCAATAGCAACATACTAAATGATCAAGTGCTAAGCTAACGAAATGGGTCAAGTCAATCACATCATTCTCCTAATGATGTGATCCCGTTAATCAAATGACAACACATGTCTATGGTTAGGAAACATAACCATCTTTGATTAATGAGCTAGTCAAGTAGAGGCATACTAGTGACATTAAGTTTGTCTATGTATTTACACATGTGTCATGTTTCCGGTTAATACAATTCTAGCATGAATAATAAACATTTATCATGATATGAGGAAATAAATAATAACTTTATTATTGCCTCTAGGGCATATTTCCTTCAGTCTCCCACTTGCACTAGAGTCAATAATCTAGATTACACAGTAATGATTCTAACACCCATGGAGTCTTGGTGCTCATCATGTTTTGCTCGTGCAAGAGGCTTAGTCAACGGGTCTGCAACATTCAGATCCGTATGTATCTTGCAAATCTCTATGTCTCCCACCTGGACTTGGTCCCGGATGGAATTGAAGCGTCTCTTGATGTGCTTGGTCCTCTTGTGAAATCTGGATTCCTTTGCCAAGGCAATTGCACCAGTATTGTCATAGAAGATCTTCATTGGTCCCGATGCACTAGGTATAACACCTAGATCGGAAATGAACTCTTTCATCCAGACTCCTTCATTTGCTGCTTCCGAAGCAGCTATGTACTCCGCTTCGCATGTAGATCTTGCCATGACGCTTTGTTTAGAACTGCACCAACTGAAAGCTCCACCGTTTAATATAAACACGTATCCAGTTTCCGATTTATAATTGTCCAGATTAGTGTCAAAGCTTGCATCGACATAACCATTTACGACTAGGTCTTTGTCACCTCCATAAACAAGAAACATATCCTTAGTTCTTTTCAGGTATTTCAGGATATTCTTGACCGCTGTCCAGTAATCCACTCCTGGATTACTTTGGTACCTCCCTGCCAAACTTATTGCTAAGCATACGTCAGGTCTTGTACACAGCATTGCATACATGATAGAGCCTATGGCTGAAGCATAGGGAACATCTTTCATTTTCTCTCTATCTTCTGCTGTGGTCGGGCATTGAGTCTGACTCAACTCCACACCTTGTAATACAGGCAAGAATCCTTTTGCCTGATCCATTTTGAACTTTTTCAAAACTTTATCAAGGTATGTGCTTTGTGAAAGTCCAATCAAGCGTCTTGATCTATCTCTATAGATCTTGATGCCCAATATGTAAGCAGCTTCACCGAGGTCTTTCATTGAAAAACTTTTATTCAAGTATCCCTTTATGCTATCCAGAATTTCTATATCATTTCCAATTAACAATATGTCATCTACATATAATATCAGAAATGCTATAGAGCTCCCACTCACTTTCTCGTAAATACAGGCTTCTCCAAAAGTCTGTATAAAACCATATGCTTTGATCACACTATCAAAGCGTTTATTCCAACTCCGAGAGGCTTGCACCCGTCCATAAATAGATCGCTGGAGCTTGCACACTTTGTTACCACCTTTTGGATCGACAAAACCTTCTGGTTGCATCATATACAACTCTTCTTCCAGAAATCCATTCAGGAATGCAGTTTTGACATCCATTTGCCATATTTCATAATCATAAAATGAGGCAATTGCTAACATGATTCAGACAGACTTAAGCATCGCTACGGGTGATAAAGTCTCATCGTAGTCAACCCCTTGATCTTGTCGAAAAACCTTTCGCAACAAATCGAGCTTTGTAGACAGTTATATTACCATCAGCGTCAGTCTTCTTCTTGAAGATCCATTTATTCTTGATGGCTTGCCGATCATCGGGCAAGTCAACCAAAGTCCATACTTTGTTCTCATAGTTCGTAGGTTCGCCATGGTCAAGCGACGTGACTTCCAGAATAGGATTACCATACCACTCTGGTGCGGATCTTACTCTGGTTGACCTACGAGGTTCGGTAGTAACTTGATCTGAAGTTTCATGATCAATATCATTAGCTTCCTCACTGATTGGTGTAGTTGTCTCAGGAACCGGTTCTTGTGATGAACTACTTTCCAATAAGGGAGCAGGTACAGTTACCTCATCAAGTTCTACTTTCCTCCCACTCACTTCTTTCGAGAGAAACTCCTTCTCGAGAAAGAATCCGAATTTAGCAACAAAAATCTTGCCCTTAGATCTGTGATAGAAGGTGTACCCAATAGTCTCTTTTGGGTTTCCTATGAAGACACATTTCTCCGATTTGGGTTTGAGCTTATCTGGTTGAAGTTTCTTCACATAAGCATCACAGCCCCAAACTTTAAGAAACGAAAACTTTGGTTTCTTGCCAAACCACAGTTCATAAGGCGTCGTCTCAACCGATTTTGATGGTGCCCTATTTAACGTGAATGCGGCCGTCTCTAAAGCATAACCCCAAAACGATAGCGGTAAATCAGTAAGAGACATCATAGATCGCACCATATCTAGTAAAGTACGGTTACGAAGTTCGGACACACCATTTCGTTGTGGTATTCCGGGTGGCATGAGTGGCGAAACTATTTCGCATTGTTTCAAATGTAAACCAAACTCCTAACTCAAATATTCTCCTCCACGATCAGATCATAGAAACTTTATTTTTCTTGTTACGATGATTTTCCACTTCACTATGAAATTCTTTGAACTTTTCAAATGTTTCAGACTTGTGTTTCATCAAGTAGATATACCCATATCTACTCAAATCATCTGTGAAGGTGAGAAAATAACGATACCCGTCGCGAGCCTCAATATTCATTGGACCACATGCATCAGTGTGTATGATTTCCAACAAATCAGTTGCTCGCTCCATAGTTCCGGAGAACGGCATTTTAGTCATCTTGCCCATGAGGCATGGTTCGCAAGTACCAAGTGATTCATAATCAAGTGATTCCAGAAGTCTATCAGTATGGAGTTTCTTCATGCACTTTACACCAATATGACCCAAATAGCAGTGCCACAAATAAGTTGCACCATCATTATCTACTCTACATCTTTTGGCTTCAACATTATGAATATGTGTATCACTACTATCGAGATTTAGTAAAAATAGACCACTCTTCAAGGGTGCATGACCATAAAAGATATTACTCATATAAATAGAACAACCATTATTCTCTGATTTAAATGAATAACTGTCTCGCATCAAACAAGATCCAGATATAATGTTCATGCTCAACGCTGGCACCAAATAACAATTATTCAGGTCTAAAACTAATCCCGATGGTAGATGTAGAGGTAGCGTGCCGACCGCGATCACATCGACTTTGGAACCATTTCCCACGCGCATCGTCACCTCGTCCTTAGCCAATCTTCGCTTAATCCGTTGTCCCTATTTCGAGATGCAAATATTAGCAACAGAACCAGTATCAAATACCAAGGTGCTACTGCGAGCATTAGTAAGGTATACATCAATAACATGTATATCACATATACCTTTGTTCACCTTGCTATCCTTCTTATCCGCCAAATACTTGGGGCAGTTCCGCTTCCAGTGTCCAGTCTGCTTGCAGTAGAAGCACTCAATCTCAGGCTTAGGTCCAGATTTGGGTTTCTTCTCTTGAGCAGCAACTTGTTTGTTGTTCTTCTTGAAGTTCCCCTTCTTCTTTCCTTTTCCCTTTTTCTTGAAACTAGTGGTCTTGTTGACCATCAACACTTGATGCTCCTTCTTGATTTCTACCTCCGCAGCCTTTAGCATAGCGAAGAGCTTGGAAATCGTCTTATCCATCCCTTGCATGTTATAGTTCATCACGAAGCTCTTGTAGCTTGGTGGCAGTGATTGGAGAATTCTGTCAATGACGCTATCATCCGGAAGATTAACTCCCAGTTGAATCAAGTGATCATTATACCCAAACATCTTGAGTATATGCTCACTGACAGAACTATTTCCTCCATCTTGCAGCTATAGAACTTATTGGAGACTTCATATCTCTCAATCCGGGCATTTGCTTGAAATATTAAATTCAACTCCTGGAACATCTCATATGGTCCATGACGTTCAAAACGTCGTTGAAGACCCGGTTCCAAGCCGTAAAGCATGGCACACTGAACTATCGAGTAGTCGTCAGTTGCATCTGCAGCAGGCTTGGCACCCACCGGTGCTTCCAAGACATAATTCTTCTGTGCAGCAATGAGGATAATCCTCAAGTTACGGACCCAGTCCGTGTAATTGCTACCATCATCTTTCAACTTAGCTTTCTCAAGGAATGCATTAAAATTCAATGGAACAACAGCACGAGCCATCTATCTACAACAAACATAGACAAGCAAAGTACTATCAGGTACTAAGTTCATGATAAATTTAAGTTCAATTAATCATATTACTTAAGAACTCCCACTTAGACAGACATCGCTCTAGTCATCTAAGTGATCACGTGATCCAAATCAACTAAACCATGTCCGATCATCACGTGAGATGGAGTAGTTTCAATGGTGAACATCACTATGTTGATCATATCTACTATATGATTCATGTTCGACCTTTCGGTCTCCGTGTTCCGAGGCCATATCTGTATATGCTAGGATCGTCAAGTTTAACCTGAGTATTCCGCGTGTGGAACTATTTTGCACCCATTGTATTTAAACGTAGAGCCTATCACACCCGATCATCACGTGGTGTCTCAGCACGAAGAACTTTCGCAACGGTGCATACTCAGGGAGAACACTTCTTGATATAGTGAGAGATCATCTTAAAATGCTATCGTCAATCAAAGTAAGATAAGATGCATAAAGGATAAACATCACATGCAATCAATATAAGTGATATGATATGGCCATCATCATCTTGTGCTTGTGATCTCCATCTCCGAAGCACCGTCGTGATCACCATCGTCACTGGTGCGACACCTTGATCTCCATTGTAGCATCGTTGTCGCTAAGCCATCTATTGCTTCTACGACTATCGCTACCACTTAGTGATAAAGTAAACCAATTACAGGGCGTTTGCATTTCATACAATAAAGCGACAACCATATGGCTCCTGCCAGTTGCCGATAACTTCGGTTACAAAACATGATCATCTCATACAATAAAATATAGCATCACGTCTTGACCATATCACATCACAACATGCCCTGCAAAAACAAGTTAGACGTCCTCTACTTTGTTGTTGCAAATTTTACGTGGCTACTACGGGCTTAGCAAGAATCATTCTTACCTACGCATCAAAACCACAACGATAGTTTGTAAAGTTGCTGCTGTTTTAACCTTCACAAGGACCGGGCGTAGCCACACTCGGTTCAACTAAAGTTGGAGAAACTGACACCCGCTAGCCACCTTTGTGCAAAACACGTCGGGAGAACCAGTCTCGCGTAAGCGTACGCGTAATGTCGGTCCGGACCGCTTCGTCCAACAATACCGCCGAACCAAAGTATGACATGCTGGTAAGCAGTATGACTTGTATCGCCCACAACTCACTTGTGTTCTACTCGTCCATATAACATCTACGCATAAAACCTGGCTCGGATGCCACTATTGGGGAATGTAGTAATTTCAAAATTTTCCTACGCACACACAGGATCATGGTGATGCATGGCAACGAGAGGGGAGAGTGTTGTCCACGTACCCTCGTAGACCGAAAGCGGAAGCATTAGAACAACACGGTTGATGTAGTCGTATGTCTTCACGGCCCGACTGATCAAGCACTGAAACTACGACACCTCCGAGTTCTTGCACACGTTCAGCTCGACGACGTTCCCTGGACTCTGATCCAGCAAAGTGTCGGGGAAGAGTTCCGTCAGCATGACGGCGTGGTGACGATCTTGATGTTCTACCGTCGCAGGGCTTCACCTAAGCACCGCTACAACAGTACTATGGTGGAGGGGGCACCGCACATGGCTAAGAGATCAAGAGATCAATTGTTGTCTCTAGAGGTGCCCCCTGTCGGGGGTTGGGTGCGACATATGCCAAAGGATGGCTTATCATGGTGGGGGCGAGTAGAACGTCGTCGGTGCCTGGAAGCGGGATGACGCGAAGACATGCACGCCGGCGGATCTTACCCAGCTTCGGGGCTCTCCGAGGAGATAACACCCCTACTGCTACTCTGCGGGGTCTCCGCATGATCACTAAGGCAAAGTGAATACAAGGTTGCTCCTAGAGCTGTTTTTGGAGGTAGGAGAAGGCAAGGCTAGCTCTCTCCTCCCTGTGTGGTCTGTCTAGTGCTAATGGGTTCGAACCCTTTGCATGGGTGCCCTGGGGGGTTTATATAGGCCTACCCCCCAGGGGTACAATGGTAAAACCGGCTATGTGCGGGTCCCAGCCGTCTGTCTCTCAGGCGCCGTCTTCTCCGCCGACTCCTGGGGCCCACCGACTGGTGCGTTCAGCCGACTGGCCTGGTGCGAGGGCGTCAGCACGCGTCCGCCGCGGGTGGGTCTTGCCGGCTGCAGATTACTGTAGCCGCGCTTCTAATGAGGTGGGCTTGGTCATGGGGTCATGGCAACAGCGCCGCCGCCTTGCGGGCGATCACTGTTGCCATTCCCCCGTCGTGTCTAGTTAATGGCGCATGGGGCCCGTGGGAGGGGCCGACCGACTCCTGGGGGCCGACTACCGATGGGTCCGACTCTTGGCGCTCTCGCCGTCTTCAACACTCTCGCTGACTGGTAGGCCCTGCCGTCTTCGGGCCATACAGACAGGCCGTCATGGGTATAGGGCTCCTCCCCCAAGGGCTGATGTCAGGGCCGGCATGGCGACAGTGCTGCGCCGGGCGGAGATCTCCGTGGGTACGGCGCACTGTGGCCATACCTGCCCTTAAATAACAGGGTGGTTGGAGTTGCAGGCCGACTTCCGTAGTCGGCCTCCTTGGAGTCGCCTCTGGGACTCGGCTCTATCTGGAGTCACCTCTTGGACTCGGCTTATCTGGAGTCGCCTCTTGGACTCGGCTTATCTGGAGTCGCCTCTTGGACTCGGCTTATTTGGAGTCGCCTTCTGGACTCACGGGGCGCAGCCTGCCCCATTGTCTTGAAAGGTTCTGGGACTCGGGTTGGCCTACCCGTGGCCCATTACTCCGACAGTAGTCCTGAAGCTGGTGAGGCTCCAAGGGTGATAAGTCGCGGGCCTCAACAGTTTCATTCTTCCGGTGGTGGGATTTAGGCCTCGCTCGCCGTCTTCCTTCAAGCCGACTGGCCGGAGTCACACTCACAGAGGGCCATCCTGCTTCAAACCGACTAGCTGGAGTCGGATTCACTGAGGGTCGTCTTGCCCCCTATGGAGTTTGAAAGCCGCCGTGGGAACCAGGCGGCGTACATGATACACTTCCTGCGGTCGCCCGCCACGGCCCCGTCGCGTGGCGCCACGTGCCAGGGGCAGTCTGCTTACCCACGCGCGCGATGGGACGGGACGTCAGGCGGGGCCCACCACTTCCGCGCCTCGGCCTGCGAAAGGATCCATTGCGGCCGCGCGGACGGTTGGGTTTCCCACGTCGTTACTGCGCGCAGTAACTTCGTGGGGTAAATCGTGGGGGGCGTGGGGTCCTGCGCGCAGTTAATCCCATGCCGCCCCATCGGCTTCTCAGCCCACAGGCCTATAAGTAGGCGGGGGGGGGGGGGGGGGGGGGCTGGACGGGAAACACACGCGCCCATTCCTCCCTGCTCCCCCGCTTCCTCCTGCTTCTTCTTCCTCCAGCCATCACTGCACCAAGCCGCCCCGCATCCGCAGCGATGAGTTCCTCCTCTCCCGCTGCGGGTCCTGCCATGCGTTTCGGCGTGTGGGATGGCTCCTCGATGGACGATGACATCATCGAGCACCTCCGCAGGACGCGCCGGCTCCCTGGCGCGAACCTGGTGCGAGCTCGCGCAGCGCCGGAGGGGGAAATAAGGCCGGCGCCGGAGGAGGGCGAGCGGGTCATATTCCGCTCACACCTCATGTGCGGCCTGGGCCTTCCGACGAGCGGCTTCTTCCGCTCCTTCTTGGAGTTCAACGGGCTCCAGCCGCACCACCTCACTCCGAACACGGTGGTGCTACTGGCCGCCTTCGCCACCCTGTGCGAGGGTTTTCTTGGTGTTCTCCCCACAATCGAGATGTGGGCACAGTTCTTCCAGTCCAAGCTCGGCACACACGTCGCTGGTGTGCCGGATCAGTGCAGCGCCTTCATCGTGATGCGTAGGTCGACCGCCGACTACCCCTTTCCGTCCATCGCGCTAATCAAGTCGGTGAAGATGTGGCAGCGTTCGTACTTCTATGTGAAGAATGTTGCTGTCGGTGTCAAAACCGGCGGATCTCGAGTAGGGGGTCCCGAACTGTGCGTCTAGGCGGATGGTAACAGGAGACAAGGGACACGATGTTTTACCCAGGTTCAGGCCCTCTTGATGGAGGTAAAACCCTACGTCCTGCTTGATTAATATTGATGATATGGGTAGTACAAGAGTGGATCTACCACGAGATCAAGGAGGCTAAACCCTAAAGCTAGCCTATCGTATGATTGTTGTAATGTATGTTGTCCTACGGACTAAAGCCCTCCGGTTTATATAGACACCGGAGAAGGCTAGGGTTACACAGAGTCGGTTACAATGGTAGGAGATCTATATATCCGTATCGCCAAGCTTGCCTTCCACGCCAAGGAAAGTCCCATCCGGACACGGGACGGAGTCTTCAATCTTGTATCCTCGTAGTCTTGGAGTCCGGCGGAAGATGATAGTCCGGCTGTCCGGACACCCCCTAGTCCAGGACTCCCTCAGTAGCCCCTGAACCAAGCTTCAATGACGATAAGTCCGGCGCGCATAATGTTCGGCATTGCAAGGCAGGTTCCTCTTTTGAATAATCCAAAGAAGATCATGAACACCAGGATAGTGTCCGGTTCTGCAAAATAAATTCCACATTCCACCGTAGAGAGAATAAAATGTACACAAGTCCAATCTGCTGACATATTTTGTGGCATGACATCACACCGCTACCAAGCCTTTACTCGAATCATTTTTTATTATACCACCTCAGCATGTTTAGCGAAGCGGTTTCCTTGGCATGTCTTGTCGAAGCAGAGATCGTGTTCCCCTTATTCCGGGATTCTCATCAATACGGACGTGGGTAACCCAACCGCGCCATTGATGGTGGCGCTTGGGAGATAAGCGAGTTTTACCAGGCCGGTAGGGGGCGCATAGTCTTCGCCCGCCTATATATAAGGGATAAGGATTCACCTTTTCACCCACGCCTTCTTCCTCCTTTGCTTATCCACCTCCGCGCACTCAAGCTCCAATGCCTAAGCTCGCGCATCTCGTCTTAACCTTCCCCGACCATGTCCGGAGGGGGAGGCAAATGGTTGGCTTCCACCGTCAAGGAGGAGCACATCACCAAGCTGCGCAACGCCGGATACCTTTCCGGCGATATCGCGCACCGGCTGCCCGACGAGGGGCAGCTCATCCCTACCCCCGGGCCCCATGAGAGGGTTGTTTTCCTTCCCTACTTCTTCCGCGGACTGGGCTTCCCACTTCACCCTTTTGCCCGGGGGCTCATGTTCTACTATGGCCTGGATTTCCACGATCTGGCGCCGAACTTCATCCTCAACATCTCGGCGTTCATCGTCGTGTGTGAGGCCCTCCTCTGCATCCGGCCCCACTTCGGCTTGTGGCTCAAGACCTTCAACGTCAAGCTGAAGGTAGTGAAGGGCACGCAGGCGGAGTGCGGAGGCGCTATGTTGGGCAAGATGCCCAACGTCCTCTGGTTCGAAGGGGCCTTCATGGACTCCGTCAAGCGGTGGCAATCGGGGTGGTTCTATATCACCGAGCCGCGCGACCCTAAGTGGGCAGCGGCCCCCGAGTTTAGATCTGGTATCCCTACGCAGCTCACCTCCTGGAAAGAGAAGGGCTTGCTGTGGGGTAATCTGAAGGAGCTGACGGGAATCCGAGCCTGTATCCAGAAGCTGGTGAACAAGAAGCTCAGGCTCGTCGACATAGTCCAAGTCATGCTCGTCCGCCGGGTCCTCCCATGCCAGGAACGGGCATTCAATCTGTGGGAGTTCGATCCGGAACAGCACCAGGCGCTAAGCGGGCTCTTCGACACGATGTACGAAGGTGCCTGGAGGGTGCTGTTTAAGGGCGCCGAAGCCCCCGCATCTGCGACGGAAGATCGCGGATTTAGCTCGCAGCACCCAGCTAATGAGGTAAGTGATTCAACCCCTTTACGGGACACTTGTTGTAAATAGATTGATTCTAAGAGGGTTTGAATCTCCCTGTTCCTTTGACATGAATGGATGGAGAAGGCCAAGCAGCTCATCTGCCCGGCTCCCATGCCAGAAGACCCAGTGAACGCCCGTCTAGCGGGGCTGCTGGTTCCGGCACCGCACGTGGTGCCGGAGAAGAAGGCCAAGAAGGCGGCCACGGGGACTCAAAAGAGTTCCCGTAATCAGGCGTCCGACGACGAGGTGGACTCCTCCCCCGAAGATGAGGAGGAGGAAGAAGACTCTCTCCCGGAGGAGGGAGAGAGGAAGAGGAAGGCTTCCCCAACAGGGGAGGCCGAAGGGTCCAAGAGGGGAGAACTATCCCCCCGGACAGCTCCGCCAACACCGACGTTGGCGAGGAGGAGTGGCCTTCAAGGGCCAGGCCTCCGGCGAGATCATAAGTATCCGGATCCCTGATATGCAATTTCTTTCATGTCACGTAGTGTCCTTCTAATGCCGCATACTGCCCGCAGTCCGGCCGATGATGATCTCCCCGCTTCATCGAGTGGGTCGTTGGCCCCGTCGGATGTGGATTCACTTCTGACTGCCTCTACCCCCCGTGCCGATGAGGACGTCGAGGTGGGATCCCAGAAAGGGACCCATCAGGAGGAGGCTCCGGAGGCGCCGCAAGGCAGCCTCCCGGACTTTGCGCTGGACTCTACGTCGGAACCTGTAGTGGTTCCAGAGTCCGGCAGGCGGCCCCTTCGAAAGAAGGGAAAGACCGTGACTCCGGTGGCCTCCGTCCAACCGGAGGCGCCGGACAACTTGCTGGAGGTGCTCAAAGGCGCTTCCATCGAGGAAGAACACTGCACTGTTACGAGTGCGGTGATTCAGATGGTCCAGCTCGCCAAGAGCGGGCTGACCGAGGCCTGCAGTAGCCTTTTAACAGGCTTTGAGGTAAGAAGTTAAAATTGTGTAATGTAATACCGCATAGACAGTAGCCCCTGATGCTCGGTTCGGTGTTCAGAAAGAAAAGCCGGACTGAGGATCTAAAAAGATATTCGCAGGTTGCTAAGAAATTATGTCAATATGGGTTTGCAGGCTGTGCTGCTGACCTCTGCCACACTGACTGCGGAGGTTGGTTCATTAAAGCAAGATCTCGAGCGGTCCGAGCGAGAGCTCGGCCATGCCAAGAGGCAGCTCGAGGACAAAGAAGGTGAGTAGCACCACTTTGAATTGTTACCTTACAGAAAAGGATTTTGGTCGCAATAAATTTAACAAGGATAATATGGGTATTGCAGGGGCCACAAACGAGGTGGCATCCCTGAAGGAGGCTGTGTCCGCGGCCGAACGTAGTGCGGCCGCGGAACGGGTAGAGCGAGAAAAGCAGGAGGCACAGGTGGCGGAAGTGCGGCAAGAGCTCCAGGCTCTCATGGAGAAGCATGAGAGCTTGGAGCGCGACTCCAAGACTCGAGAGTCCGAGCTTGCCTCGGCTCTCGAAAGTGCCAAGTCCGCCAAGGCTGAGGCCCGTAAGGCCCTTCAGGAGGTTGAAGATGTAAAGAAGATAGCGGCGGGTAAGGCATTCTTCATGCAAAGCAAGCATGTTGATGTAAACTACCTGACACTTACCCGCATTCGGAGCTCTCCAGGGGCGTTTGCAGATCTGCCGTGTAGTGTGTCTGATGCCGCCGCATTCTACCGTGGTGAGGAGGGGAGCTCAACGGAGAAGGTCTTCTGGTCTCAGTATGCTGAGGCCGGCCATCCGGTGCCCCCAAGCGACCAGCTGAAGCAGCTGGTCGAACTCCACAAGGTAGCTGAGGAGGCCATGAAGGGCCTTATAGTCCGGCTGTGGCCTGGACAGGCCATGCCTGGGAGCTACTTTGGCCTCATGCGGCGGCTGGTGGATGCGTGCCCCTGGGTGGAGGTCATCAAGCGCTCTGCCTGTATTGAAGGTGCTCGTCGGGCCCTTGCCCGCACAAAGGTGCACTGGGGCAGGTTGGATGCGGAGAAGCTTTTTACTGACCCGCCGCCACCGGGCAAGGAGTATCGTACACCTGAAATGTATTATAAAACTGTCCTGAAGGGAGCCCGCGATATTGCGGATGAGTGCCCTAGAGATGTAATTTTTGAGTAAACCTGCTATGTATTATCCTGTGCACTGAAAACTTTGTTCATGTGCGCTTTAAGCAACTCTTTTTTAATTTAAAATATTACCTTCTGTGCTGCCGTTTATAAAATCTGAGAGATGGCAAGTCGTTGGCTTCAGCCCCCAAGCCGCAAGTGCTGGGGTGTTCGGGATAACTTGAGCGCTCTTGTTCCCATTTTTGGGTCCATCTAGGGAGGCGCTCAACAGAACGAACCAGGCAACCGGACTTATAGTGCTTGAACACTCTCACTTAGCCATAGAATTCTATAATTTTAAATTTCGGTGAAGCCCCTAGTATTCGGAAGACCGAATTCGGGGCGCTATCCACGCCTTCGTCGGACATTATCCGGAACTTCGCTCGAAGTGGCGTGATTCTTTAAGGACCCGAAAAGACCTCTCGAACAGCGACTAGTCTCTCGCCTTATCATGCCGGTCAGTTTTAGCTTTCTCCACTGAGGCGCTCACCCAGCTCAACCGGGGCGCAATCGTAGTGGTTCTCCCAGTGCCAACTTAGCCGACGGAACGGAACGTAAGGCACCAAAACGTGGGAGCCGGGCAAACCCAACTATTGACCCAAGACATGATTCGGAGCCGATTCATATAATGCTATAAGTTCGGGGTGCCGCACTTGTGAAAGTGTTCGGACTTATCACACCATAATGTGGGGAACGTAAGCCCCTGGTGTATTAGGCCGTATCAAAATATACGGGTGCAAGATGTCATGTAATGAACATATATATCTAATAACAGGCAAAAAAGTGCTGCATCATTTATTAAAGGAAGTCTGTTATGAGTGCGGACTGATACAGATAGTTCAGTAAGCAAGGGTTTTGGACTAATTAAACATGTCCCCCTCCAGGGATGGGCTGCGGACTTGGTGTATATAATCAAATTTAATGCTCGTAATTGAGACCACCTGAGTGTTTGTCGCCGCATTCTTTACTCCCCGGCTGTTGCATCATGAGTTCGGTAGGTTCACCGCTGGACAGGGCCTCTGGCTAACGGAGTCCTGTGCATACAAAAAAAGGAAAATAATAAAAAAGAGTGACACACTTGCGAGCCCCTCGTGTGGTCGAGCCGCACTCTGGGTCCATTGTGGTCGTGCCCCTTCCCCTGCGCCCATGGTACCTCCAAAGCGTAATGATGTACGCGGAGGGTTGTTCTTGCAATCATACAAGGGCGGGGGTTAGGGCCGCATTGCTATGCGTGCTCGGATCGCGCCAGGTGGTCTTGGTTGGTGTTGCTTCGGGCGTGTTTGGTTGTATCCGGCCGTTTAACGGCCGGACTCGAAAATTGCCTTAAAAGGCTGCTCTGTACTTCTGCCGCGAGAGCCGCTCTATGTTCTATTGGAAATATGCCCTAGAGGCAATAATAAAAGTATTATTATTATATTTCCTTGTTCATGATAATTGTCTTTTATTCATGCTATAACTGTATTATCCGGAAATCGTAATACACGTGTGAATACATAGACCACAATATGTCCCTAGTGAGCCTCTAGTTGACTAGCTCGTTGTGATCAACAGATAGTCATGGTTTCCTGGCTATGGACATTGGATGTCGTTGATAACGGGATCACATCATTAGGAGAATGATGTGATGGACAAGACCCAATCCTAAGACTAGCACAAAAGATCGTGTAGTTCATTTGCTAGAGCTTTGCCAATGTCAAGTATCTCTTCCTTCGACCATGAGAGCGTGTAACTCCTGGATACCGTAGGAGTGCTTTGGGTGTATCAAACGTCACAACGTAACTGGGTGACTATAAAGGTGCACTACAGGTATCTCCGAAAGTATCTATTGTTTTATGCGGATCGAGACTGGGATTTGTCACTCCGTGTAAATGGAGAGGTATCTCTGGGCCCACTCGGTAGGACATCATCATATGCGCAATGTGACCAAGGAGTTGATCACGGGATGATGTGTTACGGAACGAGTAAAGTGACTTGCCGGTAACGAGATTGAACAAGGTATTGGATACCGACGATCGAGTCTCGGGGAAGTAACATACCGATAGACAAAGGGAATTGAATACGGGATTGATTAAGTCCTTGACATCGTGGTTCATCCGATGAGATCATCGTGGAACATGTGGGAGCCATCATGGGTATCCAGATCCCGCTGTTGGTTATTGACCGGAGAACATCTCGGTCATGTCTGCATGTCTCCCGAACCCGTAGGGTCTACACACTTAAGGTTCGATGACGCTAGGGTTATAAAGGAAGCTTGTATGTGGTAACCGAATGTTGTTCGGAGTCCCGGATGAGATCCCGGACGTCACGAGGAGTTCCAGAATGGTCCGGAGGTAAAGATTTATATATGGGAAGTCCTGTTTTGGTCACCGGAAAAGTTTCGGCGATATCGGTATTGTACCGGGACCACCGGGAGGGTCCCGGGGGTCCACCAAGTGGGGCCACCTGCCCCAGAAGGTTGCGTGGGCCAAGTGTGGGAGGGGACCAGCCCCTAGGAGGGCTGGTGCGCCCCCCACAAGGGTGCAAGGCGCAAGGGAGAGTGGGAGGGGTCAAACCCTAGTCCAGATGGGCCTTAAGGCCCATATTGGTGCGCCTCCCTCTCCTCTCCCCTCTTGGCCGCCACCCCCTTTGCCATCTAGGGCTGGCCGCACCCCTTGGGGGTGGGAAACCCTAAAGGGGGCGCAGCCCCCCCTTTCCCCTATATATAGTTGAGGTTTGGGGCTGCCATACACATGAGTTCTCTCCCTCTTGGTGCAGCCCTACCTCTCTCCCTACTCCTCCTCTCCCATGGTGCTTGGCGAAGCCTGCGGGATTGCCACGCTCCTCCACCACCACCACGCCGTTGTGTTGCTGTTGGATGGAGTCTTCCTCAACCTCTCCCTCTCTCCTTGCTGGATCAAGGCATGGGAGACGCCACCGGGCTGTACGTGTGTTGAACGCGGAGGTGCCGTGCGTTTGGCACTTGATCATCGGTGATTTGAATCACGATGAGTACGACTCCATCAACCCCGTTCACTTGAACGCTTCCGCTTAGCGATCTACAAGGGTATGTAGATGCACTCTCTTTCTACTCGTTGCTGGTCTCTCCATAGATAGATCTTGGTGATACGTAGGAAAATTTTGAATTTCTGCTACGTTCCCCAACATGTTCCTCCGTTCGGAGGGAGCGTTCTGTATTTCCGTTGACCGTGATGACTCCACGAGGGCCTGGCATCTTGAGCTTGAGGTATGCATAATGCGGCACCGCGTTGAACTTTGCAAACACGATTCGTCCGAGCAGAGCGTGATAGCCGCTGCGAAATGGGACTATGTCGAAGATTAACTCCTCGCTCCGGAAATTATCCGGGGATCCGAAGACCACTTCCAGTGTGACTGAGCCTGTACAATTGGCCTCCACACCTGGTATGACGCCTTTAAAGGTTGTCTTTGTAGGTTTAATCCTTGAGGGGTCTATGCCCATCTTGTGCACTGTATCCTGATAAAGCAGGTTCAAGCTACTGCCGCCGTCCATCAGGACTCTCGTGAGGTGAAATCCATCGACGATTGGGTCTAAAACCAATGCGGCGAATCCGCCATGGCGGATGCTGGTCGGATGGTCTCTTCGATCGAAAGTGATCGGACAAGAGGACCATGGATTGAACTTCGGGGCGACTGGCTCCATCGCGTATACGTCCCTTAGTGCACGCTTCCGCTCCCTCCTGGGTATATGGGTCGCGTAGATCATGTTCACCGTCCGCACTTGTGGGGGGAAACCCTTCTGTCCTCTATTGTTTGGCGGTCGGGTCTCTTCCTCGTCGCCGCTGTTTAGCCCCTTGTCGTTGTTTTCGGCAATTAACTTGCCTGCCTGCTTGAACACCCAGCAATCTCTGTTGGTGTGATTGGCTGGCTTTTCAGGGGTGCCGTGTATCTGGCATAAGCGGTCGAGTATTCGGTCCAAATTGGACGGACCCGGAGTGGTTCTTTTGAATGGCTTCTTGCGCTGACCGGGTTTGGAGCCTCGGAATCCGGCGTTGACTGCCGTATCCTCCTTATCGTCGCCGTTAATGCGGCGTTTATTTTTACTTCAACGCGACCTGCCGTTGTGGTCCTTAGTATCCGGACTGCCAGAATTTTTACTGAGGTTGTTGCTGCGAGCTAGCCAGCTATCCTCTCCCGTGCAAAAGCGCGTCATTAATGATGTGAGGGCTGCCATGGATTTCAGCTTTTCCTGTCCCAGGTGCCGGGCTAGCCAGTCATTGCGGATGTTATGTTTGAAGGCTGCGAGGGCCTCTGCATCCGGACAGTCGACGATTTGGTTTTTCTTTGTCAAGAACCGTGTCCAGAATTGTCTGGCCGATTCGTCTGGCTGCTGAATTATGTGGCTTAGGTCATCGGCGTCTGGTGGCCGCACATACGTGCCCTGGAAGTTGTCGAGGAATGCGGCTTCCAGGTCTTCCCAACACCCAATTGACTCTGCGGGCAAGCTATTAAGCCAATGCCGAGCTGGTCCTTTAAGCCTGAGTGGGAGATACTTGATGGCATGGAGATCGTCGCCGCGGGCCATATGGATGCGAACGAGATAATCTTTGATCCAAACCACGGGGTCTGTTGTTCCATCGTAGGATTCGATGTTTACGGGTTTAAACCCTTCAGGGATTTGATGATCCATTACTTTGTCAGTGAAGCATAGCGGGTGTGCGGCTACTCTATATTGAGCAATATCACGACGTAGCTCGAGAGAGCGTTGCTGTGCTCGGCCCGGCCGGGGTTATTGTATCCAGCGCGACGGTATTCGTCGTGGGTCGTGGGGCACCCACGTGATCCGTAGATGGATCTGGATTGCCTTGCTTTGTCCTCCAATACGTCTCGCAGGTCCGGCGCGTTCCCTCTTGGCTTTGTACTTTTGGAGCGATGCCGGGGTACGGTCTTGATGGAGGGCCTGGGTGCCTCTCTGTCGCGACCACGGGGTGGTCGGTCGGCCGTATCATGCGCTGGTGATGAAGGTATGTATGCTTCTTCCTCTAATCAGGGGAGCAACTTGCGTCTTGGGTAGCTTTTGGAGGGGCGTTCGAGTTTATACTCTTCGGCCACGAGGACCTCGGTCCATCGATCGGCCAGCAGGTCCTGATCAGCTTGAAGCTGCTGCTGCTTTTTCTTTAGGCTATTTGCCGTGGCGATAAGCCTGCGTTTAAAACGCTCTTGTTCGACGGGATCCTCAGGCGCGATGAATTCATCGTCGTTGAGGCTTGCCTCGTCTTCGGAGGGAGGTGTATAGTTATATTCCTCGACCTCTTCGTCTGCTGCCCTCTCGTGAGGGCTTGCTTCTGCATCCTCCTGCGCTGAGTCTTGCTGGAGGGGATTGTCTTCGGCACTTTCTGGGGTATTATTATCTCCTGTGCCGGAATCTCCATTCTTGCTGTGGCGGGATTTAGAGCGGCGCCGCTGACGCTGGCGCTTGGGCTCTTTCTTTAAGGAATCTGCCTCTGCTGTTTCTTCGCCGTCCCCGTCTTTTGGGGTGTCCACCATGTATGTGTCATATGACGAGGTGGTCTTCCAGTGCCCTGTAGGCGCTGGTTCCTGTTCGTCTCCGGCGTCGTCGTCCATAGCGTCGATGTCTTCGGAGTCGTAGTCTAGCATGTCGGTTAGATCGTCGACAGTGGCTACAAAGTGGGTGGTGGGTGGGCTCTGAATTTCTTCGTCGTCCGTATCCCAACCATCCTGGCCATAATCCGGCCAGGACTCTCCGGATAGCGAGAGATGCTTTAGCGAATTTAGGATGTCGCCAAAGGGCGAGTGTTGGAAGATGTCCGCGGCGGTGAATTCCATGACTGGCGCCCAATCAGATTCGATTGGCAGGGGCGTGGGAGGTCCGGAGTCCGGCAAGGAGTCCGGCACCTCGGAGTCACGAGCTTCGCGAGGGACAAGGTTAGTGTTCGGCTCCATCTCCGTAGAAGTTGCAGCCCCCGAGGCGGTGTCCAACCACCGGTCCTCGACCTGGGCGATCGGCTCCAGACTAAAGGCCGGAGCGGGTTCTTGTGCGACCACCAGGGCACTGTTCGGTGGCAGAGCTAGATCATGCCCATCGTAACAGTGCGATGCGCTTGGCTGTGGCTCGAGCCCGTCGAGGATCAAGTCCCTGCGGATATCGGCCGTGAAGTTTAGGCTTCCAAATCTGACCTGACGGCCAGGGGCGTAGCTTTCGATCTGCTCCATATGGCCAAGTGAATTAGACCGCAGTGCGAAGCCGCCGAATACGAAGATCTGTCCGGGGAGAAAAGTCTCACCCTGGACAGTGTTGTTGATTGAAGATGCCATCGATCCTATCGGTGACGACACAGAGGAACTCTCAATGAAAGCACCAATGTCGGTGTCAAAACCGGCGGATCTCGGGTAGGGGTCCCGAACTGTGCGTCTAGGCGGATGGTAACAGGAGACAAGGGACATGATGTTTTACCCAGGTTCGGGCCCTCTTGATGGAGGTAAAACCCTACGTCCTGCTTGATTAATATTGATGATATGGGTAGTACAAGAGTGGATCGACCACGAGATCAAGGAGGCTAAACCCTAAAGCTAGCCTATGGTATGATTGTTGTAATGTATGTTGTCCTGCGGACTAAAGCCCTCCAGTTTATATAGACACCGGAGAAGGCTAGGGTTACACAGAGTCGGTTACAATGGTAGGAGATCTACATATCCGTATCGCCAAGCTTGCCTTCCACGCCAAGGAAAGTCCCATCCGGACACGGGACGGAGTCTTCAATCCTGCATCTTCGTAGTCTTGGAGTCCGGCGGACGATGATAGTCCGGCTATCCGGACACCCCCTAGTCCAGGAGTCCCTCAGTCGCCACAGAAGGCGACTGGGTCAACCTGCCGCATTACGAAGCCGGCGCGCCGGCTGGGAGGCTTCCCAGCTGGTCCCATTGGGCCAAGACGCTGACTCCTGCCGGTGCCGCCGCCGTCGTGCGACTCCGTGTGCTGACGCAGTCGGAAGGCCTGGTCGGAGCCGACTTGCTGGCCGCCTTCATGGCGCGCCGAGTCCTCCCACTCCAAGGCTGACCTCATCTGATCTGACAGATGAGCGACCGCTGGGACCCGAGCCGGATGAGCACCTGGGACATGCCTCACGCGGAGGTGGCGAACATGGTGAATCACATCGCGAACTGTGAGCTCGCGCAAGACTGGCAGTTCGGCAAGGAGCCATACTCACGTGCCAACCCTCCGCCTGTGGTAAGTCAAATCTTTTGTTCTTCTGTTTTTTCTTTGTAGCCGAATCCGACTTCTGATCTTCTTGGTTTTTTGAGTCAGAACCCCCTCATCCAACCTGCAGCCGGCGCCACGGGACATCCCCGCGAGTTCGCTCCAGATCGAGCGGAGAGCGACATTGATGACCCCGACTTGGGGGTGGCGGCGATGGAGGCCGACGCCAAAGGCGGAGGAGGAGGGGCGGAAGGCGGCTTCCGGCACTCGGCGACCTTCGCCAACTGGCCAGAAGACGAGGCCGAAGGGGAAGTCGTCCCGCGCCGCCAACCGAAAGCCGGCCATCCAGGCGCGAGTACCTCCGCCGGCTTGGCCGGTCAAGTCGGCACGAAGAAGCGCCGGGCCGCGCCGAGTTCGCTCGGCGGTAGGCCGAAGAAGTTCAAGGGGGTGGCCGCCGCGACCAAGCGGGAAGAGGCGGCCGCGAAGGCCAACCGCTTTCGTAAGGAAGTGAAGAAGCCGCCACTAGTCTTTGCGTAAGCACTTTTCTACCTTCGTCTTGTTTTCTTTGATGGATCTTTTCCGAGTCTTTTTCATTCCGTCTTTTGCTTTAGGGCCCCTCTTTCTCTTGAGAGGGTCGTCGTCCAAGACGTCCGCCAATACTCGGCGGATTGACCCCACCGCCGACCTCCGGGAGGCGACGGAGTGCAACACGCGGGAGAAGCGTGACGAGGAAGAGGCCGGCCGTCTGGAGAAGGCGGAGGCCGAGAAAGCGGCAGCCTCCGCCCAGAAGAAGCTGGAGGAAGCCAAAGCCGCGACCGCAGCAAGACAGCGGGCAGAGGAGACCGCGCGCCGCCAATCGGCATTGCTTGTCGTCCCGCTGAATTCCGCGCTGCCGCCCCCGGAGTTCACGGGGCAGACTGGAGAAGTCGGCGGAGGGCACCCCGTCGTGGAGAAGGATGGTGGCGAGGCCTCCGCGTCGGGCACGGCCACGCCGCTACCGCCACCTCCGCCGCCATCGGGAAGTGCGCATGGCAAGCAGCCGGCGGGCCCGCCAGTGCCGCCGACTGAGGACGAGGCAGTGGCGAGGCTGCTCCTTCAAGTCGCCTCACCAGCGCGCCGCCGCCTTGAGAAGGCGGTTTCGGCGCCACGCCCCTTGGAAGCCGGCGCCGCAAGCTCGGCCATCCCAGATGCTGAGGCAACAAGCGCTGCGCCTACTAGATGGGTGCGAGGAGGCGGCGACGGTCAGCTGAACCAGGCGCTCCTGGACGTGCAGGCGAAGCTGCGAGCTGAGGGCGAAGCCATCCAGAGCTGCACCAAGGCGCATCTGGCGTTGTGAGCATCTATCCGGGTATGTTTTCTTTTTTGGCTTTGTCTTTTCTCGTTCTTCTCTGTGGGAGCGCGGCAGCTCACCCACTGGGTGTAGTCCCCGAGTTTCGGATCTGGCGAGTTCCTTATTTTTGTCTTTGTCCGATTGTTTATCACAGGAGTATCACAACCTCCGCATCACCGCCTTCAACCGCAACGTTGAGCAGCTGGGGAAGCGGACTGCCGACTTGTCGGAGAGCCGGAGTAAGTTCTTCTTCTTTTTTGCGGGGGCGCGATGGTGCACCCGCGGACTGTAGTCCCCGAGATTCGGGCCGACTGCTGAGCAGTCGGGCCGGATCTTCCCGTCGACCTTCCTTGTTGACGACTTAACGTCTTTTCTCTTTGTTCTTCAGAGGCCAATGCCGCTCTTTAGGAACGGTTGGGCGAAGTCAGCACGGCCCTATGCGCCAAGGAGGAGGAGTGCGGCAAGCTCTCCACAGAGCGCGACTTGCTGGCCGCGCAGTTAGCGGAGCAGAAGGAGTTGCTTAAGGCGGCTCAGGACGAGGCGGAGAAGAAAGAGACCGCTCTCGTGGCCGAGTTCGAGAGCGAGCGCTCCTCCTGGACTGACAAGGAGGCGATGCTGACTTCCGGCTTCCACGAGATCGAAGACATTGTCGACGGTGAGTTTCTTTGCTTTCTTTCTTCGAACCGCCGACTGCAAGTCAAGCCGACTTCTGATTCTTTCTTTTGCTTCTTTCTGTTTTGGGCAGACTTCTTCGATGGCCACTCCCAGGCGGTCACTCGAGCCATCAAGGCTGATCGCGAGGTGCGGAGGGCAAATGGCGAGGAGATCGCCGCCAACGCCCCCCTGACCGTTGACGAGCAGCTCCTGAGCATCCAGACCCGTCTGCGGCCGGCCCATCAGCTGCTGCGCCGGCTTCAACGCGCCGGGGCCCAAGCGATCTCTGCGCTGTGGCCAGGCATGCCGGCTCTGCATACTCCCAGTCGGACTGCCGACTAGCTGGAGGTCGCGGCTGGCCGTCTTGAGGCTTGGAAGGGTTCCTCGGCCCGGGCTGGAGCACGCCGGGCCTTGGAATTCGTCAAGGCTTAGTATCCCAGGCTGGACTGTACCGGCTGGCCGCATTCCGGTCAGAGGCCCAGGCAGAACTGGCGGCTGTGGAAGGCGCCCTCATTGAGCGTGCGGCGGCGATCGCCGACTACACATACACCAGCGTCTTCGTTCCTGAGCGGGCCGCAAACGGTAAGGAGGTGCCTCCGGAGTGGTTCGGGATGAACCCAGACTACGACGAGGACTCGGCGGAGGTGATCGGCTCCAGCACCGAGGAGGAAGACGAGGCGGGGGACGGGCACGAGACGGAAGCGCCAGAAGACGGAGCGAACGACCTGCCTCAGCTCGACCGTGCCTCCAGCAACGAGCCGCGTCCGACCGGGCCAGCTGCCGCCGGAGATGATCAAGCCGAGACTACCCAGCCGGCTGCTCCGGCGCCTGACACCGCCGTCTCCACCGATCCTCCGAACCCGTCTGCCGCTTCTTAGGCTGCCGTCTTGCCTTTATTTTTCCTGCCTTAGTAGTCTTTAAAAGAACTTGTTAATTCGCACAATTCCACCCGCGGGGTGTATTTTGAACTTGGCCGGATGCCTATGTTATGTAAATATCTATCCGGCTTCTATCTTTCCTTGCTAGTTTCTCTTTTTTGGCTTTTTCCTTTGCCGCCTTTCCATAGTCGCCGCTTTGCCAGACGAACAACCGCTCTGCGGACTGTCGGTGGGTCAAATGCTTGGCTACTTTAGGGAAGGCAAGTACTTGGCCTTTTTAGAGTCTTTTAACAAGTTGGATAGAAGGCGGCAAGCCGACTATTCGAGAGTCGGCTCTGCAAAGAGAGGCTGGAAGCCGGCTTGGGCTATGCATATGCTCTAAGTCCTTAGCCATTTTTTCATGTGTGCGCTCGTTCTTGCTTACTCTCTGCCTACCAACAGTCGCTCTGCGAGCTGCGGCTTCCGACAGGAGACGGCTTAAGCGCCGCACACTACTTGTCCGACTGCAGGAAGCATTTCATAGCGCAAGACGGCGAGTCCCCAGGCCGACTAGTCGAACCCGGTGCTAAGAGGCATAACAAAGAGTAGCATACTCGGAGGCATAATTCTTATCATACAGGTAATCAAACAGGGCAGTCCCCGAGCTCGTCCCGGGGGGGGCCAAAGTCTCGATACTTTAATACAAAGGATAGCATGGTACATACTGCATCAACTGTAAAATCTTCGGAGAAGATTTGCGTTCCATGGTCGTTCTGACTCTTTGCCGGAGTCGTCCCTCTTGCGTGCTCGGGGCTTCTGGGCGTCGATTAGTAGTAGGAGTCGTTGCCCAGCACTTTGCTGACGATGAAGGGGCCTTCCCAAGGTGCCGACAACTTGTGCTGGTCGGCTGTTCGCTGAATCAGCCGGAGCACAAGGTCGCCCTCTTGGAAAGATCTCGGCCTGACCTTCCGGTTGTAGTACCGGCGCAGACTCTGCTGGTAGATGATGGACCGGCTGAGTGCCAACAGCCGGCCCTCTTCTAGCAGATCGACGCCGTCTTGACGTGCTTCTTCTGCTTCTTCCTCGGTGTACATGGTGACTCGCGGGGAGTCGAATTCTATGTCCGTCGGGATGACGGCTTCGGCACCGTAGACGAGGAAGAAGGGTGTGAAGCCGGTTGACTTGTTTGGAGTTGTGCGCAGACTCCAGAGGACGGCTGGTAGCTCCTCAAGCCAACAGCCGACCGAACGCTCGAGTGGTTCGACCAGTCGAGGCTTGATGCCGGACAGGATGAGGCCGTTTGCTCGCTCCACATGGCCGTTTGACTGCGGATGGGCAACGGACGCTAAGTCCAGTCGGATGCCCTGCGTCACGCAGAAACGGGCCAAGGCGCCTTTGGCAAAATTTGTGCCATTGTCGGTGATGATGCTGTGCGGTATGCCGTACCGCACTGTGATGTCGGCGATGAAAGTCACTGCAGTCGGACCGTTCAACTTCTTGATGGGCTTTGCTTCAATCCACTTGGTGAACTTGTCCACCGCGACAAGCAGATGAGTTAGGCCGCCTCGGGCCGTCTTGAATGGTCCTACCATGTCTAGGCCCCAAACTGCAAAGGGCCAGGCGATGGGGATTGTCTTCAGCGCGGAAGCCGGCTGAAGCGGCTTGGAGCGGAACTTCTGGCACCCCTTGCATTTTTGGACTAATTCCTTGGCCTCTTCCAGGGCAGTCGGCCAGAAGAAACCGTGCCGAAAAGCCTTGGCGACGAGTGCTCTTGAAGCCGCATGGTGGCCGCACTCGCCTTGGTGGATGTCTCTGAGAATTGCTTGGCCTTGCTCTGGCTCCACGCAGCACTGGTAGACACCAGTGACGCTGCGCCTGACCAGCTCTCTGTTGATTATGGTGTAGGCTGCCGCTCGACGTTGCACTTGCCGAGCCGAGATTTCATCAGTTGGCAGCTCTTTGTTCACTAGAAACTTGAGGGTGGGCTGTGCCCATGAGGGTGCTACTATTTCTTCAATTGCCACCAGCGCGACTTGGACAAGGGCGGCTGGGCTGGGAGGCAGTGGGCTGGAGTCTGCGGCCGTTGGCTGGATTGATGAAGTCCCCGGGCCGACTGGCGCAGTCCCCGGACCGACTGGCGCAGTCCCTGGGCCGAGTTCTGAAGTCTTTGGGCCGGTTGCCGCAGTCCCCGGGCCGGGTTCTGAAGTCCCCGGGCCGGCTTTGACTGTGATTTTCTTGGGGCCGTCTGCTGGGGCTCTTGAGTCGGATCCGACTTGGGGGAGCCGGCACAAAGATGGAGTCTGATTCTAGTGAATGTTTGATAGACGGCTTAAGGAGGTGCTGAAGGGCGATGTCGGATGGTATCGCTTGGCGGGTGGAGCCTACTCGTGCCAGGGCGTCTGCTTGGTCGTTGTCATTTCTTGGCACGTGAAGGAACTCGCACCCCTCGAAGTATCCGCTGAGTTGCTGCACCAGGAAGCGGTAGCTCGCCATGTTTGCATCTTTGGCGTCCCAGTCGCCAGATGACTGCTGGACCACCAAATCGGAGTCGCCATAGCACAGGATCCGGCGAATGCCGAGTTCTTTGGCAAGCCAGAGCCCGTGAATGAGCGCTTCGTATTCGGCGACATTGTTGGAGGCGGCGAAGCGGATCTGCAGCACATACTTGAGCTTGTCGCCTTTAGGGGAGGTGAGGACGACGCCGGCTCCCAGGCCGGTGCGCATCTTGGAGCCGTCGAAATGCATCCGCCAATGGGTGGAGTCGGGCGCTGGCGGTAGGTACTGGGTCTCGGCCCAGTCGACGAGGAAGTCGGCCAGTGCTTGCGACTTGATGGCGGTGCGAGGCTGGTAGTATATGGTGTAGGGAGCCAACTCTATGGCCCATTTGGCTACTCGGCCAGAAGCATCTCGGCTCCCGATGATCTCGGCCAGCGGGGCTGTGCAAACCACCGTAATTGGATGCTCTTGAAAGTAAGGCTTCAGCTTCTTGGCGGCAAAATGCACACCGTAGCACATCTTCTGGTAGTGGGGGTAGTTCTGCTTGGAGGTCGACAGTACCTCGCTCAGGTAATACACCGGTCTATGGACAGGGAGCGCCTTGCCTTCCTCCTTGCGCTCGACTACAATGACTGTGCTGACTACTCGGCTGGTGGCGGCGATGTACAGGAGCATGGGCTCTTTGGGAGTCGGAGCCGCCAGCACAGGGGGAGTAGTCAACATCTTCTTCAGCTGGAGAAATGCTTCATCCGCCTTGTGGTTCCACTCAAAAAAGGTGGTTTTCTTCATTAATTGATACAAAGGGAGAGCTTTCTCGCCCAGCCGACTAATGAATCGGCTGATGGACGCCAAGCAGCCGGTGAACTTCTGCACATGTAACAGTCGGCTGGGTACCTCCATCCTCTCGATGGCCTTGATCTTCACAGGGTTGCACTCTATGCCGCGTTCAGAGACCAGGAAGCCAAGGAGTTGGCCGGCTGGTACTCCGAAAACGCACTTCTCAGGGTTGAGCTTGATTTGGAATCGGCGCAGGTTCTCAAAGGTTTCCTTGAGGTCTTCCCGCAGTGTCCCACGCTTCTCCATCTTCACCACTACATCATCCACGTAGACGTGGGCATTTCTGCTGAGTTGCTTGAGGAGGCACTTCTGCATGCAACGCTGAAAGGTGGCACCGGTATTCCTCAAGCCGAACGTCATGGTCAGGTAACAGAAGGCTCCGAACGGCGTGATGAAGGCGGTCTTCAGTCTGTCTGCCGGGTTCAGCTTGATCTGGTGATATCCTGAATATGCATCTAAGAAACTCAACAGCTCGCATCCGGCTGTGGAGTCTATCACCTGATCGATTCTTGGCAAAGCAAAGGGGTCCTTGGGGCAAGCTTTGTTGAGGCTTGTTTAATCAATGCACATCCGCCACTGCTTGTTTTTCTTCAGTACCAAGACTGGGTTTGCCATCCACTCTGGAAAAAACACCTCCATAATGAAGCCGGCCGCCAGGAGCCGGGCTATCTCCTCTCCAACAACTCTTCTCTTCTCTTCTGACAGGCGTGCAAGGGCTGCCTGACGGGCTTCACATCAGGTCGGACATGTAACTTGTACTCGGCGAATTCCGTCGGTACACCTGGCATGTCTTTAGGGGACCATGCAAAGATGTCTCAATTCTCATGGAGGAAATCGACGAGCTCGCCTTCCTATTTACTGTCAAGGTTTGTAGCCATGACAGTGTACCTCTCTGGGTGCTCTGGGTCCAAGGTTATCTTCTTGGTCTCTTTGGCCGGCTTGAACGAACCCTCAGCTTCCGACTCCTTGGGGTCGGGCGACATCTCTGGCTGCTTTCTGGCCATTGCCACGACCCGATCAAGGAGCCGCTTCTCAGCTGCGATCACCAGGGACTCGGCCAGCCGACTGCTCTCAGCCGCGCAAGCGGACGACTTCCTGTAGTCGCCAGCTACGGTCAGAATCCCCTTGGAACTCGGCATCTTCATCTTGAGGTAGGCGTAGTGGGGAACCGCCATGAACTTGGCCAGTGCAGGACGGCCAAGTAACGCATGGTATGGGCTTTCAAGGTCCACCACTTCAAACCAGACTGGCTCTCGGCGGAAATGATCTTTGTCACCGAAGAGAACGTCTATCAGGATCTTGCTGATCGGTGAGCAGTAAAGGCCAGGTATGATGCCGTGGAACACAATCCGGCTGCTCTGCAGCTGTCTTTGCTTGATTCCTAACTTCTCCTTAGTGTCCTTGTACAGGATGTTGGTGCTACTGCCTCCGTCTAACAGCACTCTCGAAAAGTGGGCGGCCCGCCTATCAGTGGCCAAGGTGGCACTCAGGACCAGGGCGTAGGAGCCCGGATTCGGCATCACCTCTGGGTGATCTGCCCTGCTCCAACTGATAGGCTTCTCGGACCAATGCATGAACTCTGAAGTATTTGATGCCACAGCGTTCACTTCTTGCTGCTGCAGCCGCCTGCTGCGTCGATCATCAGCCACACTGGTGAACACCACATAGGCTCCATGCTCTTCTGGGTACTCGTCTTGTACTGTGCCAACTGGCCGAGCAGCCGGCTGCTAGGGCGGCGGTGGAGGCGGCGGCCCAGCAGGCGGGGGAGGAAGGAGGTCGTCTCCCTTGGCGATTCTGGTAAGCCAGTGGCACTTTCTGGTGGTATGGTTTGACGGCTTCGCGCCGCTATGGAACTTGCAGGGACCATCCAGAGTCTGCTCATAAGAGAAGGCCGGCAACCAATTGGACTTGCCGCCTTTCTGTCGCTTGGCCGGAGGCTGCCCCTCCGGCTGTTGATCTTCAACTGTTGCAACTTGCCGACTGCTGGAAGTCGGCTGTTGGGCCTTGCATTTATTGTCGTTCTGTTGTTGTCGCCGACTGGCTCTCCAGCTGGAGTTCTGGGAGCCTGAGGGGCCACTTTGCCAGCCGCATTAACTTGAATTTCCGTCTTCATGGAAGAGTCGGCTGTGGCGTACTTGTCTGCTATGATCAGCAGTTCGTCGAGTGTTTCCGGCTCGTCGCAGAGGAGCTTGTGCTTGAGGAGGGTGCCTTCTCGACACCCGGCAGTGAAGTACTCGATAGCCTGCACCTCATGCACGCCCTCGCAGGAGTTCCGAAGCTCGCCCCAGCACGTGAGGTAGTCGCGTATTGACTCGTCAGGGCCTTGCACGCACAAGGAAAGCTGGCGCGGCTTCGGAGGTTGCTTGTACGTGCTCGTGAAGTTGCGGATGAAGGCTTCGGTGAAGTCGACCCAGCTGTTGATGCTGCGGGGTTTCAGACTGTTCAACCATGTCCGGGTCGTGCCCTGGAGCATGAGTGGAACATACTTCACGGCGACTCGCTTGTTGCCGTTCGCTATGTTGACGGACGTGGAGTAATCAACTAGCCAGTCTTCCGGCTTCATAGAGCCGATGTACTTGGGTGTGTCTCGGGGGAGCGTGAACCCTTTGGGAAAAGGCTCGTCTCGAATGCGGGGCCCAAAGCAAGGCGGACCCAGCTCATCTTCTTCTTCCAGCGCCAGGGATCGGTGGAGTCGGTCGATCCGGTGGCGGGCGTCATTCTCTCTGACTCCCTCTCGGCGGCCAAGGCGGCCACCGAGAGTCGGATGCTCAACAGGCGGTGGGGAAACTCGTCGTTCTCTTCTTGGTGGGGGAGGCAGGTAGTCGTCCTGCCGTTCCACTGCTCTCGGACGGCCGTCTTGGTCGCGCTCGATGGTGATGCGAGTACGACAGTGACTGACAGACGGCTCTTTGTCTTTCTTCCGCGGACTCCGCCAGTCGGCGTCCGAGACATCGCGCCTTGATCTCGGCGGGGAGGCAAGTCATCGTTTGGTTGCTGCGGCGCCTCCGTGAGGCCGCCGGCCGCGTTCTGCGCAGCAACCGCGTCGAGGAGCTGCTGGACTCGTTCCGTCATCATGCGGTGCTCTTCGCCTCGAAGTTCTTTAGCTCGTCAGTCGCCGCTTGGGCGGCCCGGATGTTCTTCGCAGGGGTGGCGTATATGGGGCGATTGGCCCCGAATAGGTTGGCGATGGTCCCGCCGTGCTGCCGGACCGCGCCTAGGCGGCTAGGCCCAGTCGGAGCCGGTGAGCCGCCCACGGCGCGATCCATTTCGCGCTGGTAGGCTTCCAACAAGAGCCTCATGCTTGCCAGCTTCTTGGCGCCTTCGATGATCTGAAGGCGGCATGTCTCCAGCGTCTCGGCATCTGCGTCTTCTGGAATAGGCGCAGTCAGGTCTTGCAGAGCCGCGTCGAGCGGGTCATGAGCTCCCTCATCGGAACGCTCATCGTGACTGATGACGAGCACCTCCGTGATGGCGCTTCTGCCGCTCTCCTCGTGAGGGAGTGGCTCGTCATAGACCACCACGTTGGTGGGGAAAGTGTCAAGCGACACGGCGTCGGAGTCGACCAGCATCGGGTCGGTGGAGCCTACGGACTCCAAATCCACGGCAGGCTCGCCGGTGACGTGGAGTTGGTCGAGGAGGCCCGCGAGGAGGCTCTCGGGGCCACCCGTGCCTGCGTCGGATGCAGGCTCGTCGGACAGGCGAACCTCGCCGACAAGTTCGGCGAGGCAGCTCGCTGCACAGGCGGCCTCAGCGCCGCGCAGCGCGTCGATGCAGACTTCGTCTGGCGAGCCTGGCTGGCTGCGCGGAGGAAGAGGGTTCCCGTCCAGAACAGATCTCCGGATGATGGTGCACCAGGCCCCACGGTGGGCGCCAAATGTCGGGGGTTGGGTGCGACATATGCCAAAGGATGGCTTATCATGGTGGGGGCGAGTAGAACGTCGCCGGTGCCTGGAAGCGGGATGAGGCGATGACATGCACGCCGGCGGTTCTTACCCAGCTTCGGGGCTCTCCGAGGAGATAACACCCCTACTGCTGCTCTGCGGGGTCTCCGCATGATCACTAAGGCAAAGTGAATACAAGGTTGCTCCTAGAGCTGTTTTTGGAGGTAGGAGAAGGCAAGGCTAGCTCTCTCCTCCCTGTGTGGTCTGTCTAGTGCTAATGGGTTCGAACCCTTTGCATGGGTGCCCTGGGGGGTTTATATAGGCCTACCCCCCAGGGGTACAATGGTAAAACTGGCTGGGTGCGGGTCCCAGCCGTCTGTCTCTCAGGCGCCGTCTTCTCCGCCGACTCCTGGGGCCCGCAGACTGGTGGGTCCCGCCGACTGGCCTGGTACGAGGGCGTCAGCCCGCGTCCGCCGCGGGCGGGTCTTGCCGGCTGCAGATTACTGTAGCCGTGCTTCTAATGACGCGGGCTTGGTCATGGGGTCATGGCAACAGTGTCGCCGCCTGGCGGGCGATCACTGTTGCCATTCCCCCGTCGTGTCTGGTTAATGGCGCATGGGGCCCGTGGGAGGGGCCGGCCGACTCCTGGGGGCCGACTCCCGACGGGTCCGACTCTTGGCGCTCTCGCCATCTTCAACACTCTCGCTGACTGGTAGGCCCCGCCATCTTCGGGCCGTACAGACAGGCCATCGTGGGTACAGGGCTCCGCCCCCAAGGGCTGATGTCAGGGCCGGCATGGCGACAGTGCCGCGCCGGGCGGAGACCTCCGTGGGTACGGCGCACTGTGGCCATACCTGCCCTTAAATAACAGGGTGGTTGGAGTTGCAGGCCGACTTTCGTAGTCGGCCTCCTTGGAGTCGCCTCTGGGACTCGGCTTTATCTGGAATCGCCTCTTGGACTCGGCTTATCTGGAGTCGCCTCTTGGACTCAGCTTATCTGGAGTCGCCTTCTGGACTCGCGGGGCGCAGCCTGCCCCGTTGTCTTGAAAGGTTCTGGGACTCGGGTTGGCCTACCCGTGGCCCATTACTCTGACACCCCCTGCCCCCGTATATAAAGGAGCCAAGGGGGGGGTGGAGGGCCAAGGAGGGGCGCGCCAAGGGGAGTCCTACTCCCACCGGGAGTAGGACTCCCTTCTTTCCTAGTTGGAATAGGAGAAGGGGGGAAGGAGGAGGGACAGAGGAAGGAAAGGGGGGCGCCGCCCCCCTCTCCTTATACTATTCGGACTAGGGGGGAGGGGCATGTGGCCCGCCCTTGCCTCCTCTCTTCCTCTCCACTAGGGCCCATGTAGGCCCATTAAGCCCCCGGGGGGTTCCGGTAACCTCCCGGTACTCCGGTAAAATCTCGATTTCACCCGGAACACATCCGATATCCAAATATAGGCTTCCAATATATCAATCTTCATGTCTCGACCATTTCGAGACTCCTCGTCATGTCCGTAATCACGTTCGGGACTCCGAACAAACTTTGGTACATCAAAACTCATAAACTCATAATATAACTGTCATCGAAACCTTAAGCGTGCGGACCCTACGGGTTCGAGAACTATGTAGACATGACCTAGAACTGTTTCCGGTCAATAACCAATAGCGGAACCTGGATGCTCATATTGGTTCCTACATATTCTACGAAGATCTTTATCGGTCAAACCGCATAACAACATACGTTGTTCCCTTTGTCATCGGTATGTTACTTGCCCGAGATTCGATCGTCGGTATCCAATACCTAGTTCAATCTCGTTACCGGCAAGTCTCTTTAATCGTTACGTAATGCATCATTTCGTAACTAACTCATTAGCTACATTGCTTGCAAGGCTTATAGTGATGTGCATTACCGAGAGGGTCCAGAGATACCTCTCCAACAATCGGAGTGACAAAACCTAATCTCGAAATACGCCAACTCAACATGTACCTTTGGAAACACCTGTAGAGCTCCTTTATAATCACCCAGTTACGTTTGACGTTTGGTAGCACACAAAGTGTTCTTCCGGTAAACGGGAGTTGCATAATCTCATAGTTATAGGAACTTGTATAAGTCATGAAGAAAGCAATAGCAACATACTAAACGATCAAGTGCTAAGCTATGGAATGGGTCAAGTCAATCACATCATTCTCCTAATGATGTGATCCCATTAATCAAATGACAACACATGTCTATGGTTAGGAAACATAACCATCTTTGATTAATGAGCTAGTCAAGTAGAGGCATACTAGTGACATTAAGTTTGTCTATGTATTCACACATGTATCATGTTTCCGGATAATACAATTCTAGCATGAATAATAAACATTTATCATGATATGAGGAAATAAATAATAACTTTATTATTGCCTCTAGGGCATATTTCCTTTAGGATAATTCTTTGAATATGCTATATCGTTCAAATGGGGGCCAACTCTCCCGACCATGGGCCTTCACGGGCTGTCAGATCCATGGGCCTTCTACGTCTCATAGGATCCATGGGCCTTCTACGTATCGTAGGATCCATGAGCCTTCTACGTCTTGTAGGGTCCATGGGCCTTCCATGTCTCGTAGGATCCATGGGCCTTCTACGTCACGTAGGATCCATGGGCCGCTGACTCATTTATGGGTCTTGTACGGGCCTTTAATGGGTCGTAGACGGGCCTACAATGGAAATCGTATGTTTTATGGGCTGACCATAACGGGCCGTTAATAGGGCGTATTTGGTGATGCTATGAAAATGGCCCAACAGACTAACGGACCACAAATGGGCCGACTGTAACGACGGGCTGAATTTGGCCCACAAGCAGAAAATGACAGTAACGGGCCGTAAGTAACCGAATGCTGCTAATGAGCCCAAGAATAAATGGGCCCTCAGAAGGCCGAAAGTTAACTTGGGCTGGAAACGGCCCAAGGGAATAACGGCCTGTTAATGGGTATAAAGTGTTACACTGTTCATTACGGGCCAGTTTCACCTCGGGCCGTTAATGGGTGTAAAGTAATACATTGTTCATTACGGGCCAGTTTTAGCACGGGCCGCTAATGGGCCAAGAGTTACAAAGGGCCTCATATGGGCCGAAAGACATCATGGGCCATACATGGGCCAGAAGTGAAAACAGGCTGGAATCATATTGGATGGCCCAAATGACGCTACTGGGCCTAATTCGCATAGGGTGTAACGGGCCTTGGGTTAGCGGGTTGTAAATGAGCTATATGCTAACAGGCCATTTACAGGCTTTCCATGGGCCGGCCCGCTAGCTTTTGACCAAGTCAAACGGGCCGGCCTTTTCACAGGAATGGGCCACTGTTGGGCCGTGCCACGTGTTGACGTATCATAGGCACCTTCTGTCCAATGAGTGGATGACATCTGTCCCAATGATAAGCCGACACGTGTTTTCTCCAGCCAATGATGATTTTACACGTGGAAAATCTCCATTGGTCGGGGCTGTTAACGGGTTATCGGATCCAAAACCCGACCCGATAGCTTAACGGCGTTCCGTTACGGTGGATGCCATGTGTCGGTCACCCTTGACGAAAGCACTTCTGTGACGCCCGATTTATCGTCATGGAAGTGGACACTTCCATGATGATAATTTTGGTAATGTCATGGAACACTTCTACGACAACACAGGTATGACTATCTTGATTCTGTCATAAAATCGTCATGGATGTACATGCATGACAAAAAACGCGACCTACTGTGACAAACACGTATCATCATGGAAGTGTATTTTTTTGTAGTGTATCATGTTGGCTATCCTACTGCTTGTTTCTGTAAGTACTATCATGTTATCTTAACCTACTAATTGTTTGAATATATTTAGATATCTTTCTAACAATAGCCCATCAAGCTAGGAATATTTCATAAGAAACACTTATTATACTAGAGATTGACGAGTATGAATAAATAGTTTAATTAAATAGCTGTCGTGCTTTGGAAAATTCATTTATTTTCTGTTGCTGAGTATGCTTGTTAAGATATTCAGTTGTCATGGTTCCCTGAGCAAGATTCAGTTTGACATGGATTATTCTAGATAAATTCAAGTTATTTGTGTTGGGACACCTAAGCTAACCTTTATACTTTTCTATTTAGGAGATGGCAGCAGTTTATACAAAATATATCACTAATTATTTGTAGAGTTCATTCTTGATAGGAACAGAACTGTTATAGCTGATGTCAACACGTCAAGGTGAGTTTCACCCAATCCTTCTTCACTCCTCTCTCCCTCTCTCTCTAACTCTCTCTAACTCTGCAACTCTGCAAGCTTATGTAGTGTGCTCTGCTCCAATGATTTTTAATTGTTGTAAATAAATATCTCCTTTTCATTTTCTGTGCTGAAAGGAATGGTAATGCTTATGTTTTACTATTTGTAAAATTAACATATTCCAGTTGGCTTCTTCAGGTGGCTTATTGTTGATTTTATTTCTTGTCCGCCTCTATGAAATTTTTCAAGGACTTGTCAATCCAATGGATTCTGATGCACGATGTTGAATTAGATATGGCTGCCAGTATGCAGGTCATCTTGAGTGTCTCATCTAGATCAATGGGAACAAGAAAGTACACATATTAGGAAACTGAAATGTGACAACACTTATTTTCGTCTAGATGACTGCCAGTATGCACGATGTTGAATTTTTGTCAGAATAGCGTACCTAAACAGTTGGTTGTTCGTCTACATTAAACACCCTACTATAAGAATGGGTTGACAGCACTGATTGACTCTATTGGCGCTTCAATGTTGTCCAGATTCATCATTTTTTTGCCATTGATTTTCCAGATGGTATTTTAGAGGCTTCTTATTAGTGACTTCCAACTTCCATACAAAGCATGAGTGAATTTCTTGTTTCAAAAATTGATATGTTGATTACAGACACTAATTGATATTGTGACCTTGATGCTTGATAAAACTGCATCAGTGAATTTCTTGTTTTCTTGTTACTTGCTTGCTCAATGTATATCTTGGTCTGTTATTGTGTGACTTTGCAAATGTAAAACTGAGGCTTTTCGGCCTTGGTCATTTTTATTCTTGTCGTGTTCACGATTCGGATGGTTCTGAAACCACATTTATAGTTTTTCTTGGTATTTAGGTTTGAGTTGCACAATAACAAAATCGATGATTGTTTACTTATGGATGGTAATATATTTATTTTCATTGGTTTTGAAGTTATAAGAAGGTCACCATGACAACTGATATCAAGGTTTAGTAGTTCTACTCACTTTTATTCTTTGAGATACTCCTCCAATGCAATTTATTTTCATTGGTTTTGAAGTTATAAGAAGGTCAACATGACAACTGATATTTAGGTTTAGTAGTTCTACTCATTTTTATTCTTTGAGATACTCCTCCAATGCAATTTTGATGCAACATTCGACATTTTCACAGCTTTAACCTTATGCCACATTTCCCTTTGTCTTATTTTGGTGTGTTTATTTGCCATCTTTATGAGCTCAGGGCCAAAAGAATTACAAATCTTGTAGTTTTAACAGACGTACATGCTACACATGGTAAAAAATAAGGGGAGCTTTTAGACGGCCTCTAGGTTATCAGATGAAATCCGGTGAAATTTTAGGAAGGTTAAACAATAGCTAGGTTCTAGAACAAACCTGTTATTAATAATTCCATTGTTACTTCAGTGAAAAGTTCCCGGGCATTCTATGTGTTCCTCTGGACTTGGTTGAAAGTATTCCTTTTGTTATCCAGTTTCTCACTAAGCATGTTACCTTTGTTGCTGAATTTTTCCTACAACTTATGTATATTAGACTCACATGATTCTTGATGGTTGATGTGGATTCTACAACTTGGAAAACACATCTAGGATATTCAAGTTGTGTGTGGCGCCCGGGAGAAAGCTTGGTGACTCATTCACGCAAGAACCGTTTTTAAGTTTTTCCTTTTCTCCTTCGATTCTACAAGCCGCAAAGGAGTGAAGGGTAGAAAATATTTCCATTCTCGTTGAATTGGTGGGATTGTCACCAAGTAAGTGCTCTAGATGTTTCTATTTTAGAGCAGAAGCCAAATCAGCTTGTTCATTGTAAATCTTGGAAAACTTGTTGTTTATTGTCACTTCCATATCTGTTATAAACTTTTGGTGCTGGTGTGGTACTTTTCGATCTTGGTTTGCCCTTCCATTGCAGCAATGTCCTTGTTTCTTCACTTGATTTCTCGTTTCATGTTTGCACCTCTATTACAGTAGAAAAGCATGTCATAAACATTGTTTGTCCAGTTCCCTTCAAAAAATAAGAGATGGCTATAGAAAGTGGCTCCATCACTGAGAGATGACAAACGTTGTGCAAGGCATTGTTTGTTCAGCTACTTTAAAAATGAAGGAATTACAGTGCATCTGACCTATAAAGGGGCTGTGTAGGATAAAATGCTATGGTTCTAGACGAGTGGGAGGGGAGAGACAAAGCGTGACTTGGATTCCTAAGTTCCAGCAAATGCAGCAAAATTGTAGAGAATGCCCGCATTTTGAAAACTTGATCACATAGTTTGAGGCTATGTTTCTTTCAAATTTTATTATTAAGAGGATCCTTATTATTGTCAAATTGTCAAGCATTTATTTTCAAATACCTCTTGGTTTCAAATGGGACCTTGTGCCTTGCAACAAGTAATGTCATTATACATATTAATGTAGACAACAAGCCTCCATTCTATTTTAGCATTATTACTAGACAAAACCAACAATAGAAACATTGAATAAACAAGAATAGACCTGAGTTAATGTGTCAGCGTGCTAACAATATTTTCAACTAAAAAATGTTTCCTTAACTGGTCTACACATGTTTCACAAATATAATTTCAACCTCATATTTCTCAGCATGATAAACATATTTTCAATATAGCATAATTTAACACATGAGCTTTCTACTACCAATATTGAATATGTCCTTACAAAACAAAATTATTTTCCTCGACAACATGTCTTTAGCGGGTCTCTGCGCCATTTGACGCAATGGGTCAGCTAGTAAATCAAACGGCGTAGTGTCACATGAAGATCCTTATATTTTTCTACTATAAGCGGGATCGATCTGGCGTGGAAGTGCTAAACAATTGTACGGTGGGTGCTTACCGCAAGCTGAGATCATGCTGCCATCACAAGTCAGTTGATTCCCCAAACAAATTGCCACCTACCAGTACGTAGCTTCTCGTGTGTGCGCGCACACACACGAGGACCGGAGAGATTGACCTGAACGCGGACGTACGTTTTCAGCTAGATGTTGCCAAGACGGTTGAAACGTCAGAAACAAAATTGTTATTACGTCCATTAGCATAATAACTGAATTTACTAGTACTTACTTTTTCTGTATATAAAGTGCTGCTGACTGTCAGCGTGATCGGTGCACGATCAAACTGCTTTATTATGTAGACTGCGTCCTGGATGCTTCATGCTTGACTGGGTTATATAAAGATCATTTCCCCTGAAAGAAGAAGATCATTTGAACAGGCGGCATAAACTTTCAAGCGCTTTTCAACTTTCCAGTGGACCCTGACCTAGCCAGGCAAGAACAGATCAAGATCTACCTATCCGTTATCCATGATCCATGCATACATAGTCCATCACCAATAGATTTAGCCATTTAGGTTGTTGCTGAGTCTTTAGTGGAGGCAATCGAGTGCCGGCTGAACCGCATCCCCACCCGTGACACTCGAAGTCTTTGGGGGGCACTGGATTACGAGGGAATGCATGCCTCATGGGATGTCGTCTCACCTGGGCACTTAAACTAAAACCCATGCAGTACGATCGTAGTATATCATATCATATGTGCATGTCGTCGTCTCGTTCGCTGCCACCTGCTCTGCACGTAGTTTAGTCGATCGGTACAGTACAGTGAGTCAGTCTGCTTGCGAGCGATTTTCATGGCGTATTTTTTTAGCGCTCAAACTGGCCGAATCCGTCAACCTTGCTCAGCTTTCGCGCAGCGGTCGATCTGGTTCTGGTGGGACGAGTATAATACTACGGATCACTACGTGCTCTCTGTCTCCGTGAGCATCCCCGTGTGCAGTGCTGTGTGCCGGATTCAGAATCTACTGATTTACAGACACCTCGTGCTACTGGAAAATCTGCAGGATGATTTGCAGGGAAAAAGCTACTAGATGAGCGTCTTTGTGGGAGGAAAATGCGGGTCCGGCTCAGCTGCAGGGTTCCCAGCAGGAATTACTGTGCAGGTCCAGTGAATGACTGCCACTGTCCTTGTGGGCCAACAGCTTCAATCAATTAAGATTTATTTTGTTTTTTCCTACCCCTTGAGACCTTCGTCAAGCTGGCTACGAGCGGAGCCGCGGACCGGCGGACGGGTCCTGATGTTGCTAGGTCGTCCAGCTGCTCGTCTTTTCATTTCCTCGCCGCTACGAAGAGCTCTTCGCCGCCGGCGTCTCCTAGCTACTGCATGGTCACTGTTATCACTTCGTGCCGCCCGCGGTCCTTTCTCCCACCACGCATTACCGTCGTCGGAGCGTCCTGCCACCGTCCGACACTTTCCCAAAGCGCAGCCCGTGTTACAACATGTCGGATTTGTAAGGCCACTTAGCGACTCCCATCAAACTAATGCAGCGAAAGTAATTACAGATCAGAAGCCGTCATTTTACTCTCGTGGAGTGCCGCCCGTGTTAATCTCTAGTTTCAGCGAGATTCAGCCTAAATGATGGATCTCTATAACAAGCGAGCATAATGATTGAATCGATTCATGAATAAAAATGGATGGATCTCTCGGTTTCACTTTCACCATGCTAGCGACAGCAGAAGCACGATGCTGCCATGGCGGTCTGTAGGACGATCCCTCACTGCCCGTACAGCCGTACTGCCGGCTATGCAGGCCGTAGACGTCCTTAACGGTGGTGGGTGAGGGCTCGTGCGTGACTGGTGCGGACGGGCTGAGCAGCTCCGGCGAGGGCGCGGGCGCCTTCTTCTCGCTCTCCGGCTCTCCGCTTCTTCCGCTTGTGCCTGTTCTTGCTCTTGGACGGAGCCCCGCCTGGGGGCAGCATGTCAGGCGCCTCGCCCACCGGCGGGGGCATCTCAACGGGAGGCAGCACCGCGTAAGCCTCGACCGGGCGGCCGTCGGCAACCACGATATTCTCGTCGGGGAGGTACACGGGCCAGCGGCGTCCCCGCCGACGAGCAAATAACCGATCAGCGCTAGCTACCGTTCTTGTGGCGACGAAAGGACGTTGGTCCACAAGGACACGTGCAGTCATTCATTGGACCTGCACAGTAATTCCTGCTGGGAACCCCGCAGCTGAGCCGGACCCATGAAAAGATATTCGTACTAATTCCATTCCCTAGCGGTGAAGGAAAAGAAATCAGGATCACTTGCGACCGAAGCAGAATCTCCACTGGAGCAGAGGAATAAAACAGAGGAGAGAAATCACAAGTCCGGGCCTAGAACCCGGCGATCGACGAGCCGACGGCAGGCGAGCTCTTCTAGATCTTCCTCCGAGTATACTAAACTGCTAATCAGACTGCACTGATGACGGCAGCCAACGCTAATAATTATCAGATTCATACTAATAATAATTAATCTATCTGTGATCAGTTGATGTTGGCTTCAGTGCTTGGCGTGTCCTGCTCGCACTACAACAGGGTTAAGTATTAAAGGCATTTTCTACAAGGCGTTCTGAAAAATGCCATAGATTGTGTTCCTTAGAGGCATTCTTGAAAAATGCCTTCAAATGTCCTGGTTTCCAAGGCAATCGCAGCGAGTGCCTCCGATTATGCTCAATCAAAGGCATTCTGAAAATCGCCTTCTTTGCACCACGCCTCACCACATGTACACAATATATAATTATACTTCCTGTCGTCAACCGTACTACCAGCGTACAGCTTGGTGGCAAATTGATTTACGAGTTACGCAGAGGTTGCTAGTTCGATCCAGGCACTGTTTGTATTATCGGTTCGTTGAGAGATTTTTTTAAATTCGTTCAGAGCCGTTGCATACCCATTTGTTTTGTTCCATACTGCTTAGCTAGAAGAAATTTAGGCTGTTTAAAAGGGGAGACCTCTGATAACTTTTTTTTGCGTGGAAATTGGGAGCTCTTTATTCAACACTAACAGCTCCAGCATTATCAGCTGAGAGGCTGGTTACAAGAAGACTTGGTGTATAGTCAATCCAACATTTTGTTGCATCTAGAGTGCTAGCTTGCTTAGCACAAAGGTGAGCAAAGACATTAG
Source organism: Triticum aestivum (assembly GCF_018294505.1). Classification (NCBI taxonomy): domain Eukaryota; kingdom Viridiplantae; phylum Streptophyta; class Magnoliopsida; order Poales; family Poaceae; genus Triticum; species Triticum aestivum. The sequence goes on along the minus strand of NC_057798.1, from coordinate 587,711,915 downwards.
CTGACCTACCAACATGCTGAATTACAAAATGACTTAAAAAGAGAACATACTCCCTAATTTCAGTCAAGATAGGCGCCACCACCGCATGGTCATTGTGGCGCGAGTTCCAGAGATTCACAATCTCCAAATTATCAGACTCGAAAACCACTTCAACATAGCCTCAGAGATGTGCAAAAACAACCCCATCGCGTAGAGCAAGGGCTTCGGCTATGAGAGGATCTGTGATTCCCGGGTAAGGTTTGCACCATGCAGCTAAGAAGGATGAGCAGGTTCTCGCGACCCCTCTTGCCCCACCCATTATAGCTTCCATTGCAACACTACCATCAGTGTTGATCTTGATCCAACCCAAGTCTGGTGGTCTCCAACTGTGACCCAGAAGAATTCGCGCATGATCGCGGGGTAGCTCAAGCACAGCTAGAGCTTCTTGGGTTTTCTTCATAGACTAAATAGGATCAAGTTCTTTCTTATCATGTGTGGCATTGTTTCTTGAGGTCCAGATCGCCCACATGACAGTTACCAGCTTTGCTCTCTCAGACTCGGAGAACATAGGACTGTTGGGAACGTAGTATTTCAAAAAAATTCCTACGATCACGCAAGATCTATCTAGGAGAGTATAGCAACGAGCGGGGAGAATGTGTCCACGTACCCTCGTAGAACGAAAGCGGAAGCGTTGAGTAACGCGGTTGATGTAGTCGAACGTCTTTGCGATCCAACCGATCATGTACCGAACGCACGGCACCTTCGCGATTTGCACACGTTCAGCTCGATGACGCCCCTCGAACTTCTAGATCCAGTTGAGGTTGAGGGAGAGTTTCATTAGCATGACAGTGTGTTGACAGTGATGATGAAGTTACCAACGCAGGGCTTCACCTAAGCACTACGACAATATGACCGAGGTGGAAATATGTGGAGGGGGCACCGCACACGGCTAAGAATCAACTTTTCTGTCTATGGGGTGCCCCCTCCCCCGTATATAAAGGAGGGGAGGAGGGGGCCGGCCGGCCTCATGGTGCGCCCCCAAGGGGGGATTCCTACTCCTACTAGGAGTAGGTTTCCCCCTTTCCTAGTCCAACTAGGAGGGGAAGGAAGGGGAAGAAAAGAAGAAGGAAAGGGGGGCCGGCCCCCTTCCCAATTTGGATTGGGCTTGGGGGGGGGCACCTCTTGGTCGCCTCCTCTCTCTTCCACTAAAGCCCATGTAGGCCCATTAAGCCCCCGGGGCCGGTACCCCCCCCCCCCCGGTACTCCGGTAAATGGCCGAACTCATCCGAAACCATTCCGGTGTCCAAACATAACCTTCCAATATATCAATCTTCATGTCTCGACCATTTCGAGACTCCTCGTCATGTCCGTGATCACATTCGGGACTCCGAAATACCTTCGGTACATCAAAATACATAAACTCATAATACCGATTGTCATCGAACGTTAAGCGTGCGAACCCTACGGGTTCGAGAACTATGTAGACATGACCGAGACTCACTTTCGGTCAATAACCAACAGCGGAACCTGGATGATCATATTGGTTCCTACATATTTTAAGAAGATCTTTATCGGTCAAACCGTATAACAACATACGTTGTTCCCTTTGTCATCGGTATGTTACTTGCCCGAGATTCGATCGTCGGTATCATCATACCTAGTTCAATCTCGTTACCGGAAGTCTCTTTACTTGTTCCGTAATGCATCATCCCGCAACTAACTCATTAGTCACATTGCTTGCAAGGCTTATAGTGATGTGCATTACCGAGAGGGCCCAGAGATACCTCTCCAACAATCGGAGTGACAAATCCTAATCACGATCTATGCCAACTCAACAAACACCATCGGAGACACCTGTAGAGCATCTTTATAATCACCCAGTTACGTTGTGACGTTTGATAGCACACTAAGTGTTCCTCTGGTATTCGGGAGTTGCATAATCTCATAGTCATAGGAACATGTATAGGTTATGAAGAAAGCAATAGCAATAAACTAAACGATCATAGTGCTAAGCTAATGGATGGGTCAAGTCAATCACATCAATCTCTAATGATGTGATCCCGTTCATCAAATGACAAATTCTTGTCTATGGCTAGGAAACTTAACCATCTTTGATTAACGAGCTAGTCAAGTAGAGGCATACTAGTGACACTTTGTTTGTCTATGTATTCACACATGTACTAAGTTTTCGGTTAATACAATTCTAGCATGAATAATAAACATTTATCATGATATAAGGAAATATAAATAACAACTTTATTATTGCCTCTACGGCATATTTCCTTCAAGGACCGCATATAACATCCCTAGACCAGGTGAGCGGGTGCAACTCCGATCGCTTGATATCAAGCCAGTCCGGGGCTGCGTTCTAGAAGCGTCTGGCATGGGTACAATCCAATAACGCATGCTTCATGTCTTCCTCTGCATGAAGGGATAGTTTACAGGTGCCAGCAGTTGTGATGTGACGGAGCATGAGAGTAGATTCAACCGGGAGAATCCCATGCAAGACCCACCACCAAAACACTCTCACCCTTGGCAAAACATTGAGCTTCCATAACCGGGACCATAGCTGTTTGTCTGTCGATGAAGTTTCGGTGATCGTCCCTTCCTCTAGAGCATGATGCTCACTGTGAGTCATTAGAGCACGATACGCTAATCTTACAGTATAGCAGCCCGATCTTTCAAGAGCCCACGCAAGCACATCATCGCCCCCATCTCGCCTCAGAGGGATATTAAGAATAGCATCCACGTCTGGGTGATGAAATTTTGACGGATCACATCCAATTTCCACGACCAATTAACAGTATCAATGAGGTCTGAAATGGTTTGCAACTGTGCATTATTACTTCTGACTGTCGGAGACATAGAAAGAGTGTCGGGGATCCACTTGTCATCCCAGATAGAGATCGTCCTGCCATCTCCTATGCGTTTGATAAGACCGACTTGCAAAGCATCTCTCCCAGCGATAATAGCACGCCACATTACCGAGGAAAAGTGTGGAACTGTAGCTTGCATAAAATCAAAGTTGGGAAAATATTTGCCTTTGAGAACTCTGGTGCAAAGCGAGCTTGGATTTGTCATCAATTGCCATCCATGTTTGCCAATGAGAGCTATGTTAAACAACTCAAGATCCCGAAATCCCATGCCTCCCTTTTCTTTTGGCGTTGTCATCGCATTCCAGGCCTTCCAATGCATGGAATTACGGTCCAGGGAGCTACTCCACCAATATTTAGCCAAAGAAGAAACGAGGCCTTTGCACACCTTCTTTGTTAACTTGAAACAACTCATGCTGAATGTAGGAATGGCTTGGGCAACAGACTTTATATGAACTTCCCTACCAACACAAGATACCATTCTTTCAGACCCACCTTGGAGCTTACTTCGGACCCTCTCTCCAATGTGGTCAAAAGTACCACTTGTGATCCTACCCACGGCAGTCTCCAATGTGGTCAAAAGTACCACTTGTGATCCTACCCACAGCAGTGGGTAGACCCAGGTAACGCTCACTAAAAGCTTCAACAGAAATGTTCAGTGTTTGCTTCAGCAGCAGCTCGTCTGGAGCAGAAGTGTTCGGGCTGAAATAAACTGAGCTTTTCTCCTTGTTAACAGCCTGCCCGGAACCTCTCTCATAGATTCTCAATATCTTATTGAGCCTTTGAGCACTTTCCATCTTTGCTTGCATAAATATCATACTATCATCCGCGAATAGGAGGTGATTAATCCATGGAGATCGGTAGCTGACTCGAATGCCTTTGTCTACTCTCATTCCACCGAAGTGATTCAGAAGTGAAGTCAGTCCTTCTGCACATAGCAGAAAAAGATACGGAGACGCTGGGCAGCCCTGTCGCAAACCCCTCGAGGGAGTGAAAAAAGGAAGAAGTTCACCATTCACACGAATTGAGAATCTGACAGAAGTAACACACTTCATGAGTAGGCGAACAAACTCCACACAAAAACCAAGCTTCATCATAATCGCTTGCAAATAGTGCCATTCTACGTGGTCGTATGCTTTCATCATGTCCAACTTGATGGCTGCATTCCCCCTCTTTTTCCTTCTTCTCATGGCATGCACACTCTCATGTGAAATCAACACATTGTCAGTAATCATGTGACCAGGGACAAATGCACTTTGTTCAACACTGACAATATCATCCAAGAACTCTCGGATGTGGTTAGCAATGGCCTTGGAGGCAATCTTATACAGAACCGGACAGAGAGAAATAGGTCGATATTGAGTAATATTTTGTGGGAAGCGTACCTTGGGGATCAAAGTAATAGAAGTATCGTTCATCCCCGTGGGTAGTTCTCCCCCATTAAGAAAATCAAGCACCGCTGGAACAATATCGTCTTTGAGCAGACTCCAGTGGCGCTGAAAGAAACCCGCCGTAAAACCATCCACCCCCGGGGCCTTTGACGGAGCCATCTCAAAGAGGGCTCGGCGCACCTCCTCTTCTCTAAACGGCTTACCAAGTTCATCATTCATGAGAGGGGTCACCCGGGGCGGTACAACATCTAACAACTCCTGCATCTAATGAAAACGTTGTGATGTATACAGCTGCTCATAAAACTGCTGAACCTCGGCTCGATCTTCATCCAGGTTACTACATACCGCACCATCAGTACAAACAAGATTTTCTATCTTATTCATGCGCTTGCGTTGGGCGGCCTGAGCGTGAAAATAACCTGTGTTTTGGTCCCCCTCCCGTAGCCATGGAACACGTGATCTTTGACGGAGCCAAATTTCTTCTTGATGCAGTGCTATCTTCAGTTTCTTAGCCACTGCTTTTCTTCTACTGATGGCCCCCTTCGCAGAGAATTAGCGCGCAATAGGGAGAGCTGCTCTCGCAATTTCCTATTCTTGCGCGGCAAGCATCCAAATTCCTCCGCTCCCCACGCCGCAAGGTTGCCCTGTAGCGCCGTGAGGGCCTGAACCACACCCTGTAAACCTTCTCAGCCTACACCCTTTTGCCATGAATCGAGCACCAGTTTGTCGTAGTCCACGTGTGTTTGCCACATATCCTCATATCTGAATGGTTTTGGCCCTCTAGGCACTGCCGACCCCAAGTGCTCGCGGAAATCCGCAAACACAAAGCAATGATCTGACTCCGTTGTTACGATGTGTCTCACCTTGATATACGAGAACATTTGTATAAGAGCAGAATTACCAAACGCTCGGTCTAGCCGGGCTTTCACATTCGATCTCCCGGGCTGCATGTTATCCCATGTATATTCAGTCCCCGACCAACCCAAGTCAATAAGAGAGCATTCGTCCGTCACCTCCCTAAAAGCCCTCATTTGCCACTTCAGCCTGGGACTTCTGGAAATGTGCTCCGAGCCACACAAAGTCTTGTTGAAGTCTCCAATACACATCCACGCATCATGCTGGATCGTATGTAGAGTCCTCATGAACCTCCAACTGTGATGACGGTCTTCGACTTTGGGGGCTCCATAGAAACCCGTCACCCGCCATTACTTCGTGCCATCACATTTCTTCCGCACCATAATTAAGATCAATATGGCCGGAACTGTAACTCTTCAAATCCGCGTCCAGTTCCCCGGACCAAAACATGCTAATTCCCCCACTGAGGCCAACACTGCTAACTGCAAAGCAGCCGACAAATCCTAGTAGGAGTTTCAAACCCTTCCCGCTTCACAATGTTGCGAAGCTCACGAACTGTTGCGGGGTTCCCAAGCCCCCGACAGTTCCAACTTAAGCAACTCATTGATCCCGGCGGGGGCTGCGCCGATCCGTCCGAGTTCTCAGAGTTGGTAGGTGTAGGTTTCTTTTTCTTTGGATCCGGTTCTGACCCTGCATCTCTGTCCTCACCCACCGACTTGTTCTCTCCAGCTCTTTAAACCACCATGGCATTGGCCGCCCCTTTTTCTTGCACCTGCTCTTCGGTAGGAACCGATGGCAGTGCTATTTGCCTATACACTTGTTTCTGCCCCTGAGGACCTCCCTTCCTCTTGTTCTTATGGATGTTTTTCTTGGGGTTGGGGGGGGGGGACAACCTCAGGATAAGCATCTGTTTTTGCATTCGTCGTGCGAGCCTCCTTATTGCTATTCTGACTAGATTGCTGCTCTTTTGACGAGCCCTCGCTAGACACTATTTTCTTCTTATGTTCCGACGCTCTCAGACTAGTCTTGAACGTAAATCACCGTTCTCATCCCTCAAACTAGGCGTCGGACAATGAAGGTCAGAGTGACCCAATCGTCCGCATGAGAAGCAGAAATTGGGCACCTGTTCATACTGTATGTCGTACCAGTCCATGCCGTCTCTCGCCGCAGAGTCAATCAAGATCCACCTGCGCAATGGTTTCCTTACATCAATGGTCACCCTTGCACGCAGGAACCCCCCAACAGGATCAAACTGGACAGCAGATGCATTCTCGTCTATTTGCCTTGCCACTACTTTGCCCCTTGCGTCGCTCCTCAGATTGAACGAGAGGTTTAAAACCCTAGCCCAAAACCGAAGTTTGTCAAACTATAGCTCTGATGGCTGCATACTCTCCTTAAACTCCGTGAGGATCACAACATGCTTGCTCACATGCCATGGTGATCCGTCCCACACACGATCACGATCGCGTTGGGTATCAAACTCCGCCACGAAGATATTCTCACCCGCCGCAGAACATCAGATCCCTAGGGTTTCCCCAAGCCGGGCGCAAAGCGTTGGCGATCGTCTGAATATGCAACAGATTCCGGTGTAAAACTTTCCTTGCGATCGCCCAAACTGGTTTTGCGCCGTCATCAACATCGTCCAGGATCAGTGGTGTTGCCTCCTCTTCCGTGAGATCTACTTTCCCCATGGCTTCCTCCATGCGCGCCCTCGCCGCCCTTGGCGAGAGGGCCTCCTTGCCGCTCGACGAACCCAATGCCGCGGCCATCTAGGTCCCCACTATGCAGCCCGATGATGAGAACGATCGGCGGTCGCCGTTTTTCCACTCGAAGCCCTAATCGCCTCCTAAGGTGGCTCCTAGTTTTTCGGGGAACTCTTCTCTATACATGTTCCTGAGACCTCTGATAACTTGTGTGAATTAGATCTCATACATGAACTAAAAGACGCTGTATTCCTACGTGACGAGGTCTGCTCGTAAAAAATACACACGAGCTGCTCTATTGTACAACGTGGCCCAGCCACGGCGTGTAGTTAATTAATTATCGTTACCACGAGGAGGTGGCCCGGCAGTGCCAACTTCAGTCCGTTGCAGCAAAGTCACTCTGAATATTTGCCCCGTTCAGTCTTGTTGGAGGCGTTCTGACTTTTGGAGGCACTTTCTAAAATCGCCTCCACATTTGACCATCCGAGGCATTCTTGGAAAGTGCCATCAAACAGCTTTCCCTTCGTGAGTATACTTGGCGTTTTTTAGGAACGCCACGTTAGCTCTTTGAAGGCATTTTCTTATCATTTGAAGGCATTTAAAAATACCTCCTAATGTCTACCGTGCTGTAGTGGATCGTAGCATTTCATGTTCAGTGTCTAGCTAGCGGCTAGCAGTGAGAGCGACGGCGAGCCACGCCATTTCCGCGATTAAACCGGGGGCGGGTGGATGAAATGGACGTGTAAACCTGCTTTCCTTTCCGGTTATGGTGGTGAGTGCCTGCCGGATTGGACGCAGGATCAGGATGGAGCAGCCAACAGCCTCCCACTAATCACGCTGCTCTGTTCACGTTGTGCGTCCGTGCACTTGCTAGCGATTTCCCATTGGAGCACTACGTTTTTTCCCCTTTTCAAACAAAAGATGTGTGGTGCGACATGTGCAGCCCGGCGACCGACCGCGAGCACCAGTCGGAATCTCAGGAGCGGCCGCTGCCTGCTGGGTCTGCACGTACGGTACAAGGAGCGAGACGGACGGACCCCGCTCGTCGCTTTGATCCGTACGGACGGTGGAGACGGGTTGGTGCCTTGGTGGGCAGCAGCATGTGGCATGCAACAATCAAGCCCATACTCACTCTGCACCGCAGCTCCAGCGATCACGAATTGGAGTTCCAGCCGATTTTTTTTTTGAAACTATGATGATTTTTATAGCAAATTCGAAAACTATACACCATAATGCATAAAAATCAAAAGTATCAACCCGTCGGCCTCCTGTTGGCCGAAAAGGGACTTTTTGGCCTAAGGTTGGCCGAAGAGGGACTTTTCGGCCAACCATTGGCCAAAAAGGACTTTTCGGCCAACCGTTGGCCAAAAAGTCCCTCTTTGGCCAATGGTAGGCCGAAAAGTGGTCTTCAGCCAACACCTGCTTTCCTGGTTTACAAAATTCATATCAATTAAGATTTTTAGTATTTTAATTTGATTCCTTTTGTATTAGATTAGAAATTTTATGAAGTTTCTGTAGGTATCAAGTTTGACTAGATTTGAAAGTTTGAATTTGAATTTTCATGAATTTTCTCAAATCACTAGATTGACTATAATTTGAGCTAGGAGTATTTTTTTAGATGATTCTTTTTGCTACTGGTTCTTTGTGACTTTGTTTATCTGTAGTAATTAATTGGTGAGTTTAAGGATTATTTACAATTAGGTTTAAAAAACAGCTCTGTTTTAGTGTTTTATAGGTTTTGTGCTATTTCTTTAAATTTTAAATACTTTTAAAAAAATTCTTTATGATTTTGACATATTATTTTAGTTTCTGTTAAGTTATCAGTAGCTATTTTATTTGTAGCATTTTTTGGTATTTTATTTCTTTTATCCTACTAGAAAACTTGTTTTGAGCTTCATAGGAGTTCATATTTAAGAGTGCCTTATAAATCCTGTACAGCCATTGCCGTTTTATACATGAAAAAAAAAATACTTTCCCGCAATCTTTTTCCCTCCATTTTCTTTTTCGCCATTTTCTCCCGCCATTCTCTCCCGCCATTTTCTTTCCCGCCATTCTCTCCCGCCATGTTATCTACGGTCGTGGACACCATGAGGCTCATTTTATAAGTTGAGAAGAGAAGATGGCGGGCAAGAAGATGGCGGGAGAGAATGGCGGGAAAGAAAATGGCGGGAAAGAAAATGTCGGGAGAGAATGATGGGAAAGAAAATGGAGGGAGAGAATGGCGGCAAATAAAATGACAGGAAAGAAAATGTCAGGAGAAAATGGCGGCAAAGAACGGCGGCAAAGAATGGCGGGAGAAAATGGTGGCAAAGAAAATAGCGGGAGAAAATGGAGGAAAAGAACGGCGGGAAAGAAAATGAAGGATAAAAAATTAAAATACAAAAAATACTACAAATAAAATATCTACTGATAACTTAACAGAAACTAAAAGAATATGTCAAAATCATAAAGAAAACAATTTAAAGCAATTAAAATTAAAAGAAATAGCACAAAACCTATAAAACAATAAAACATAACTGTTTTCGTAAAAACCTAATTTTAAGTAATCCTTAAATTCACCAATTAATTACTACAGATAAACAAAGTCACAAAGAACCAGTAGCAAAAAGAATCATCTAAAAAAATACTCCTAGCTCAAATTACAGGCAATCTAGTGATTTGAGAAAATTTATGAAAATTCAAATTCAAACTTTCAAATCTAGTCAAACTTGATATCTACAGAAACTTCATAAAATTTCTAATCTAATGCAAAAAGAATCAAATTAAAATATTAAAAATCCTAATTGATATGAATTTTCTAAAACAGGAGAATAGGTGTTGGCCGAAGACCACTTTTCGGCCTACCATTGGCCGAAGAGGGACTCTTTGGCCAACGGTTGGCCGAAAAGTCACTCTTCGGCTAACCTTAGGCCGAAAAGTCCCTTTTTGGCCAACAGAAGGCCGACGGGATGATACTTTTGATTTTTATGCATTTGGGTGTATAGTTTCTGAATTTTTTATAAAAATCATCATAATTCAAAAAAAAAATCGTTGCCGCGGCGGACGTGGTTAGCGAAAAGCTGCTCTGCGGCTGTTGCTAATTGCTACTCCCTCCTTCCATCTATATAGGGCCTAATACGTGTTTCAAGACCGCCTTTGACTATTGACAAAATTAAAAATACATGAGAAATATAATGTGAAAATTATATCATTGAAAGCTCCTTTCACATACGAATTTGACGGTATGCTTTGTGTAAGTTGCATGTCATATATTATTGCTCTAATATTTGGTCAAAGTTAACCTCGAAAAATGCATTAGGCCGAGGGAGTATGCTGGCCTGACCTCCGCGCGTGGAACGGGTGCCGCGCACGCGGCCGCGCCACATAGCCGCGCGCGCGCGCTGTGGACGACCGGGGTTGGGTTGACTCCAGCTCGGCAGCGTTGGAGTCCGACACTGAGACATGCCGAGACCGCGCGCGCGGCCCCGCCATCCCCCAGGCACGCCTACACCGCCGATGCCGATGCCGATGCCGATGCGCCCACGCGTTTTCCCGCGGGACCCCTGCGTCCACCACACCCGTCCCCGCCTATATATATCCACCTTCCACCTCGCTCCCCCATTCCCACTCCCCCAACAGCACCCTTCCTTCCCAAACCGCAGACACGCACGCACACCATCCTCCTCCTCCTCCTGTACTACACTCACACTAGCTGCACGCCGGCCTTCGAACTTTAACGTGCTTCAGTTCTCAGTGATCACCATCAGCCTCGCGTATGGATGCCATGTCGTGCCTGGCGCCGCCACCATCCACGTCGTTCCTCTCGGCCTACTACACCGACGCCGCCATCACGCAAGCGCTACACTTCTCCTCCATGTCCATGCCCGAGCACGAGTACGCTTACTCCCCCGCAGTCTCCTCCCCGTCCTCCGCCTCGGCGCCCTACTCCTCGTCCCTGCTCGCGGACTTCCCCGGCGGTGGCAGCTGGTTCGCGTCCACGGTCTCCCCGCCGACGAGAACCGCTCGCCTGCGACACCGTGCTGCTCGCGTCTGACGCGGCGCCGTCCGGCCCCGTCGGCGGCGCGGCGAACAAGAGGCGGGTCGGCCTTGGGCCCAATGCAGCGGGCGCAAGGAAGCGGCGGGCGAGGGCGTCGAAGCGCGCGCCGACCACGTACATCAGCACCGACGCGGCCAACTTCCGGCTCATGGTGCAGCACGTCACCGGCGTCGAGGCCGAGCCCACGGCAGACGGCGCACTCCTGCCCGCGTTGTTCGACGCGTCCTCCGCCTCGGCGCTGGTGGACTGCTCCTCGTTCGACGGTGCGTTCGGGCACGCGATGCAGCTACAGTCCGACGTGGACGCCGCGGCGCTCCATCGCCACCACCAACAGCAGCAGCAGCAGCCGTGCTACCCGACGCTGGACTCGTGGAGCGTCATGTAGGAGAGCAGCCAGCTGATCTAGCCGATCGAGCTCCCCTCCATTTGCCAGGAAGCTTGCTGCTCAAGCCCGCAATCGAAACGCTGCGGGGGCAAAAACCTGGCAACGCTATGACTTCGCCTAGACGACAGAAGAACATAAGCAGATAGTTCACCAACACAGACTCAACACCACACATTATCTCAGACAAGACTAGCTTGGACTAAAGTAAGCATAGCACCACGAATTAGGGACTGTCTGGATGGTTACCAAAGTGTACCTTGCCAATATTTTGGTCATGGCCTTTGTTTGGATGAAGGCTTCTTTACCAGCTGTGGTACATTTTGTAGTCAAAGTTGACCAAATCCATCGGCAAGTAAAAGTGTAAAACCTTAACCAAAATGTTGGCAACCAACTTCTTTGCAGGGCAATCCTAGGCACACAAAAAAACAGACCTTAGGGCTACTCTCCAACTTCTCTAGCAACAAGACAGAGATAAAACAAGTGCTGTAGGAGATTCATTTGATCACAAAAGGAGGAAGAGAGATTTTCAGACCATTTTTTCTCTTCACATCACCTCTCACGTTATGTCGATGAGTGATCTCGATATCAGAGATCCGATGGATCACCTTTTAGAGATCCAGCCAGGCGTCGAACACTTCAGATCTTTAGATATGGAGGCTTTTGCTTATCCACGTTCAAGCCACTGAGAAGGTGTAATACCCTACATCATGTTTGTGTTCTTGCTGAAATGTACGTGCATCTTAGAGCATCTGCAACACGCGACGCAACCGCGCGGCACGCTAAAACATTTTTATAGTGTCGAAATAGCGGTTTTTTGCGCGCGACAGGGCGCTGGCTCTAGCGGCCGCTGTAAAATATGGCGCGCGTGAGCAGCTTCAGTAGGCGCGCTAACTTACAGCGCGCGCGAGCAGCCGACGCTTGCAATACATGTCCATTTTGAGAAAATGTGATGATGTTCAAACAACAAATGTGCAAAATAAAGACATAGCATAGTTCAATTGTACGGCATAGTTCAAAATCACCCAACCAAGTTCATGAGACATAAAAGTTCACACAAACAAATGACACATCGACAATCATGCCACATCATCATCGTCTTCCTCTTCCTCCTCATCCGAAGACGATTCTTCCTCCTCCTCTTCATTGTCGCACGCTGCATCGTTATCGGGAGCTCGGATGGTGTTCACAAAATCTCCAATGGCATCATGCGAAGGTATGTGAGGCACAGCGGAAGACATGCGTCCACCCATGTCACCCAGAGGTGCTGCCATGCCTCCCATGAGAGACCCAAAAACTCATGCTTCCCATGCCTCCCATGTTGGGAAACGTTGCATGGAAAACAAAAAAAATTCCACGCACATGCAAGATCTATCAAGGAGATGCATAGCAACGAGAGGGGAGAGTGTGTCTATGTACCCTCGTAGATCGTAAGCAGAAGCATTTGACAACGCGGTTGATGTAGTCAAACTTCTTCGCATTCCAACTAATCGAGCACCAAACGTACGGCACCTCCGCGTTCAGCACACGTTCAGCTCGATGACGTCCTCCACCTTCTTGATCCAGCAAGACGATGAGGTAGTGGATGAGTTCCGGCAGCACGACGGTGTGGTGACGGTGATGGTGAAGCTATCTTCACAGGGCTTCGCCTAAGCACTACGAAAATATGACGGGGGGTGTAAACTGTAAATGGGGACGCCGCACACGGCTAAGATAATGTCTGTTGTGTGCTAGGCGCGTCCCCTCCCACATATATATAGGTGGGGGAGGGAGGAGGAGCCAAGGGGGCGCCCCAAGTAGGAGGAATCCTACTTGGGGTCTCTCCCAAGCCGCACCCCTTTCCTTATTTGGCGCCCCCCCTTTCCTTTCACCCATGAGAGGGAAAGACAGGAGGGGCTAGCCCTCCCCATTTTCCTTCCCTAGGGCTGGCCAATTAAGGGACGAGGCGCAGCAGCCCCCTTGTGGGCTGGTCTGTCCGCTCCTTTGGCCCATAAGGCCCATAACTTGCCGGGGGGTGCCCGGAACCCCTTCCGATGACTCGATTCCTTCCTGGTACGTCTCGAAACACTTCCGGTGTCAAAATACCATCGCCCTATATATCAATCTTTACCTCTCGACCATTTCGAGACTCCTTGTCATGTACGTGATCTCATCCGGGACTCCGAACAACATTCGGTCACCAAATCATATAACTCATATAACACTATATTGTCAGCGAGCGTTAAGCGTGCGGACCCTACGGGTTCGAGAATTATGTAGACATGACCGAGACACCTCTCCGGTCAATAACCAATAGCGGAACCTGGATGCCCATATTGGCTCCTACATATTCTATGAAGATCTTTATCGGTCAAACCGTTATGACAACATACGCAATTCCCTTTGTCCATCGGTATGTTACTTGCCCGAGATTCGATCGTCGGTATCTTCATACCTAGTTTAATCTCATTACTGGCAAGTCTCTTTACTCGTTCCATAATACATCACCTCGTGACTAACTCCTTAGTCGTTTGTTTACGAGCTTATGATGTGTATTACCGAGAGGGCCCAGAGATACCTCTCCGATACTCAGAGTGACAAATCCTAATCTCGATCTATGCCAACCCAACAAACACCTTCGGAGATACCTATAGAGCATCTTTATAATCCCCCAATTACGTTGTGACGTTTGATAGCACACAAGGTATTCCTCCGGTATCCGGGAGTTGCATAATCTCATAGTCGAAGAAACATGTATTTGACATGAAGAAAGCAATAGCAATAAACTGAATGATCATTATGCTAAGCTAACGGATGGGTCTTGTCCATCACATCATTCTCCTAATGATGTGACCCCATTATCAAATGTCAACACATGTCCATGGTTAGGAAACCTTAACCATCTTTGATCAACGAGCTACCCTGGTAGAGCCTCACTAGGGACAAGGTATTTGTTTATATATTCACACATGTATTTAAGTTTCCGATCAATATAATTCTAGAATGAATAATAAACCTTTATCATGAATAAGGAAATATAAAATAACAACTTTATTATTGCCTCTAGGGGTGCAATACTACTTGGGGTGCCCCCTTGGCTGCTCCTCCCTCCCCCCACCTATATATATGTGCGAGGGGGCGCACCTAGCACACAACAAACATTATCTTAGTCGTGTGCGGCGTGCCCCTCCACAGTTTACAGCCTCGGTCATATTTTCGTAGTGCTTAGGCGAAGGCCTGCGGAGATAGCTTCACCATCACCGTCACCACACCGTTATGCTGCCGGAACTCATCTACTACCTCGCCGTCTTTCCGGATCAAGAAGGCGGAGGACGTCAACGAGCTGAACGCGGAGGTGTCGTACGTTCGGTGCTCGATCGGTTGGCACGCGAAGAAGTTCGACTACATCAACCGCGTTGTCAGACGCTTCCGCTTACGGTCTATGAGGGTACATAGACACACACTCCCCCTCTTGTTGCTATGCATCTCCTTGATAGATCTTGCGTGTGCGTAGAAAAAAAATTTCTTTTCCATGCAACGTTTCCAACAGTGGCATCCGAGCCAATCTATGCGTAGATGATATGCACAAGTAGAACACAAAGAGTTGTGTGCGGTGATAGTCATACTTCTTACCACCAACGTTTTATTTTGATTCGGCGGTATTGTGGGATGAAGTGGCCCTGACCAACCTTACATGTCCACGCACATGAGATCGGTTCCACCGACAAACATGCAACTAGTTTTGCATAAAGGTGGCTGGCTGGTGTCTGTTTCTCCTACTTTAGTTGAATCGGATTTGACTACGGTCGGTCCTTGAAGAAGGTTAAAACAACAAACTTGATGAATCACCGTTGTGGTTATTGCTGTAGGTAAGATCGATTCTTGCTAGAAGCCCGTAGCAGCCACGTAAAACTTGCAACAACAAAGTAGAGGACGTCTAACTGGTTTTTGCAGGTCATGTTGTGATGTGATATGGTCAAGATATGATATGATATATGTTGATGTATGAGATGATCATGTTTTTTAATATCGACAACCGGTAGGAGAGCAGGCGTCCTTGGCCGCCCCCAAGGAAGGAAGAGGACCACCTCTGAAGACCCGGAAATAATGGTTTCCAAACGGGGGAAGTAATCTTCGCCAGAGGGTCCTGCCTCGGAGGGTACCCTTGCCGCATAGTGCCCACAAGGGGGTCAGCTCTCCACCGAGCTGTAAGTAAACAAGGAACACTTAATAGTAAAAATATCCTGCTTTACTTCTGAGGACAATAACCGAAGCATATATCTTGTAGTTCGGATCGTAATCCCTTCTCGACAGAGTTCGTCTTTGGGGGATCTTCTTCCGGAGATGATGGAGAGCGAAACACCCCCCCATGCCACCCCGCCTCATGAGGCGGGCGACGCTGAAGTGTCGTCATGGAGGGTTTGTCCTGATCCGCCAAGGCCAGAGGGTAATCCCCCGGCCACCCGAAGTCCTCAGTATTCAGCTCCTAAAGAGAGCAACAGAAAGAGTCCGGAACCGTCCGATGTGCGATCGGACGCACTGAAGATTCTTCTGGAGCAAGCGGCTATCTCAGAAGCGCATTGCACGCTAATGGGTACGGTGGTTGGGAGGATTTCATCCGCCGAAAGCGGGTTGCATGAAGCTTTTATGAGTCTGCTGAAAGGCTTTGAGGTACGTGAAATAGTGTATGTTTTTTATGGTACCGCACACGTTAGGTGTGCCATATGCAGATAGTAGCCCCTGAGACTCTGGTTGCTATTGAGAACGGCGGCAAACAGAGGATCATAGTCCCAGGTAATAATCAGGCCGCCTTCATGTGCAGGTGGCAGAGGGTCCAGTGGCTAGCCGGACTGGTGAGTTTGCCGAGCTAAAGCGGCAACTTGATGCGGCAGATGCCGACATCGTGCTTGTAAACAAACGGCTCGACGAGGCGCAGGGTATGTGATTTCTCCGGTGATCAACACATAGTAAGAGGAGCATGATGCTAATATCTTTAATATGTTGTGACTGCAGATGGGGTTGCCGCCGTGGAGACCCTTTGGGCAGAACTTGCCCGAGCCAAGGAACAAGCCAGGAAGAGTGACGCGGCTGCTCTAAAGGCGGTCGAAGAGCTGAGAGCCGAGCAGGCTGCGCATTGCCAAAGCAAGGATGAAATAGACAAGATGGCTGTTAAATTGAAGGATGTCGCCGACCGTTACAAGCTTCTTGAAAATGAAAATCGAGCAAAGACGACGGACCTGGAGAAGGCCACGGTGGC
The DNA here is from genome assembly GCF_018294505.1 of Triticum aestivum. Lineage (NCBI taxonomy): Eukaryota > Viridiplantae > Streptophyta > Magnoliopsida > Poales > Poaceae > Triticum > Triticum aestivum. The sequence continues at coordinate 587,695,460 of NC_057798.1, read as the reverse complement.
GGCCAAGGATGCCCGCTCTAAAATCAGAGCGGTGAAGGAGGAGCTGCGTCAAGCCGGGGATATCGCGGCTGGGTAGCCCTTTTTGCTGCGGATGAAGTTAGGAGATCCTAAGTATGCCCGTCTTGATAAACTATGGAGCTCTGCAGATGCATACGTGGATTTGGCAGCCAGTGCTGCTGATGCGGCAGAGTACTTCAAAGATCAAAAATATCGTGAAGTGGAAAAGCTGTTCTGGTCACAGTTCAATGTTCCAGTGCGTCCGCTTCTGTTGAATGAGCGAATGGCCGAGTGGGCCAAGCTCCATAGGTTGTCCGGGCTTTCCATGAGGTCTGTTGTGGATCATCTGTGGCCAGAAGGGCCAAGGCCGAATAGTTATTTTAGTTTAGTGCAACAGTTTCTTGGTGCTGTGCCGCACATCGACGCTATGAAGAGGTCGGCGTGCATAGAGGGTGCGCGGATGGCACTTGCCCGTGTCAAGACATACTGGGCAGAGATGGAGGCCACCGCTATTGCAACCCAGAGTTCGACCGTGGGCCGAGTATCTGCCGAGCACTACTTTGAAGAAGTCCTTGAAGGTGCTCGTTCAATAGAGGCTCAGTGCTCGAAGAATATTATGTTCTAGTGACATGTATTCCCATTGTAAAAAAAATGTTTATTAAATTATAAAGGCTGCATTTATACTTTTGCCTGAAAATATTATGATGCCTCCTGTGTGGCCGTTTATGTATATATGTATATAACCTGAAAGTTTGCAGTCGTCGGCTTCAGCCCCCACGCATATAATGCGGGGGTGCTTGCGAAAAACGCGTGTTCACACTTGATCCAATGTCTTGGTCCATTAAGGAGGTGATAGCACAGCGAACGAGGCAATCAGACTATATTGGTTTAACACTTTCACTTAGCCATAGGAGTTTGACGGTGGGACTACTATATAGCCCATGGTACTTCCGCGCTCGTCTGAATACGGGGCGCGTACATACCTGACCAGGAAACGGCCCTTCGTTAATGCGGAGGAATCCCGAAGATTCCGCTAAGTCATCGAGTGGTTGACCAGTCTCGCGCTTTATCATGATAGTCAGTTTTTGTCTTTCTCTACTGAGGTGCTCATCCGGATGAACCAGGGCACAATCGCAACAGTTTTCCCGGTGCCTCCTTAGCCGATAGAACGAAATGTAAGGTAGCAAAACACGGGAGCCGGGCAAACCCAACATTTGACCAAAGACATGATTTGGAGCTGATGCATATAAGGCCAAACTCGCGATGCCGAACACTCCCTAAGGTATTCGGTCTTTATAACGTATGCCGGGCTGAACAATGCCCTTGATAATGAACCCCGAGTGTCCAGGTACGTGCAATATTCTGACGTGGTGAAATGCCAATAACGCCAACATCCTTCTCGGTTGTAATGAGTATCCGGAGGATGTGAACAACAAGAGACATTAAAAAAGGTTTACACATGGTCTTAATCCAAAAAGAAACCTTTGAGCGGGTCCCTGCTGCACGTCTGCGCCTGTGTCTCCGTTGTGCCGTATCCTGGACGGGTGTAGCACGATTGTCATCTGTAAAAGAGAAGAAATTAGGTGAAAGTTGTTGTGCAAAAAATTGGTTATTCTCAATAAACCATTAAAATTGAAGATAAGTAAAGTTGAGCCGAACTAGCCCTGTTTACACACGGGAAGCCCCTGGTACCGTCTATGGGGGTATAATCATCAAACCACAATCGGGTTTATCTAAGCTGTTATAGGTAGTAATGCGCCGGACTCGTCTAGCCATGTCCGTGGTCTTGACGACCGGTCATTTATTCCTGTTGGAGGGGTCGTTTAGTGTTTGGCTGTTAAAGTCGTCGCACATTCTTCCGCGTGTAAGGAACGCTCAATGTTTCCACTAACTGTGATGGTGCCACGTGGACCGTGCATCTTAAGCTTAAGAGAAGCATAATGCGGTACCGCGTTAAAACGAGCAAAAGCTGCTCTTCCGAGTAGTGCTTGATAGCTGCTTCGGAATGGAGCGAAGTTTAAAGTTAGCAAGCCCGTGCAGCGGGCCTCTGGGCCTGGTATTACTCCCTTCAAGGTAGTATTACTGTGGCTGATTTTTGTCGGGTCTATCCCCATTTTGCAGACTGTGTCCTGATATATCAGATTTAGACTACTACCGCCGTCCATAAGGACTCGTGTGAGATGGTATCTGTTTATTATTGGGTCTAACATCAAGGCAGCCAATCCTTCGTGCCGGATGCTTGTCAAGTGATCCCTGCGATCAAAAGTGATCAGGCAGGCCAACCAGGGGTTGAACTTAGGGGCGACGGGCTCTGCGGCACGTGTGTCTCGGAGTGCATGTTTGCTCCTCCTCTTTGTCACATGGATCATGTTCACTGTTTTGACCTCTGGTGGGAATTTTTTCTATCCCCCAGTGCTTTGCTGGCGAGGCTCGTCCTCGTCTTCACTTGGTGCCTTCCTCCCCTTGTGTTCGGCGTTTAGCTTATCGACCTGCTTGAAGACCCAGCATTCTTTGTGGGTGTGATGTGCAGGTTTATCGGGGGTGCCATGAATTTGACATAGTTTGTCTAGAATTTTTTTAGGCTGGACGGTCCATCTCTGCTGCCCTTGAAAGGCTTTTTCCGCTAACCTGGTCGAGAGCCCCTAAATCCGGTGTTTACCGTTGTACTATCTGGGCTGTCTTCTTTATTTCGACGCTTGCTTTTACTGCGTCATGGTTTTCATTGCCATCCCTAACTTCGGATGTGCCTGGGTCGCTGGTGCTACTGCGGGCCAGCCAGCTATCTTCGCCCGCGCAAAAGTGGGTCATGAGGCTTGTTAGGGCTACCATTGTTCTCGATTTTTCTTGGCCGAGGTGTCTGGCAAGCCATTCGTCTCGGACGCTGTGTTTGAAAGCTGCTAGGGCTTCGGCGTCCGGGCAGTCGACGATTTAGTTCTTCTTAGTGAGAAACCTGTTCCAAAGCTTTCGGGCTGACTCTCCGGGCTGTTGAATTATATGACTTAAATCGTTTGCATCCGGAGGTCGGACATAGGTCCCTTGAAAATTAGCCCGAAAAGCATCCTCAAGCTCCTCCCAACTTCCAATTGAGTTTTCGGGGAGGCTTTTCAGCCAGTGCCGAGCTGGTCCTTTAAGCTTGAGGGGCAAGTACTTGATGGCGTGGAGATCGTCTCCGCGAGCCATATGGATATGGAGGATAAAGTCCTCAATCCAGACCCTAGGGTCTGTGGTTCCGTCGTACGCCTCTATGTTCACCGGTTTGAATCCTTTTGGAAATTCGTGGTCTAGTACCTCATCGGTGAAACATAGGGGGTGTGCGGCACCCCTGTATTTGGATGTATCATGGAGTTCGGATGGTTGTAGTATTCGGTTTTGATTTTGTGCCGGAGCGCGCTTCCTGGATCCATAGATGGATCTGGTCATACTGGATTTTTGGCGCAAGTCCTCACGTAGATCGTGTGTTGACTTATGTGCGGCATCGTTGGCCGCCCTATCGTGGCCATGAGGTGGTCGATTCGACCGTTCGGCCGTTTTATTCTTCGGCTGTGTGGGCTCTAAGGCCTCATCATCAAATTCAGGCAATAGCTTGCGCTTTGGATAGCTCTTTGTGTGGTAACTACCACCATGTTTTTCTTCATTGTCGAGAACTTTGTTGCATCTACTGTTGAGCGTATTCTGTGCGGCCTTAAGCCTTTGCTTCTGCTTCTTTAGACTCCTCGTGGTGGCAATAAGCCTTCTACAGAGGTTCTCTTGTTCCAAGTGCCTTTCCGGGATGATGTTCGGACTGTTTTCCTCTCCAGAGGGAGGTTGATGAGCTTTGTCCTCGGCGTTGCCGTGTTCGGACAGTGGATCCGTACTATGTTCGCTATTTGCTGGTTCATCCTGCTCTGCCGCTGGGTCAATGTGGTCGTCGTTCCCTATGGAGTCAACCAGGGTGTTATTTTCCCTTGCGCTGTTATCGCTGTTTTTGCCGGCGCGGGATTTGGAGCGGCGCCTACGCCGACGCTTTGTTTGCTTCTCGAGGGAGTTATCCTTCGCTGCATCCTTCCATTCCTCGTTATTGTTTTCTTTGGGTGTATCCACCATTTATATGTCATGTGATGAAGTGGCTGTCCAATGCCCTGTGGGCGATGGTTCCTGTTCCTCTCCTGCATCGTCGTCCATGTCGTCGATGTCTTCGGAGTCGAAATTGAGCAGGTCGGTTAAATCGTCGATAGAGGCTACTAAGTGGGTGGTGGGTGGGTGGCGAATTCCTTCGTCGTCCGCATCCCATCCTATCCGGACATAGTTCGGCCAAGGTTCTCCTGACAAAGAGAGGGACCTTAATGAATTTAGCACATCGCCGAAAGGCGAGTGCTGAAAGATATCCGCGGAGGTAAACTCCATGATCGGTGCCCAATCGGAATCGATAGGCACGGACGCAGGTGGCTCGGAGCCCGTGGCCAGGGACGAATCCAATGGTTCGGCAACACGGCTCTCGTAAGGGGTGAAGTCAGTATTCGACTCTATCGCCACTGGGAGTGCGGCCTCCCCGGCGGGGTCTATCCGCCCGCCCTCGGATGGCGCAATTTGCTCCGGATTGAGGGTCGGAGTAGTTGCAGGTGTGAACTCCTGAACACTGTCCGACGGCAGAGCTAAATCATGCTCGTCGTGATCGTGCGGTGCACCTGACATGGGCTCGTATCCATCGAAGATCAAGTCTCCCCGGATGTCTGCAGTGTAGTTTAAGTTTCCGAACCTGACCTGGTGGCCAAGGGCGTAGCTCTCGATCTGCTCCAGATGGCCAAGCGAGTTGGCCCGCAGTGCGAAGCTGCCGAATACAAAGATCTGTCAGGGGAGGAAAACCTCACCCTGGATCGCATCGTTACCAATGATCGAATGAGCCATCAAGCCTTACGATGACGGCACAGTGGAACTCTCAATGAAAGCACCAATGTCGGTGTCAAAACCGGCGGATCTCGGGTAGGGGGTCCCGAACTGTGTGTCTAAGGCGGATGGTAACAGGAGGCGGGGGACACGATGTTTACCCAGGTTCGGGCCCTCTCGATGGAGGTAATACCCTATTTCCTGCTTGATTGATCTTGATGATAGGAATATTACAAGAGTTGATCTACCATGAGATCGTAGAGGCTAAACCCTAGAAGCTAGCCTATGGTATGATTGTTGTTGTCCTACGAACTAAACCCTCCGGTTTATATAGACACCGGAGGGGGCTAGGGTTACACAGAGTCGGTTACAAGGGAGGAGATCTGCATATCCGTATTGCCAAGCTTGCCTTCCACGCCAAGGAGAGTCCCATCCGTACACGGGACGAAGTCTTCAATCTTGTATCTTCATGGGACAATTGCATTTTTACCCCTAGTTGGTTCCTACCCACGGGTTTTGCCCTTAATTTTCGAGCTTGCTTAGTTTTGCCCTTACTTTTTCCATGGAGGTCCCTCAAATGCCCATTGACCGTTTGACCAAAACTTTGAAAATTCATAACTAATTCATACAAACTCAGAAAAATGCAAATAAGATATCAAAATGTTCAGATAAACATTACCTTTACAGGCATATCATTTGCATTCAGGACAAAAGCATTGTTTAAACTACCCGAGGTAATTAATTTTATTAACATTATTAAAAATAAATAGGTATAAACAATATTTTTTTCATCAATAAAAATTACATGCAAATGTAGGTGATGTTTTTTGAACATCCTGATAACTTATTTGCATTTTTCTGAGTTTTTATCACCTTATTACGAATGTTCTAACGACTTTGAACATTATTTGGAAACTTCATAACAAGTTGATACGAACTCAGGAAAATGCAAATAAGGTATCAGGATGTTCAGAAAACATCACCTACGTTTGCATATAATTTTTATTCAAGAAAAATATTGTTTATAACTATTTAATTTTAATAATGTTAATAACATTAATTACCTCGGGTAGTTTAAACGATGCTTTTGTCCTGAATGCAAATGATATGCCCGTAAAGGTAATGTTTATATGAACATCTTGATATCTTATTTGCATTTTTCAAAGTTCATATGAATTAGTTATGAATTTTCAAATTTTTGGTCAAATGGTCAAAGGGCATTCGAGGGACCTCGATGGAAAAAGTAAGGGTAAAACTGAGAAAGCCCGAAAAGTAAGGGCAAAACCCGTGGGTAGGAACCAACTAGGGGTAAAAATGCAATTGTCCCTATCTTCATAGTCCAATAGTCCGACCAAAGGATATAGTCCGGCTGTCCGGAGACCCCCTAATCCAGGACTCCCTCAGCTGGCCCTCCCCTTTTTCCCTCCCTAGGGCTGTCCAACTAAGGGAGGAGGCGCGCCAACCCCCTTGTGGGCTGGTCTGTCCCCTCCTTTGGCCCATAAGGCCCATAACTTGCTGGGGGGTGCCCGAAACCCCTTCTGGTGACCCGATTCCTTCCCGGTACGTCCTGAAACACTTTCGCTGTCCAAATACCATCGTCCTATATATCAATATTTACCTCTTGACCATTTCGAGACTTTATCGGTCAAACCGTTATGACAACATACGCAATTCCCTTTGTCCATCGGTATGTTACTTGCCCGAGATTCGATCGTCGGTATCTTCATACCTAGTTTAATCTCATTACCAGCAAGTCTCTTTACTCATTCCATAATACATCACCTCGTGACTAACTCCTTAGTCGTTTGTTTACAAGCTTATGATGTGTATTACCGAGAGGGCCCAGAGATACCTCTCCGATACTCAGAGTGACAAATCCTAATCTCGATCTATACCAACCCAACAAACACCTTCAGAAATACCTGTAGAGCATCTTTATAATCACCCAGTTATGTTGTGACGTTTGATAGCACACAAGGTATCCCTCCGGTATCCGGGAGTTGCATAATCTCATAGTCAAAGGAACATGTATTTGACATGAAGAAAGCAATAGCAATAAACTGAACGATCATTATGATAAGCTAACGAATGGGTCTTGTCCATCACATCATTCTCCTAATGATGTGACCCCATTATGAAATGACAACACATGTCCATGGTTAGGAAACCTTAACCTTATTTGATCAACGAGCTAGTCTGGTAGAGTCTCACTAGGGACACGATATTTGTTTATGTATTCAAACATGTATTTAAGTTTCCGATCAATTCAATTGTAGCATGAATAATAAACCTTTATCATGAATAAGGAAATATAAAATAACAACTTTATTATTGCCTCTAGGGCATATTTCCTTCATCCCATGGTAGCGCCGAAGCCACCCATGCCTTCCATGGTGCTCCGAAGCCACCCATGCCCCTCGTCGGTGCTCCATGCCTCCCATGCCTCCTCCGAAGCCATCCATGCCTCCCATGGTAGCTCCTATGCCTTCCATGGTCATAGCTCTTTTTTGGATCAAGACTTCTTCACAGGAAAGATTGACGCACTCCTTTTGCCTATCATCGAGGGTAGATGTGTCCATGAAGAAGAAGTACTTCTACCATTCCAACAATCTAGATCGCTCTTCCATGGCCACCTTCTTCTCCTCCAATGCCACATTCCTCTCCTCGGTCACCACCCTCCTCTCCTCGGCCGTCACCCTTCTCTCCTTGGCCGCCAGCCTCCTCTCCTCGGCCACCGCATCTTGGCTCCTTGTTATCAAAGTAATCAATGTGTTCATGCGATTGAGGTTTCCACTAATATTTTTTAGGACTTCATTGGACTTATGCAACCCAACCATGTTCTTCTGCATATCACCTAATTTGTCTAATATTTGAATCACTTCGTGAGTAAAAGCAATTCCTTTTGGTGGTGGTGGAAACCCTAACATTCCCTCTATTATTTCATAGGCAGTATTGGCATCACATTCAATAAAATTCCCTTTTGCAGCAAAATCCAAGAGTTGTTTATGAAACATAGTTAATCCCACATAAAAATTACGAAGAAATTTTTGATGTCCCGTTTTATATTGCAAACACGGTAAGATTCCATTAATCTACACCAGGCATCTTTTAAATTTTCTCCTTGTTTCTGCTTGAAGCATAGAACTTCAAAATCCGGTGTCAAAGGAGGAGTAGTTAAGCGACATAATGACGAGGCAAGCGAAAAAGGATCAAACAAGAAACACGTAAACAAAAAATATTTTTGTATTTTTGCAAAAACTTGTAAGAAGTGGAGGAGATGAAAACGAGAGGCAAATGAAAAATAAAGCAATTGCAAGGAGATGTTAGTTTATGTGTACGTACTTGGTAGATGTTGATGATGTCTCACTCGCAACGGCGCCAGAAATTCTTCCTGATTGCTTGTATCTGCGTTGGTATTTCCCCGAAGAGGAGAGGATGATGAACCACATCAACGGTAAGTATTTCCCTCAGTTATGAAACCAAGGTTATCAATTCAGTAGGAGAACCAAGCAACACTATGTAAACAGCACCTGCACACAAACAACAAAAACTTGCAACCCAATGTGTAAGAGGGGTTGTCAATCCCTCCTCGGTATTGAGATAGATTAAATTGTATGAGATTTGAAAAATAGATCTAACTAAAACACAATAAAAGAAAGAAAGAAAGAAAAAGTGCAGCAAGGTATTTTTGTTTCAATATGATAGGAAATAGACCCGGGGGCCGTAGTTTTCACTAGAGGCTTCTCTTAAAAAGTAGCATATGGTGGGTAAACAAATTACTATTGGGCAAGTGATAGAAAAGCGAATAATTATGATGTTCTCCAAGGCAATGGTTACGTATATAGGCATCACGTCCAAGATTAGTAGACCGAGTCCTACCTGCGTTTACTACTATTACTCCACACATTGACCACTATCCAACATGGAAAAATGGAGTAATGCAATAAGAACAATGACATGATGTAGACAAGATAAACTCACGTATGAATCAACCCCATCTTGTTACCCTTAATAGCAATGATACATGTGTGTCATGTCTTTTTCTGTCAGTGACATTGAGCACTGCAAGATCGAACCCATCACAAAGCACCTTTTCCCATGGCAAGAAAAATCAATCTAGTTGGCCAAACCAAATCAAGATTTCGGAGAAGAAATACGTGGCTATAAAAATCATGCATATAAGATTTCAGCAAAGACTCAAATAATATTCATGAATAGAACTGATCATAAACCCACAATTCTTTGGATCCCAACAAACACCCCGCAAAAAGTCATTACATCAAATAGATCCCCAAGAACATCGAGGAGAACATTGTATTGAAAATAAAACAGAGAGAAGAAACCATCTAGCTACTAGCTACGAACCCGTAAGTCTGTGTTAACTACTCACGCATCATCGGAGGGGCAAGGGTGATGATGAAGAACCACTCCGTGATCGTAGCCCCCTCCGGTAGAGTGCTGGAAAAGGCCTCTAAATTGGATCTCGTGGTTCTGAAACTTGCGGTGGCTGAAAACGTACTTCGTCAACTCCCCTAGGTTTTGGCGATTTTAGAGTATTTTATAGAGGTGAAAGTTGGTGGAGAAGCTTCCCGTGGGCTCCACTACCCACCAGGGCGTGCTTGGACCCCTGGCACGCCCTGGTGCCTAGTGGGCCCCACGGGCCTCCTCGCGAGTGCTCCTTTCGCTCCCTGGGTGTCTTCTGGGCAGAAACAAATCTCCAAAATGTTTTGCTGCATTAGGACTTCGTTTGGTATTGATATTTTGCAAAGTAAAAAACAAGCAAAAACAGCAACTGGCACTGGGCACGATGTTAATAGGTTATTTGATGACCCACAAGTATAGGGGATCTATCGTAGTCCTTTCGATAAGTAAGAGTGTCGAACCCAACGAGGAGTAGAAGGAAATGACAAGCGGTTTTCAGCAAGGTATTCTCTACAAACACTGAAATTACCGGTAATAGATAGTTTTGTGATAAGATAATTCATAACGGGTAACAAGTAACAAAAGTAACTAAGGTGCACCAAGGTGGCCCAATCCTTTTTGTAGCGAAGGACAAGCCGGGACGAACTCTTATATCAAGCAAAGCGCTCCGGAGGGCACATGGGAATTATTGTCAAGTTAGTTTTCATCATGCTCATATGATTCACGTTCGTTACTTTGATAGTTTGATATGTGGGTGGACCGGTGCTTGGGTGTCGCCCTTCCTTGGACAAGCCTCCCACTTATGATTAACCCCTCTCGCAAGCATCCTCAACTATGAAAGAAGAATTAAGATAAATCTAACCATAGCATGAAACATATGGATCCAAATCAGCCCCTTACGAAGCAACACATAAACTAGGGTTTAAGCTTCTGTCACTCTAGCAACCCATCATCTACTTATTACTTCCCAATGCCTTCCCCTAGGCCCAAATCATGGTGAAGTGTCATGTAGTCGACGTTCACATAACACCACTAGAGGAAAGACAACATACATCTCATCAAAATATCGAACGAATACCAAATTCACATGATTACTTATAACAAGACTTCTCCCATGTCCTCATGAACAAACGTAACTACTCACAAAGCATATTCATGTTCATAATCAGAGGAGTATTAATTATCATTAAGGATATGAACATATGATCTTCCACTGAATAAACCAACTAGCATCAACTACAAGGAGTAATCAACACTACTAGCAACCCACAGGTACCAATTTGAGGTTTTCAGACAAAGATCGGATACAAGAGATGAACTAGGGTTTGAGAGGAGATGGTGCTGGTGAAGATGTTGATGGAGATTGACCCCCTCTCGATGAGAGGATCATTGGTGATGACGATGGCTTCAATTTCCCCCTCCCGGAGGGAAGTTTCCTCGGCAGAACAGCTCCACCGGAGCCCTAGATTGGTTCTGCCCAGGTTCCCCCTCGAGACGGCGGTGCTTCGTCCAGAAAGCTTCCTTCAGATTTTTTTTCCAGGTCAAAACACACCATATAGCAGAAGATGGGCATCGGGGGCCTGCCAGGTGGCCCACAAGGCAGGGGGGCTCGCCCAGGGGGGTAGGGCGCGCCCTCCACCCTTGTGGATGGCTGGTGGGCCCCCTTTGGTGCTTTCTTTGTGCAATATTTTTTATTAATTCCAAAATGACTCTCCGTGAAGTTTCAGGACTGTTGGAGTTGTGCAGAATAGGTCTCTAATATTTGCTCCTTTTCTAGCCCAGAATTCCAGCTGCCGGCATTCTCCCTCTTCATGTAAACCTTGTAAAATAAGAGAGAAAAGGCATAAGTATTGTGCTATAATGTGTAATAACAGCCCATAATGCAATAAATATCGATATAAAAGCATGATGCAAAATGGACGTATCAACTCCCCCAAGCTTAGACCTCGCTTGTCCTCAAGCGAAAGCCGAAATCGAAAAATATGTCCACATGTTTAGAGATAGAGGTGTCGATAAAATAAAATACGGATATGAGGGCATCATGATCATCTTTAGAATAGCAACTTATAATGTCATATAATTTCTTATGCCAAAGTAACAATTCATTCACAAAGTAAAGTATGAATCAGAAACTTCATTGAAAACTAACAAACTATGATCTCAGTCACTGAAGCAATTGCAATTTATCATAAGATTGGAAAGAGTCAATTCAAGAGCTTTTCAGCAAGTCCACATACTCAACTATCATTTAGTCTTTCACAATTGCTAACACTCACATGATACTTATGGGTTCAAAGCTTCAATCAGACACAGAGAAAGATAGGGACTTATAGTTTCGCCTCCCAACCTTTTACCTCAAGGGTAATGTCAATAGTAATACTTTATGATAACCTACATCCGAGTGGATATATATATCTGGATCTCTCCAACACATAGTGCTTGCCAAAGGAAAAAGTGTAAAAAGGAAAGGTGAAGATCACCATGACTCTTGTATAAGGGTAGAAGATAAAAGTAAAAGATAGGCCCTTTGCAGAGGGAAGCAGAGGTTGTCATGCGCTTTTATGGTTGGATGCACAAAATCTTAATGCAAAAGAACGTCACTTTATATTGCTGCTTATGATAAAGACCTTCATTATGCAGTCTGTCGCTTTTATTTCTTCCATATCACAAGTTCGTATAAAGCTTATTTCCTTCACACTAATAGATCATACATATTTAAAGAGCAATTTTTATTGCTTGCACCGATGACAACTTACTTGAAGGATCTTACTTAATCCATAGGTAGGTATGGTGGACTCTCATGGCAAAATTGGTTTAAGGGATGTTTGGAAGCACAAGTAGTATGTTTACTTGGTGCAAATGATTTGGCTAGCATAAGAGGGAAAAGCAAGCTCAACATGTTGGAGGATCCAAGATAATATAACTTCTATTCGGATATAGGAAAACATAACTCATTATGTTGTCTTCCTTGTCCAACATCAGCCTTTTAGCATGTCATATTTTAATGAGTGCTCATAATTACAAAAGATGTCCAAGATAGCATATTTATATGTCAAGCCTCTCTTTCTTTGTTACTTCCTATTAATTGCAACTGACCAAAACTAAGTTTGTCAACTCTCAACAAATTTTATTCATCATACTCTTCATATGTGAAGTCATTACTCTCCATAAGATCATTATACGATCTTTTTATTTCTTTTTATTATTTCTTTTATAATATTCCCTCAAGATCATAGCAAGATAGCAAAGCCCTCAACTCAAAACTACTCTTTATTATATATAGCTCACGGACTCGATTACAAAGATAGATCTCAAAACAAAACTCAAAGCTAGATCATACTAAAATATTTATTCTACTAGATCAAGATATAACCAAAAGGATCGAACTAAGAAAAACGATAAAGGTAAAGGTGTGATGGTGATACGATACCGGGGCACCTCCCCCAAGCTTGGCAGTTGCCAAGGGAGTGCCCATACCCATGTATTTATGTCTCTTTCTTCAAAGGTGGTGATGTGATATTCTTGGAGATGATGCCCCTTAGGATGCGATTCTCCTCCTTGAGCCTATTATTTTGCTTCTTAAGATCCATTACTTCCTTGTGAAGTTTACTCGTGATGGCTAGAGCTCCATTCACCCATGGATGTTTCATATCCGCGGGAGAAAAAGCAACACTCTTTTTCATATTTTCATAAGAGAGAGATCTAGCATTGGGAGGAATGACCGAATTGGGTATTGCTGAGCTCTGAAGTTCCTCCACAATGAATCTAGTTTGAAGATGAGAGGTAACTTCTTGATCCTCCTCCATGGCATCCACCCTTTTCAAGTCAGCCTCCATCTCTTCCTCCGTTGATTGCCCGAAGTGGCCAGCTTCGCTATATGCTCTTGGGCCCGGTGTCGGGTGAGATACACGACTCTCCCCGACCGACTATTGCGAAGACATCTTGCTCTAAATCTGCTGCAGAAACAACTCATAGCAAAAATAGGAGATATTGCTATGGTGCGGTGGTCAAAACCTTTGGGAGATTATATAATGATTTTTACTGACCAAAAGAAGTATTGTGCAAGAAAACGCAGTCCGGAGGGCACAAGGTGGCCACAAGGCAGGGGGCCCGCCCAGGGGGGTAGGGCGCGCCCTCCACCCTTGTGGTCTCCTCGTGTCTCTTTCAGACTACTTTTAATTTTCCTAATTTTTTAAATATTCCAAAACAGAGAAAAATTGCCATTGGAAATGTTTTGAAGTCGGTTTACTTACCGTACCACATACCTATTCCTTTCGAAGTCAGAAACGTTCTGGAAAGTATCCCTTATGTACTCCTCCAGTGTTACGGTATTAATAATATTTGTTTCAACATTTATTGGAGTACCTAAAATATAATGTTTGATTCTTTGACCGTTTACCACCTTCGGATTTGTGCCTTCGGCGTTGTTGATCTTGATGGCACCGGAACGATACACTTCCTCAATAATGTAAGGACCTTTCCATTTATAGAGAAGCTTTCCTGCAAAAATATTAAACGAGAGTTGTATGGCAAAACATGATCACCTACATTAAACTCACGCTTTTGTATCCTTTTGTCATGCCATTTTTTAACTTTTTCTTTAAACAACTTGGCATTCTCATAGGCTTGGGTTCTCCATTCATCAAGCGAGCTTATGTCAAATAACCTCGTCTCACCGGCAAGTTTGAAATCATAGTTGACCTCTTTGATTGCCCAATAAGCTTTATGATATAGTTCAAGAGGTAAGTCACAAGCCTTTCCATAAACCATTGTATAAGGAGACATACCCATAGGGTTTTTATAAGCAGTTCTATAAGCCCATAATGCATCATCAAGTTTCTTAGACCAATTCTTTCTAGATCTATTAACGGTCTTTTGCAAAATCAATTTAATCTCTCTATTGCTTAATTCTACTTGACCACTAGACTGAGGATGATATGGAGATGCAATTCTATGGTTAACATCATACTTAGCAAGCAATTTACGGAAAGCACCATGAATAAAATGTGAACCACCATCAGTCATTAAATATCTAGGGACTCCAAACCTTGGAAAAATAACTTCTTTAAGCATCTTAATAGAAGTGTTATGATCAGCACTACTAGTTGGAATAGCTTCTACCCACTTAGTAACGTAATCAACAACAACTAAAATATGTGTATACCCGTTGGAGGAAAGAAAAGGTCCCATATAATCAAAACCCCAAACATCAAAAGGTTCAATAATGAGTGAATAATTCATAGGCATTTCCTGATGTCTACTAATATTACCAATTCTTTGACATTCATCACAAGACAAGACAAACTTACGAGCATCCTTGAAGAGAGTAGGCCAATAAAAACCAGATTGCAATACCTTGTGTGTAGTTCTATCTCTAGCATGGTGTCCTCCGTAGGCCTCGGAGTGGCACTTACGTAGGATCTATTCATGTTCATGCTCAGGTACACAACATCTAATAACACCATCCACTCCTTCTTTATAAAGATGTGGGTCATCCCAAAAGTATTGTCTTAAATCATAGAATTTTTTTTCTTTTGCTGGTATGTGAAACTAGGTGGTATAAATTTAGCAAAAATGTAATTAGCATAATCAACATACCATGGAGTATTATGAGAAGCATTTATGACAGCTAGTTGCTCATCAGGAAAGCTATCGTCAATAGGCAGTGGGTCATCAAGAACATTTTCTAACCTAGACAAGTTGTCTGCAACGGGGTTCTCAGCTCCCTTTCTATCAATAATATGCAAATCAAATTCTTGCAGCAAGAGAACCCATCTAATAAGTCTAGGTTTAGCATCTTTCTTTTCCTTAAGATATTTAATAGCAGCATGATCAGTGTGAACAATTACTTTGGAATCAACAATATAAGATCTAAACTTATCACAAGCAAAAACAACTGCTAAAAATTTGTTTTTAGTAGTATCATAATTTCTCTAGGCACTGTCTAGAGTTTTACTAGCATAATGAATAACATTTAATTTCTTATCAACTCTTTGCCCTAGAACAGCAGCAATATCATAATCACTAGCATCGCACATAATTTCAAAGGGTAAATTCCAATCACGCGGTTGAACAATAGGTGCAGAAATCAAGGCTTTCTTAAGTATCTCAAATGCTTCTACACAATCATCATCAAAAACAAAAGGAACATCTTTTTGCAAGAGATTAGTGAGAGGCCTATAAATTTTAGAGAAGTCTTTAATAAACCACCTATAGAAACCAGCATGACCAAGGAAACTTCTTATACCTTTGATATCTTTAGGACACGCCATCTTTTCAATAGCATCTACTTTAGCTTTATCAACTTCAATACCTCTTTCAGAAATTTTATTCCCCAAGACAATACCTTCATTAACCATAAAGTGGCACTTCTCCAAATTCAAGATGAGATTAGTTTCTTCACATCTCTGCAAAACTCAATCAAGGTTGCCTAAGCAACCATCAAAAGAAGTTCCGTAGATGGAGAAATCATCCATGAAAACCTCAACAATCTTTTCACAATAATCAGAGAATATAGCAGTCATACATCTTTGAAAGGTAGTAGGTGCATTGCATAAACCAAAAGGCATACATCTATGTGACAGCCTGGTTTTTGCCATCTTTTATTTGCCTGACTTTCATTTGAATTTATTTTGAAATTTGGAGTTTTTGAATCTTTTCATGTGGACTTAAACACTTGGGTACCCTTGTATTTCACCCAAGTGCCACATATCCATCTCTAATCATCATTTCCTCTCTGGTTCATCTCATAATAATATTTGGAATATTTTTCTTTAATGAAAAATATTCATTTTCCTCTCTAAAACCCTAGCTAGATCAATGTGCTCCAAAGCAACCCCAATTTTTCTTGCCCACAAAAATCTGAGAAAATTCACAAATATTCTTTGAACCCTAGGGAACCTTCCTGAGCAAAAATATTGCACCACTTTTTGGAATATTTTTGCTACAGAAAATATTTTCAGTTCTGGACAGAAATGGTGGTTTCTACAGCAACTACCATTTTACTTGCTCTATTGGGGCTGAATTTTCTTGTGCATCACCACCTTAGTAGATGATTGCTAGCCTCCAAAGCACAGCCCCCAATTCCCAGCCGTTTGACCTCAGTAAACTCTCAAAGTTACTGATCAGAAACATACTTGGCTTGTAAAATCTTTTCTAATGCATCTGGATCCAAACAGAAGTGTGTTAACCTCTAAAATTACCACGGACTACATGCCAGACATGAAGTTTGGGCTTAGTTCGGCCTGAGGTCAGAGTTCACACGGTGACCGCGTTCGTCCAGGCGTGCTGGCATGCGGCTAACGCGCTCTGCGTCGCGCCCGAGCCTCTGTTGATCGCGTGCTCGTTTCCCCGCCTGCCTAAGCGTGCCAAACCTCGCCACCATCTTCGTCTCAACCCTCTTAACTCCCCCTGGCACTCGCCGACACCGGAGCTCGCAGCAGCGAGCACGGGCACGGTCTGACCAACATAACAGTGCGGTGTGCACTGTGCTTGTCGCCTTCTCCTCGATCATGTGCTCGTCCCCGTTCGTCTACAGTCCCTGCGTGAGCTGCCTCGCCTTCTATCCCCTCTCACTACCGCTGCTCATCGCCGGGCGCAGTGTCCATGTGTTGACAACGGAGCCCGATCCCCCCCTCGCTACTTGCCTATAAATAGAGCCACCCCCAGCCTCCTCGAGCATCATCCTCCACTCCCACACACCCCAAAACATCATAGAAAACCGTAGCCCGACCTGGCAGGCTGCGGGCCGCCGTCCCCGAGCTTGAGCTCGCCGGTGATCCCCTCGGGTCGTCGCGCTAGCTCCAGCCCCTCCCAGGCCTGGGCGACCCTTCCAGGGCCTCCGCCACTCTTCGGTGAAGCTGTTTCGTCCACTTGGAGCCTCTGGAGTCGTCGCGGTTCACCGTCGTGTTCGTCTCTGGCGACCACCGCTCTCCGCCTCCACTTGCGAGGTCGATTCCGACGCCATCTGACCACCCCTAGCTATGCTACGGGTACAGGCAGGTGCGCCTCCATCCCCTCTCTCGATCCCTTCCTCTCGTTTTGGCCAAGGAGCCCTCGTCGCCGGCGTGTGCTCCGGCGAAGCCGTGACCTCCTCTGTTTCTTTCTCCCTCTCCCCGTCACCTAACTAGCAGGGCCCGCTAGTCAGCCACTATGTACGCGCGTGAAGCGGTACGAGTGGTGGCGCCCCGAGGCTTTACGCCTTCGACGTCACCCGCCCTAGTTTGTTTTATTTAACTTCAAATTCATATATATTCCAGAGAGCTTCAAACAGCTATAACTCTTCAACCATAAGTCCAAATGAATTGTTTCTTTTTGCATTGTGTTCTTTGCAAAGAAATCTAGCACCCCTCCATAAATGAGATTTTTCTGTGCTGTCTAGATTTTCTGGTGATTTTCAGAAGGGTTCTTGATATGTGTTTAAAAACATTTTCAGAGGGTGAGGCTTGTCTTGAGGATCACCAGAAGGCTTGTGAACCTCATCTGCACTAAGGCAAGCCACATCAACATTTTCATGGTGCCATTTCAATATCTATGATTTTCTTACTTGAATGAAAGATTTAATCCATGCATTTAATAACGATTATGTTATTTATATTCTGTTAAGTACTTGTTTTAGTTAATATGCTTGATTTACAGAATGTTTGAAACTAACTTAGTTGGTAAAGAGACTAGGATTTATTTGTGGCGATGAAAGACTAATATTGTTATGCATATGAGTAATTACTTGAAGTTATTTTTTTGCATGAGTAAAATAATAAAATTTGCTAGAAAATATTTTATTTAAAGTGAGGTTTAACCTAACCAGAAAAGTGGCATGAGTTATTGATGTTTATGTTTAGTGTGAATATAGTTGAATCAGTCATTTTTGTTAATATGTGATGCATATGTAGTGTTGCATTTTCATGGCATGCAATGACACCGGTCGTTTTTACTTTAAGTTGAACCTGAATATAACTCAACTTGAATATATCGTTGGCCGGGTCATGGTTCCACTGAATCGAGTTTTTCCCAGTGTAACCACATTTGCCTTTATGGGAAGGCCTTGATTCAGTCCGTTGTCATGCCTCTGGTCGGTGCCTCCAACTAGGGAAGGTTATGGGCATGCTTACCCTGGCCCGGTAAGCAGACATAACCTTGTGTGCCCGTTTTTGAGATTATGGTACCGGGTCCCCTTGTGGGATCGTTTTGGCCACGACAGTGGTTGTTGTGTCTTTGGTAGACACGGGGCCACCCAGGACTAGCCCGGTGGGGATTGAGTCGGAGTGGCCGGGAGGTGTCATGGCAATGGAGGGGTTTCATCGGAATGTCGTTGGTCCACCCGAATAGGAGTACGAGGCCATGGGTTCCGTGGTGTGGGTACAGTGTGCAACCTCTCCAGAGTGTAATAATCTATCGATAGCCGAGTCCACGGTTACGGACACGCTCGTAGTAAGTTACACCATGGGTCAACGTTTAATAAATTTTGCACACTAAGTTATGAACTTTGCACTGTTGATGATGGTGGGAAGGCCATCGAGATGTTCAAGACCAAGTATTGGTCGTGTTTGTGATCGCCGTAAGGATCACGGGATACCCCTAGTCGATACCACGATGGTGGTACGTGTGTGATCCAAGAACGAACACGGTTGGTAAGCCAGTCCCGAGGGACTTTTATCACCAGAGCATGATCATAGCATGTTGGAACATTATTGCATCATTAATTGGTTAATTATCATGATATTGTTTGTCATTATGATTATGCCTATTGTGAGCTTGCAAGTACATTCCATGTACTGACCTGGCGTGTCATGCCAGATTTCAGGAAAGTCTCGTTGGAAGGGAGTGCTGCTCGAGTCTAGATCGTGTCCACATCGGTGTCCCTGTGCTATGGAGTTTCCGCTACGACGTTGTTCCGCTGCGCGTAGTTGTTATGATCGAGGCCCCTTTTTTGTTCACTAAATAATGTACATATTGTTCAGCCGCACCATGTGTGCCGCTTGGCCTCGACACCTGTTGTAATATAAACTATGATCCGCTAGCATCAATAAAGCGGTTGTTTTCTGTACCAAGATGTTGTGTGTTGCCAGAAGACATGGTCTCTGGGCTGGCAATGCATGGTAAACCGGTCGCTCTGAGTCGGGGTGCCACAATCTATAAGCAAAAGTACCGAAAGGGCAAGTAAAAGTGGTCTTTTCCTGATCATCTTTTGACATAGGTATTTGAGAGAAACCAGAATAACCATCTAGAAAGCAAAAATGTGTATGTTTGGATAGTCTTTCTAGCATTTGATCAATAAAAGGTAGAGGGTAATGATCTTTTCTAGTAGCTTTGTTTAATTTGCGAAAATCAATTACCATTCTATAACCTATAACAATTCTTTGTGGAATCAATTCATTCTTATCATTAGGAACAACAGTAATACCTCCCTTCTTAGGGACACAATGAACAGGACTTACCCATCTACTATCAGCAACTAGTAGAGTGCCTGTGCATTGCCACGGGCTTTTAAAATGTTTTGCTGAAGTTATATAAACATAATGCATGTTGAATTTCACATCTCGAAAAAAGATAGCATGGATGGGTAATAATTTAAGTACACTTAACTTGCAATATATATTGATTAATAAAAGGCAATTTAACGATGTATACATATATAGCAATTATCCAACTAAAAATCTGTTACAAATTAAGATCTACTTGATGCGCTTAAGAAATTCTCGCACAATATCAGGAATGTTGTCTACCCAGTTTTTTAGGTTACTTCCCCAGGCTTATCTTGACCTCAGCCACTTTCTCATCGCACCCACCCGCCTCACTTTCGCACCCCTCACCCTCTGTGTTCCTGTGCCGACAAGGCCGACAATACATAGACGATGAAAGTGAATGTCATGAACTACATTCTTCCTCATCACGCTACCCAAATAGATCTTTCTAATATAGTTCCCCCAATTTTTTATATTTATGTAGTGGATCGGGATGGATTGTGCATCCCTTTAAACACTGCCGCCACCTCCGCCACCTGAGATCTCTCGTACCCCGCATTCAGATCCACTAATCCCCTGCCCGTTCTCAGCCATCGATGACCCGCCTCTCGTTCTTCTTCTTCCTCCAAGCACCGCTGCTTTTTTATTTAACCACTCTGTCAACCCGCCCACCTCTCCCTGCCTAACCACCTGCCACCACAGGCTAAACCCATGTGTTGCTATGGGCAACTATGCATATAAATGAATCAAACAAATGATTAAGGTTGTCTCCAAAGTCGAAGCTAATTTCTTCCTAATATCTCCGGGAGTGTTCGAACATGAAACTAATGTCGAACAGGCTCCCAAAAATTAAACTGTCAGGGCTTTCGCCAACAAGTGGATACAACCAAAAAAATCCACCCCACCATGCACCATTCTCTTTTCCTACCACACCCTCCACATCCCACTCAGTTTCCCAATGTGGCGGGCATTTCACGCTGGAGCCCTCTCCTTTAAAACCAGATGATGCTCATCTCACCTTCGCAAGGGTGCCCTCTATCCTTAACACCATACTTTCCCATGGACCACATCGTACTTCCCCATGGACTGCCAAGGAGTCTCCCACCAACCGACCCATTGTCTGCACAGATCCTCCCTCCCTGCGTGCCATGGCTTCTCACTATTGGCTTCCCTCGACGTCATGTCCCTCACCTTGCTCTCACCATCATGTCCCCTCCCCTCCACGGTGTCACCCGTCGCTCCTCTCCCCTCAGGGCATCCCAGGACAATTCCCCATGCCAAAGAGTGCACACCATTGTAGCCAAGGAGACCACCACGGCGACACAACCTGCTGGTCGTCACAACGCACACCTTCTATGAGTATGATGACCACAACCAGGTCCTGAGCTTATGTTTCCATTCTTTTATCTAGTAACAATAAACTTAAAACATTGATACAAAATGTAATCCACAACATGTCACTTGTGGCTTATTTGTTTAAATGTCACTCCGTATTACTGTTAAGACCAAATCACAAATAATGTTATGACAAAATCATGTGGGCTCTTCTTCACCCAACTCGAAATAAATACTACCCTCCCTGTTGCAATTTACCTATCGCATAGGCTTCACATTTTTCAAAATTTGAATTTACTCAGGGAATTTGATCAACAAAATGTATCTTACATGTCACAAAATCTATCATCAAATTCGTATTACAAAAGCCTCCAATGGTATAATTTTAATGACATATAACACACATATTATCGATTAAGTTTAGTGGTCAAATTTAAATCACAGAGAGAGTATACACACTACTTTTTCTTACAAAATTCAGTCTATGAAAACATATTCTCTTCTCCTTGCAATCCATCTCCTCGGCTTTGCCACAAGTTTCAGTGTAGGCAATAAAAGCCACACTTTAAAATGAAAATAAGACATTAAACAAATGGAGTTGAATGGTGCTACCTCTGCTCTGCACTACAACGGGTTCTGCCTTTGCCATACGTGACACTTGCTGCAACATCACAACAAATGCTCTGTGAGGTAGCAATCATAGAAACATCTGTCAGAAGGGTTAAATGATGTTTTTGTTGAAACTTGTATGCATATCATTGACATATTTCAATGGGCATACAGTACTTGCCATGTGTTACATCAAAACATATCACCACAAAATCTGCCCTCCTCCCCGTCCGTCCTTCTGTGCGCCATCGCGACAGGGACTTAGACTTTGTGCTTCTCGTCTTGATTCAACGGAAAAGTAATTTATCTCTGTTAGAGCATAAATGCTTAGATGACATCTGTCGGGAATATACCCCGCGGTATGACCCGTCCGGAAGTATGACCCGGCTGGGACTTGGTGTTTCATTGGTGACCTGACAGATTATAAGTGACTCGCCATGTTTCGCCACCTCTGAGCTGCCCCTTCGGTCATGCCGGATCTGCTGCTTCGAGCCGCCCTTCGCCACTGGGCCTCAGTCGCCGCAGCGACCCTGCCTCGTTGCCCTGAGACACCGTCGGGGCCCGCGTCCACAGCCTCGCATCTGCCTTGAGCCCTGTCGTGGCCACCCTCGAGCCTCCACCTACAAACTGCCACGCCAAGAGCTGCCGCCCTGCTGCCGCCTCACTCTGCCTCGTGGGGGTCTCATTGAGTAATCGTTCCTCCATGACTCGGCCGCCCCCACCGAGTTGTCGTTCCACGCCCTTGCGACCGCTCTGCCTGCATCGCACCTTGCTGCTCCTAGCACGCCCGCACACACCACGTGCCGGGTCTGCTACCCCCTCGGTCGCCTCTGCCTACAAGCCTGGTCTGACCCGGAAGGGAAGGAAGAGCCAGCCTTGGTCACATCTGTTTTTTCCCCAGAATTGCTCAAATCCATCTCGGGGACGGACGCGCCACGTTTGTTGCCAAGCTCGCCCCGCGCGTGGCCGAGCCGCCGGCGCCCCTCCATCTCTTTCAAACCACCCTGGCTTCTGGTCTGGGCCGCATGAGCACCCCCGTCATCAGGCCTGCCACTTTTGAGATCAACCCGTCACCTCTAGCGTGGTTGATCCCCACCGGCTGACTCCAGCTTGCCGCGTCGGGATTGCTTTGACCCGATTCGCCACCCAGAGGCGCCGGACCCGTGAGCCGCCGTTGCTCACCTCTGCCTGAGCTGCTCCGCACCCTGAGCCGATGCCCAGCCTCTGCCTCAACAACAACAGCGTCGAGCCACCTCCAACTGCGCTTGTGCCGACCCGCTCGCCGGTCAGCCGCCGCGTCCACCTCAGCTGGCTTCTGTCTTGAGCCGCTGCTATGAGCCGCCCGTACCAGCCTCGCCTCCAGCAGGCGCCATGGCACGCCGCGCCTGCTCCAAGCTACTTCCAAAGCCTCTCGCGTTTCTGCATGCGTGCCGTCTTTACCCCTGCGCTGGCTCTGTCATGCTTCAGCCGCTCTCGCGGTCCCGAGTCGTCGTGGTTGCTGAGAGCCGCCCTGGACTTACCTCAAGTCGCCATTGCCTCCGTGGTGAGCTGTTGTGGCACGTTGAGCCGCCCTCCGCTGCTGTGGCCCGCGGTCCCGCAGCAAGCCGCCGTCGTTGTGCCATTGATCTGAGCCGCCTCGTCGGCTTACATCGTTGTAAGTTGCCGCAGATCCTACTCTACAATGACTGCGGTCGCCTCAACCCGGCCGGGTAGCAATTCTGCCATTGTGGTCACGCGTGTGGCCTCAGTCCGTCAGCCACCCCCGATGCCTGTGAGTCGGCCTCGCCCCGTATAAACGTCGCTTCTACCACTATGCCGAGCCGTCTCCTCCGTTACGGCCCTGTGCCGAACCCTCGCCATGGAGCAACCTCGAAAGCCAGACAAGACTCCACCGTCCATGACCCGGATTCACCTTCACGAAGCCGGTCCGGATTCGCCTTCGCCGAGTCACCACTGTGACCTGCCCGGCCGCGGGCCTCCTCACCAGGAGCTGCGTCAAGCCTCCATTGGGATTCCTTGGTCTCACTTCTCCCACTACAAGAAAGACACATTCGTGACATTTTGGGCCGAACGAATTTTTTTTCTCATACTTATGACACTTCTATGACGATAATTGTGACAGAACCCGGTATCATCAAAGATGTGGTGGGCTCCTACTTCTGTGACAAAAAATCATGACAAAAAATGGGATTTTCGTCCTGGGCGGGCCGGAAACGCAGCAGCATGACATTCTTTGGGCCGTCCATGATGGAAAAAATCGTGGTAGAAGCGAGGGCGAGGAAAATATCAGGGTGTTCCCGGTTACAGTGGGTGGTCGGGGCCGAGCGATGCATGGAGGTTTGCGCGTTTCTCTCGTACATGCCCGCGCGTGGGTGCAAGGCGTTGGGCTCTAACTGAACCCGAGCGATTGCACTGCAGGCTACGCGTCACTGAACCCGAGCGATTGATCGATGGTTGTTAACTGAACCCGATCGAGCGATTCCTTCGCTACTGCTGCTAACTGAAGCCGATCGATGCTGCCTCTGGATGAACAGTGAGGGTTGCTGGGGGGGGTGTTGGATGAATAGTTCCCGGTGGGGGTGGATGAACAGGACCCCTTGGTGTTGCCTCTGGATGAACAGGACCCCGATTCATCGAGCCGGTTGGGGCTGGATGAACAGGACCCCATGGAGGGCTGGATGAACAGGACGACCCCGTGGAGGGATGGATGAACAGTAGACAGTGGAGGGCTGGATGAACAGTAGCCCGTGGAGGGGTGGTTGAACAAGAGCCCGTGGAGAGGGCTGGTTGAACAGTAGCCAGTGGAGTAGCGCGGTGAATGCTGGATGAACAGTATCCTATGGAGTACCGTTTTGCGGTACGCCACACCCCTCCCGATGAACATGACCCCCGTTTCGACTGTAGCGCTCCAACACAAGTCCATTTCCTCCGTTTTGTGGTACGTCACTGTCACAGCCCTAGAATTTGCTTGTTATTAGTTGCATTAAGGCATTCATGTCATCATGTTTACTTTTTACAGAAAGTTGAAATGGGGATGACAAACCCTAGCACCAAAAATTAAATCAAATAGGGTCAACCATAAGTCTTTTCAATAAACCCAAAATGCCTTTAAAAATGTTCATCATTTTTAGAAAAGGTTAAAACCTCTGACAAAAATGATGCACATGTTTCAAGGTCATTCATGGATTTGAGAATTAAATCATATCATATTTGAATTTGGGCATTTAAACTCTATAAATAATTTAATTGCTCAAATAATGCTGAATTTAAATGTGGGACACTGGAATAATCCATAGAGTGTCCACAAATTATTGCAGCATTTTACAAAATTCTTTAGTATTTTTACTAAAGCCAAAACAGCAGCAGAAAAAGAGAAAACAGAAACAAATAAAAGAGGGAAGGCCACTGGGCCACTTACCTGGACCTACCTGGCCCAACTCCAGCTGGCGGCCCAGCCCATCAGGCAAAGCGGATGTCTTCAACCTCTGCCAGTAGGCAGAGGCGTGTCGACGCGCGCGCGATCGCCGTGGCCAGCTCCCTGCCTGCTTCCTCCTTCCCCGGACCCATTCGAGCGCCACGGAGACGCCTAGCACCACGTTGCACCTCTCCCCTCTCTCCCCTGGACCCCTTCCCCTCCTCTGCTCTCCGTGTGGCACCACAGAACACACCCGCCGCCGCCGACGAGCACCACCACGGCCACCCGCCTCCACACTCCTCTCTGACGCGCCAAGAAGCTCCGCCGCTGACCTATACACCGTCCCCGCCAAGCCACACGAGCGGACGCGCCCTGCAGCGGCTTCCCTAACCTCTTCTTCAAGCTTCGGCCGCCGAGATCGCCGGCGACCGTGTGCCCTCCCTGACGCCTCCCCGAGTTCGTCCTCCGCCCCGTTGAAACCTCTGTGAGCTCCTGCCACTAACCCCTCTCTTCCCCGTGTTATTTGCACCATGTAGCCACCGATCCCACCGGAGCCGTGAGCTCGGTTCCGCCGGCCAACTCGCCACCATGGCCACAGCCACCACACTTTGCGTCCGAGCACACCACTGTGCTCGGCACGTTCTCATGAGCCCGTAGCCACCTGCAGCGCCTCCTTCCGAGCTCTGTAGCGCCACCCCGAGAATGCCCGAGCTGCTACAGCCGCTAAACCTCGTCGCCGACCACTTTTCCGGCCACCCCAGCTCACCCCGTTTGCACCGTTGGATGCGCGGGATCACCAGCAGCTCGTAGATGCTCTCCATCGTCGATTTGGGCGCCGGAGGAGCGAACCCGAGCCCATCCGCCGCACCTGTCATCACCGGCGTCGAGCCGCCGGCGTGTTAGCCACAGTTGACCAGGGGTTTGACCTCTCCTGGCTCAATGACAGGTGGGGTCACCCCGCTAACTAACCGAGATTAGGGTTAACTAAACCTAGTTTAGCTACTGACACGCGGGACCCACTGATCTGTTTGACCTGGGCTGCCCGTTGACTCGCTTACGTCATGCTGACGTAGTGCTGACGCAGTAAATCCTTTTCTGGATTTATTTTTATATAGGAAATTCCAGAAATTGATAGTAACTTCAAAAATTCATAGTAATTCAACCGTACCTCAGATTGAAATAAGTTATATATGAAAAATGATCAGAAAAATCCAATCTATCCATCTATACCATTTTCATGCATGTTAGAACAACTTATAGCTGCTGATTAGCACAAATCATATAAATGGCATTTTAATATCCACATATGGAGTTTGAATTTGAATCTTGGATTCAAACCAACTTCATTTAATCTGGTTGCTAGTTGCATTAGCTCAAACTACAGCATATTGTCATGTCACACTCATGCATCATATTGTTGCATTGCATTGATTGTGTTCTTTCTCTGTTGCCGGTGGTTGTCCCCTCTCGGTAGACGTTGCTTCGACGATGTGATCGATAACACCGATGAAGAGCTATACTATCTTCGGAAGTTTCAGGCAAGCAAAACCCCCTTGTTCATTCCGATACAATCCCACTCTCTTGCTTCTGCTCTCTTTTACTGCATTAGGACAACCACGATACATGTGTTACATGCTGCAGTAGTTGAACCCCTTTCCTTTGCATGACCTGTCATTGCCACAGTAAATAGATGAAACCCACTAGCATGAGTAGGAGTTGTTTGAGCCCTGATGTGCCTACTCATTCATGCTTGTTTGTCATGCCTGCTACTGCCTAGAGTTGAGTCAGGTCTGATTCATCGGGAATGAATTGGAAAGTGGTGAACATGTCCTACTATGTGTGAGCTAAGTGTGTGAACACGATTTGGTAAAGGTAGCGGTGAGAGGCCATGTAGGAGTACATGGTGGGTTGTCTCATTGAAGCCGTCCTCAGGAATTGAGTTCTGTGTTTGTGATCCATGAACAGCTACTACCACGCATTGGAATGTTTAAGTGCCCCTCTCGACTTATTAATCAACCTGATCTCTGTCCAGGAGTTGCAACTAGTTTCTGGTGTTTGTAGGTAGTGTTAGTAGTCTACCAAGTGGCACCTGGTACAGGTGGGCTTGGGACAGACTAGGCACAGTGGCACGGTGTACCAAGTGGCACCCGGATGGTGGGCTTGGGAACCCTGCTCACATCGTTTGGGGCCGTGAGCGACACCCCGGCCGGATCTCCTTGCGGATGGAACCCGAATAGGCGATAAACCTGGACGAGAGACTTGTGTGGTTAGTCAGGCCGTGGCCGACTCCCTCGCCCGGCTTCCTCTTGAAGGTTGCCGAGGTACATGACGTGTACAGGGCGATAAGTGGCGAGAGCGTGTGTGAAGAAGTACACCCCTGCAGGGTTATCATTATCTATTCGAATAGCCGGATTCCTCGGATATGGAAACTTGGACCCCTTGCATAGTTCATAGACAAGTGAAAGTGGATACTCTAAAATATGCAAGATAAGTGTGAGTGCTATGGATGGCGTTCTCGTAGGGGGACGGG
Organism: Triticum aestivum; assembly: GCF_018294505.1. Taxonomy (NCBI): domain Eukaryota; kingdom Viridiplantae; phylum Streptophyta; class Magnoliopsida; order Poales; family Poaceae; genus Triticum; species Triticum aestivum. The sequence continues at coordinate 587,667,826 of NC_057798.1, read as the reverse complement.
AGCGGATCCATAGTGGCGTATTGATATGGTGAATATGTGGACTCGTGTGTGCCACCTCAAAAGAGTTACTTGCAGTCGTAGTTCAGGATAGCCACCGAGTCAAAGCTGGCTTGCTGCAGTCAAACTCCACCATCCCCTTTGTTGATAATAATGCATATGTAGATAGTTCTGATGTAAGTCTTGCTGGGTACATTTGTACTCACGTTTGCCTATTTTATGTTTTTGCAGAGAGACTTCAGTCTCGCTAGTAGTTCCGCTTGGACTTTGACGTTTAGCTTGTTACCTCAGCTACGATCTTGTGCCCTCGGCAGGATCTGGTAGATAGTCAGGCTTCTCAGCCTTTTTCTTTTGTAGATGTCTGTACTCAAACATGTTTAGCTTCCGCTTGTGCTTGACTTGTTTGCTCTGAATGTCGGGTCGTGAGACCCCTGTTTGTAATATCTCACTCCTCGGAGCCTATTGAATAAAATATTTGAGTTGTAGAGTCATGTTGTGATGCCATGTTGTATTTGCACATATCGAGCATATTGTGTGTATGTTATTGAAATGCTTGGTATGTGTGGGATCTGACTATCTAGTTGTTTATCCTTAGTAGCCTCTCTTACCGGGAAATGTCTCCTAGTGATTCCACTGAGCCATGGTAGCTTGCTACTGCTCCGGAACACTTAGGCTGGCCGGCATGTGTCCTTCTTCGTTCATGTGTCTGTCCCTTTGGGGAAATGTCACGCGATGAATACCAGAGTCCTGTTAGCCCGCTACAGCCCGGTTCACCGGAGTCCTGCTAGCCCAGTGCTACAGCCTGGATTCACTCGCTGATGACCGACACGTTTGATGCTGGGTCATGGATGCCTGTCCCTGTAAGTTTGTGCCACTTTGGGTTTACGACTAGCCATGTCAGCCCGGGCTCCTTATCATATGGATGCTAGCGACGCTATCATATATGTGTGCCAAAAGGCGCAAACGGTCCCGAGCAAAGGTAAGGCGACACCCGTGGGGATACCGTGCGTGAGGCCGCAAAGTGATATGAGGTGTTACATGCTAGATCGATGTGGCATTGAGTCGGGGTCCTGACAGCTTTGGTATCAGAGCTTGACTGCCTGTAGGATTACCAAGCCAAACTGGTCGAAGTTGAGTCTAGAAATTCTTTAGTTATATGTAGGGGAATTGATTGTGGGATGGAATGTGAGGCTCTTTTTACTCCTTATACCTTATGCCCTTCTTATCTGAGTCGTCGTATCTTTCCTACGGGGTTAAGAAACTAGGCTTCTCATCTTTCTATCAGGATCACGTGTTACTAATCCGTAGACTTATAGGATTGTTGGTTTCAAGCCTCAGTCAAGTTCCTACTACTTCCGTATGTTAATTGTTGATCTCGAAACCTTGATATTGTGCTTTTGAGTGGTGATGCCACCATTTTTGTAGCATGTCTAAATTCTTTTGAGCATTTACAGCCGTTATGCTGTCCGAGTCATCCCAGGTTTCTAAATAGTCTGATGCATTTGCAAATCCCTTCTTACCGTTCCGATGTTCCTTTGGGCCAGGTTAATCACACTAATTGCTGAGTTGAGGTATTCTTTTACCTCGACATATATGTTGGAGTTAATATTATGACCCTAGGTGTCTTAGGGGATCATCTAGTAATCTAGCTATGATTTGTGTCCCAGTGTGATGACTCTGGCCTTTATTCCCGAAAGCATCCCGTGATGCCACTTAGTAGTAGGTATTCTACTTCTGGTTTCTGAACCCGAGATTCACACTACTTATTTCATGTTGATAGTGTTTGCTAGTTACTTTAGGAAATTAGTAACCTTTGCATTAGTCCTCGAGGTCCGTGGTATTTCCTTCTTCCAAATACTATGAACCACTTACGGCAGATGTTTGTTGGATCAAAAGATCACAACCGGAGTGCTCTCGATGGGTTCTCCATTCATAATTGTGATTCTGCCAGTTCTACCTTTCTGCATGGGTTATCTGGAAGAAACCTGTTGAACTTGGTTCGACATATTAATCTATGCATCCACAACTCAGAAAATCATATGTTCCTTTGAGTTGTCCCTCTTTAGTTGTCTTCCGACCCCCGTCTATCGATTGATAGTCAAGAGTATGCGTGCATTCGTTCATCGATGCCTATTACTCTTGTGGTCCGTCAAGCCATTCTATTCTAGAATGACTAGAAGAAACAAACTCCAGTACCTCGTCCATATCCAGGATTGGGTGAAAGCAATTGTATTCCGCAGATCAAATGCCAATCCAGCTTTTGCTCTGTTCTACCTTGAAGTGTTACCATCTTTATGTCAAGAATGTCATGAGAATTGCACCACCTCTTATGAATTCTTGACGGAGTGATACTTCTCGCCATCATTATTCATTCCTCGGTCCCGTGTTGTTGTAAGCGAAATGCCGACAAGTGAACTGTGATGTGTGAAATCAATACTCCTAGCAACCTCATTGCTTGGTAGTTAATGGACAATATTCTCATTCTTAGCGTGTTGGTTATTAAATCATCATTCTAAGATTGATCGTGCTACCTAGTCCTTATTTCCTGTGCACTTTTCGATCAATGAGTTAGGATAGTGCCAATCCTTGCTTATTTGATCATATCATCTTGCCTGAGAAGCAAGATTGTTCTTGAGCTTAGTAACATACCAGTGGTTCGTGATTTTCCGAATATCTTCTCGGAAGTATTACCAGGTTGTCCCCTGACTGTTATGTTGAGCTCGTGATCAAGTTGGTTTTCCAATAAATCACTTTTCTCCAAGAATCTGTGTTGGATACCCCTGAGCTAGTTGGTTAAGCTAAACAACAACTTGGAGAGTTGGAAGATGAAAGCTTGTCCGACTTAGTTCATTCTAAGGGATATCTTGTATGTGTATTGAAGAAAGATGTTATCTTCATTGGTTGATCCTCGTGGTCAATTGTTGGATCTATTGTCTTATCGAAACTTTGATTTGAGTATGGGCTATCATCAAATCAAATCAGAACCAACGATGTTCGTAATGTTGTCTTACTCGTGGTTTTTCCTCGAGCATACCCCATTATATCTTTGGTCTGTCCAATGCTATCACCGTGTTCACATAATTGTGGAACTCCAATTATATGGAAACCTGGATGAATTGTTGTTGAGCCCATCAGCAAGATTGTTATCTTCTCCATGATCCGTGTTGAACATCTGGCTAGTACTAGAAACTTGTATAAGCATTATCTTCATGACCCGTTCGTGAAGCATATGTTTGGACGAAAGAAGTGAGTCCCTCTAATTCATGTGCACTTGATGGAAGTTGCCACCATGAATTTGAGAAGGCTTGTTTTACCTCCTCTGGAATCATTCCAAGTCAGCCATGCACATGTGAAGTACTCTATGGTTTGGTAGGTTGGCCGCCTCCATTCTATATGTGTTTCCTAGCACACCAAGCCACTGACTGACTTGTTCAAGGAGAAGAAGTTCCTTCATAATAGCTAATCCGGACTTATGCAAGGACTTTGATATCCTCGATGATGGTTCCCCACCTAAACTCGGTAGTGTATTATTGTAAGACTACCATGTGGTCATGCTTGTCTGGGACAGCGTGTTCACATGTTTGTAGCGGAACCTGCTCATGTTTTGGAGCTTGCTATTGTAGTTCATTTCCCGAGAATCTCGCAACGTCATCTCGTCGGTTTGTGTTGCAAACTTTCATTTTCTCCCTAGACTCGATGAGTCTGGATTATTCTGACACCAACCAGATCTGAATCTCAGGCAGATATGATGGTTGGACCTTTTCCCAAGAACTATAATATTGGCCTCTCCGTAACCGGTAAGTGGACGTCGTGGCCAATACACCCAGCCGGAAGACCTACTATTGTAGTTTCTTGATTGAGAAAGTTGGCCACCTCCCCATAAGGATTTCGTAGGATTTACTCCCTAGTCGTTCCTTATGGATTTTTGTGTTTCCGAAGCCCAACCTTTTACTTGATGCTCTAGATATCAAACCATATCTATGAATGGGTTACACTAGTACATCAAGGAGAACATTAGAAGCGGAGTGCTAAATGTCTCTCGGTCGATCTTCCAGATTTTGTTCCCCTTGGCCTCGCTAAGGTGAAATCTGAGAAGGTGTTGTCTTCCTTTGCATCTGCATTGTCCATCACTATTCATCATGGTGGTATGTTGTGTTGCCAGGATCCTTGACACGGATGTTGGTAAAACCTTGATGAATATGGAAATGCTCAAGTTCTTGAGAGCACGCGCAAGCGCTAGGTGTTATCATCGGCACTAACTGGGTTTGCTCTCAGCTTCCTCGGTTATGCTATAACTTCTCAAACAGTGGACTCACTCTCTACTGTTGAGCTTCTCCCCAGTTACTAAAATCATTCCTTGTGTTGTTTTCAACAAGGTAATCCACATCGTCTATTCTAGTATGAGTACGCCATTCTACCGAACCCCCTCCAAACAATCGCTCGAGAATTGCCCTAAGCTGGTTTAGAGAGTCTCAATGATCTCTATATCAAAGGTAATTCTTTTTGCCACTCAAGGTAATAATCCACGAATCACCCTCCTCTAGGATGTCTCGCTAAGGTATCATGGCAAATCAACTCCTCGCTACATTGACAACCATTCACCACCCTCTTAAGTATGGAATTGTTGTCTACCTAGTGAACCCTCGTCATCTGTTCCACTCCATCCTTTGGATATGTGCTTCGTGTCTCAGCTCGAGAGATGTTATTATGACTCACCCCGTGAGTTGATCCTAAGTTATTTGATCTTTGAGAAGAGCGATTCTTCTATACTTTTCCCTTTCTTCTTGTTGTCATGTTGGATGGAGTTCTCAGAGCAAGATGTCGAGACAAAGATGGTGACCGAATCAACGTTCTTATGAAGTGCAACCTGGATCATGAAGATTGTGTTGGTCTTGTACCCACTCTATCTTCTTACCTCACGTCTTGAATCTCGGGACGAGATTCTTGTTTAGTGGGGGTGAGTTGTCACAGCCCTAGAATTTGCTTGTTATTAGTTGCATTAAGGCATTCATGTCATCATGTTTACTTTTTACAGAAAGTTGAAATGGGGATGACAAACCCTAGCACCAAAAATTAAATCAAATAGGGTCAACCATAAGTCTTTTCAATAAACCCAAAATGCCTTTAAAAATGTTCATCATTTTTAGAAAAGGTTAAAACCTCTGACAAAAATGATGCACATGTTTCAAGGTCATTCATGGATTTGAGAATTAAATCATATCATATTTGAATTTGGGCATTTAAACACTATAAATAATTTAATTGCTCAAATAATGCTGAATTTAAATGTGGGACACTGGAATAATCCATAGAGTGTCCACAAATTATTGCAGCATTTTACAAAATTCTTTAGTATTTTTACTAAAGCCAAAACAGCAGCAGAAAAATAGAAAACAGAAACAAATAAAAGAGGGAAGGCCACTGGGCCACTTACCTGGACCTACCTGGCCCAACTCCAGCTGGCGGCCCAGCACATCAGGCAAAGCGGATGTCTCCAACCTCTGCCAGTAGGCAGAGGCATGTCGACGCGCGCGCGATCGCCGTGGCCAGCTCCCTGCCTGCTTCCTCCTTCCCCGGACCCATTCGAGCGCCACGGAGACGCCTAGCACCATGTTGCACCTCTCCCCTCTCTCCCCTGGATCTCTTCCCCTCCTCTGCTCTCCGTGTGGCACCACAGAACACACCCGCCGCCGCCGACGAGCACCACCACGGCCACCCGCCTCCACACGCCTCTCTGACGCGCCAAGAAGCTCCGCCACTGACCTATACACCGTCCCCGCCAAGCCACACGAGCGGACGCGCCCTGCAGCGGCTTCCCTGACCTCTTCTTCAAGCTTCGGCCGCCGAGATCGCCGGCGACCGTGTGCCCTCCCTGACGCCTCCCCGAGTTCGTCATCCGCCTCGTTCAAACCTCTGTGAGCTCCTGCCACTAACCCATCTCTTCCCCGCGTTATTTGCACCATGTAGCCACCGATCCCACCGGAGCCGTGAGCTCGGTTCCGCCGGCCAAGTCGCCACCGTGGCCACAGCCACCGCACTTTTTGTCCGAGCACACCACCGTGCTCAGCACGTTCTCATGAGCCCGTAGCCACCCGCAGCGCCTCCTTCCGAGCTCTGTAGCGCCACCCCGAGAATGCCCGAGCTGCTGCCGCCGCTAAACCTCGTCGCCGGCCACTTTTCCGGCCACCCCAGCTCACCCCGTTTGCACCGTTGGATGCGCGGGATCACCAGCAGCTCGTTGATGCTCTCCGCCGTCGATTTGGGCGCCGGAGGAGCGAACCCGAGCCCATCCGCCGCACCTGTCATCGCCGGCATCGAGCCGCCGGCGTGTTAGCCACAGTTGACCAGGGGTTTGACCTCTCCTGGCTCAATGACAGGTGGGGTCGCCCCGCTAACTAACCGAGATTAGGGTTAACTAAACCTAGTTTAGCTACTGACACGCGGGACCCACTGATCTGTTTGACCTGGGCTGCCCGTTGACTCGCTTACGTCATGCTGACATAGTGCTAACGCAGTAAATCCTTTTCTGTATTTATTTTTATACAGGAAATTCCAGAAATTGATAGTAACTTCAAAAATTCATAGTAATTCAACCGTACCTCAGATTGAAATAAGTTATATATGAAAAATGATCAGAAAAATCCAATCTATCCATCTGTACCATTTTCATGCATGTTAGAACAACTTATAGCTGCTGATTAGCACAAATCATATAAATGGCATTTTAATATCCACATATGGAGTTTGAATTTGAATCTTGGATTCAAACCAACTTCATTTAATCTGGTTGCTAGTTGCATTAGCTCAAACTACAGCATATTGCCATGTCACACTCATGCATCATATTGTTGCACTGCATTGATTGTGTTCTTTCTCTGTTGCCGGTGGTTGTCCCCTCTCGGTAGACGTTGCTTCGACGATGTGATCGATAACACCGATGAAGAGCTATACTATCTTCGGAAGTTTCAGGCAAGCAAAACCCCCTTGTTCATTCCGATACAATCCCACTCTCTCGCTTCTGCTCTCTTTTACTGCATTAGGACAACCACGATACATGTGTTACATGCTGCGGTAGTTGAACCCCTTTCCTTTGCATGACCTGTCATTGCCACAGTAAATAGATGAAACCCACTAGCATGAGTAGGAGTTGTTTGAGCCCTGATGTGCCTACTCATTCATGCTTGTTTGTCATGCCTGCTACTGCCTAGAGTTGAGTCAGGTCTGATTCATCGGGAATGAATTGGAAAGTGGTGAACATGTCCTACTATGTGTGAGCTAAGTGTGTGAACACGATTTGGTAAAGGTAGCGGTGAGAGGCCATGTAGGAGTACATGGTGGGTTGTCTCATTGAAGTCGTCCTCAGGAACTGAGTTATGTGTTTGTGATCCATGAACAGCTACTACCACGCATTGGAATGCTTAAGTGCCCCTCTCGACTTATTAATCAACCTGATCTCTGTCCAGGAGTTGCAACTAGTTTGTGGTGTTTGTAGGTAGTGTTAGTAGTCTACCAAGTGGCACCCGGTACAGGTGGGCTTGGGACAGACTAGGCACAGTGGCACGGTGTACCAAGTGGCACCCGGATGGTGGGCTTGGGAACCCTGCTCACATCATTTGGGGCCGTGAGCGACACCCCGGCCGGATCTCCTTGCGGATGGAACCCGAATAGGCGATAAACCTGGACGAGAGACTTGTGTGGTTAATCAGGTCGTGGCCGACTCCCTCGCCCGGCTTCCCCTTGAAGGTTGCCGAGGTACATGACGTGTACAGGGCGATAAGTGGCGACAGCGTGTGTGAAGAAGTACACCCCTGCAGGGTTATCATTATCTATTCGAATAGCCGGATTCCTCGGATATGGAAACTTGGACCCCTTGCATAGTTAATAGACAAGTGAAAGTGGATACTCTAAAATACGCAAGATAAGTGTGAGTGCTATGGATGGCGTTCTCGTAGGGGGACGGGAGCGGATCCATAGTGGCGTATTGATATGGTGAATATGTGGACTCGTGTGCGCCACCTCAAAAGAGTTACTTGGAGTCGTAGTTCAGGATAGCCACCGAGTCAAAGCTGGCTTGCTGCAGTCAAACTCCACCATCCCCTTTGTTGATAATAATGCATATGTAGATAGTTCTGATGTAAGTCTTGTTGGGTACATTTGTACTCACGTTTGCCTATTTTATGTTTTTGCAGAGAGACTTCAGTCTCGCTAGTAGTTCCGCTTGGACTTCGACGTTTAGCTTGTTACCTCAGCTACGATCTTGTGCCCTCGGCAGGATCTGGTAGATAGTCAGGCTTCTCAGCCTTTTTCTTTTGTAGATGTCTGTACTCAGACATGTTTAGCTTCCGCTTGTGCTTGACTTGTTTGCTCTGAATGTTGGGTCGTGAGACCGCTGTTTGTAATATCTCGCTCCTTGGAGCCTATTGAATAAAATATTTGAGTTGTAGAGTCATGTTGTGATGCCATGTTGTATTTGCACATATCGAGCATATTGTGTGTATGTTATTGAAATGCTTGGTATGTGTGGGATCTGACTATCTAGTTGTTTATCCTTAGTAGCCTCTCTTACCGGGAAATGTCTCCTAGTGATTCCACTGAGCCATGGTAGCTTGCTACTGCTCCGGAACACTTAGGCTGGCCGGCATGTGTCCTTCTTCGTTCCTGTGTCTGTCCCTTTGGGGAAATGTCACGCGATGAATATCGGAGTCCTGTTAGCCCGCTACAGCCCGGTTCACCGGAGTCCTACTAGCCCAGTGCTACAGCCTAGATTCATTCGCTGATGACTGACACGTTCGATGCTGGGTCATGGATGCCTGTCCCTGTAAGTTTGTGCCACTTTGGGTTTACGACTAGCCATGTCAGCCCGGGCTCCTTATCATATGGATGCTAGCGACGCTATCATATACGTGTGCCAAAAGGCGCAAACGGTCCCGGGCAAAGGTAAGGCGACACCCATGGGGATACCGTGCGTGAGGCTGCAAAGTGATATGAGGTGTTACATGCTAGATTGATGTGGCATTGAGTCGGGGTCCTGATAGTCACACCCCTCCTGAGTCCTGACCAACAGGACCCCGTTTCGACCGTAGGAGGTCGAACACAAGTCCGTTTCCTCCGTTTTGCGGTACGCCAGACCCCTCCAGATGAACAGGATCCCGTTTCGAACTTGGCCGGTCGAACACAAGGCCGTTTCCTCCGTTGTGCTGTACGCCAGGCCTCGTTTCCATCTGCTGTTCCGTCCAAGCCGGTTGGCTCCCACGCGTTCCGTTGCCTCCCGATGAACACGACGCATTCCGTTGCCTCCCCATGAACACGACGACGATGCAGTTTCTCCGTTCAGACCCAGCCATGTACACGAGCCCTGGCCGTACGTATGCGCGAGTAGGCGTTCGAGACCCTGCCCGTATGTATGCACGTGACCGTATTTTCTTTCTTGCACCCTGGCCGCTGTACGTATGTGTACATGCTATGTGCGCGCCTCTACTACGACACGTGCGTGCCTCTACATCGACCAGTATGTACGTACACGTTCGCCACCAGAATGACAAGCGATGTACGCTTCGACCAGGTGGGTCCCGATTGTCAGGCACTTCCTTGCGTGCGAAGATATAGCTGGTGGGTCCCAGCAGTCAGGGGGGCGAATCATTTTTTTTTGCCCGGACACACTTCCTTGCGTGCGAAGGTATAGCTGGTGGGTCCCAGCAGTCAGGGGGAAACGTTTTTTTTTGCAAAATACGGTGGCCCATCCGGTGGGTACCCGCTCCCAGGTGCATGAATAATTATTTTGCGCATAATAAGGAGGCACTTCCTTGCGGCTGTGATACATCTCCAACGTATCTATAATTTTTGATTGTTCCATGCTATATTATATTCTGTTTTGGATGTTTATTGGGCTTTATTATACACTTTTATATTATTTTTGGGACTAACCAATTAACCGGAGGCCCATCCCAAATTGCTGTTTTTTGCCTGTTTCAGTGTTTCACAGAAAAAGAATATCAAACGGAGTCCAAACGGAATGAAACCTTCGGGAACGTGATTTTCGGAACAAACATGATCCAGAGGACTTGGAGTCTACGTAAAGCAATCAACAAGGAGAGCACGAGGCAGGGGGCGCACCTACCCCCCTGGGCGCGCCCTCCACCCTCATGGGGCCCACGTTGCTCCACCGACATACTTCTTCCTCCTATATAAACTCATATACCCGGAAAACATCAAAACAAGAGCAAAAACCCTATTTCCACCGCTGCAACCTTCTGTACCCGTGAGATCCCATCTCGGGGCCTTTTCCTGTGCTCCGTCGGAGGGGGCATTGATCATGGAGGGCTTCTACATCAACACCATAGCCTCTCCGATGATGTGTGAGTAGTTTACCTCAGACCTTCGGGTCCATAGTTATTAGTTAGATGGCTTCTTCTCTCTCTTTGGATCTCAATACAAAGTTCTCCTTGTTTCTCTTGGAGATCTATTAGATGCAATCTTATTTTGCGGTGTGTTTATCGAGATCCGATGAATTGTTGGTTTATGATCAAGTTTATCTATGAAGAATATTTGAATCTCCTCTGAATTCTTTTATGTATGATTGGTTATCTTTGCAAGTCTCTTCGAATTATCAGTTTGGTTTGGCCTACTAGATTGATCTTTCTTGCAATGGGAGAAGTGCTTAGCTTTGGGTTCAATCTTGCGGTGTCCTTTCCCAGTGACAGCAAGGACAGCAAGGCACATATTGTATTGTTGCTATCGAGGATAAAAAGATGGGGTTTATATCATATTGCTTGAGTTTATCCCTCTACATCATGTCATCTTACCTAATGCGTTACTCCGTTCTTATGAACTGAATACTCTAGATGCATGCTGGATAGTGGTCAATGTGTGGAGTAATAGTAGTAGATGCAGAATCATTTCGGTCTACTTGTCGCGGACGTGATGCCTATATACATGATCATACCTAGATATTCTCATAACTATGCTCAATTCTATCAATCGGTCGACAATAATTTATTTACCCATCGCAATACTTATGCTATCTTGAGAGAAGCCACTAGTGAAACCTATGGCCCTCGGGTCTATTTTCCATCATATTAATCTTTCAACACTTAGCTATTTCTATTATCGTTTATTTTACTTTGCATCTTTATCATAAAAATACCAAAAATATTATCTTATCATATCTATCAGATCTCACTCTCGTAAGTAACCATGAAGGGATTGACAGCCCACTTATCGCATTGGTTGCGAGGTTCTTATTTGTTTGTGTAGGTGCGTGGGACTCGAGCGTGGGTCTCCTACTGGATTGATACCTTGGTTCTCAAAAACTGAGGGAAATACTTATGCTACTTTGCTGCATTACCCTTTCCTCTTCAAGGGAAAACCAACACAGTGCTCAAGAGGTAGCAGGCTGCCATGGACCCAGCTGTCAGCCTCTCCACATACAATACTCTTTCGATGGAAGTCGGTCATTGACCACATTGACCACGCCGCGCCGAGAGCACCAAGGCGGTGGACGACGGCGAGGCCTAGGAAGGGGACGACACGGAGCCAGGGAAGACGCGGCAGTGGATGCCCACGCAAAGAGGAGTACGAGGGTTCACTAGTTCGGTTGCGGTGTGAGACTGTCGTTGCCCTAGAATAACAGGGGGTGTGGATGAGTAGAGGGATGGCCTGGCTAGCGGTGGGAGTAGTAGGGGGCGGTGAGGCCTCCGCGGCATCATAGCCGTCCACGGGAGGCAGGAGCACGCGACACGACCGACGCTGGTTTGGGCGGCTGGAGCAAAAAGACCAGAGGTTGAAGAAGCACTACGGCCGTTGGATGGACATCATATGGTCACTAGAGCTAGTATCGTTCATATATTGACTAAGTTGACAAAGCCCTCCGTCCCCGTCAACTTATTAGGCCCACAAGTCAGCCTCCCACTGTGGTGGGTCCTAGCTGGCAGGGGGGTATTCATTTTTTTGTGCGCAATAAGGAGGCTCTTCCTTGCATGCGAAGATATAGTTGGTGGGTCCGACCTCTCAGCGGAGGAAACGTTTTTTTCACAAAATACAGAGGCCCTTATGGCGGGTCCCAGATGTCAGGTGGAGGAATCAATATTTTGCGCGTAATAAGGAGGCATTTCCTTGTGTGTGGCCGTGGACCCAGCTGTCAGCCTCTCCACGTACAATACACTTTCAATGGATGTCGTTCATTGACCACGTTGACCACGCCATGCCGAGAGCACCAGGGCGGTGGACGACGGCGAGGCCTACGAAGGGAACGACACGGAGCCGGGGAAGACACGGCAGTGGCTGCCCACGGGGTGGAGAGTACGAGGGTTAACTGGTTCGGCTGCCGTCGCCGAAACATAACAGGAGGTGTGGGTGAGTAGAGGGATAGACATGCCAGGGATGCGAGTATATGATGGGGTCGTGAGGTCTGCCCGACAGCACAGCCGGCCACAGCAAGCGGGAGCAGGCGGTTTCGACGGCGCTGGTTTGGGCGGCTGGGGTAGGAAGATCAGAGACTGAAGAAGCACGATTGTAGTTAGATTGACATCTAACGGTCTGACGCTGGTAGAGTTGATTGTTGACTAAGTTTCTTTTTTGAGAAACCTTGTGTACGCATGAATGTAGTAGGCCCACAAGTCAGCCTCCAAATTAGTGGCAGACAACATAGAGCCCATTTGTTATTTTTTAATAATTTGGAACCCATTTGCTAATTCTTAAGTAATTTATTACAACCCATTTTCTGCCCAGGACCACGTGCAAAAAGTTCAACCTTATTTTGCATATTTCGGTGGAGTCCAAAATTTTGTAATCCCGAAATGATAAACATTTTTTAAGAACTTATTGATTTGCCAAAAAATCATTTTGTTTTTGTAAGCAAATAAGAAGTGGGACAATTGAGTTGGTTTAAGGGAAGACCAGTGGTAAAAAAATCAGCGCTGGGAGGGAAAACAACAACGAAAATAAGGATGTAAATATGAAAAGGGAATTTTGTGTATTTTCAATATAATGATACGTGTATATGAACTAGTAAAACTGTAGGTGGAGATTAGAAAACGGATGTAGACATGCGTTTCAAGAGGAAAATAGAACTGGGCTGTGTGTTTGATTCAGTAAAAAAACTGCATGCGGATGTTGTAAGACAAAATATAACTAACGCTGGCGGGCCAGAGGCCAGTAGATTCCTGCTGGATCTTTGTGCCCCGTTGTCATCATGGGCTGGGCCTGTTAAAAACAAAACCAATCCTGGGTAGTCTACAGCCCAGTTGAAACTTGCTTGACCTGAAAAAACAATATACGTGCTCAATAAACGAGAGAATTCTGCAAGTACAGACTGATAACTGGGATGCAGCAGGGATATTGTTTTTTCATCGTGATAACAAGTGCATGCACTTGTTTCAAAAAATTTGGAGAACTGGGAATTCGAACGGCAGGTGCTTATGCTACCCATCAAATAAAAATTAGGTGCCTGAAAATTCGTTTTGAAACAAATGATTCAGCTTTATATCCACGTCGACCCTCGGCATGATGGTTGGAAGCAAATGCCAAGTTCATACCAAAATATCGTTAACAACAATACCAACTTGCGGACGACAAGGTAGTACAAGTACCAATACAAAACTAACTTATAATCTTTTTACTCCTGGCCCTAGTGTTCTTCTGGTAGAAAATCTTGCAGAGGACCAGCTCCCGCTCCTTCTCTTGCTCTCGGTCCCCGAGGTGGTACTGGTGCATCACCCAGTTGGTCCCTGCTACCTCTTGAGAACTGCGTTGAATTTCCTTGAAGAGGAAAGGGTGATGCAGCAGAGTAGAGTAAGTATTTCCCTCGGTTTTTGAGAACCAAGGTATCAATCCAGTAGGAGACTACGCGCGAGTCCCTCGTACCTACACAAAAAAATTGCTCAACGCAACCAACGCGATTAGGGGTTGTCAATCCCTTCACGGTCACTTACGAGAGTGAGATCTGATAGAGATAATACATAATATTTTTGGTATTTTTGGTATAGAGATGCAAAGAAAAATAAAAGGCAAAATAAAAAGCAAAGCAATAATAAAGTGATGGAAGATTGATATGATGAGAATAGACCCGGGGGCCATAGATTTCACTAGTGGCTTTTCTCAAGAGCATATGTATTCTACGGTGGGTGAACAAATTACTGTTGAGCAATTGACAGAATTGAGCATAGTTATGAGAATATCTAGGTATGATCATGTATATAGGCATCACGTCCGAGACAAGTAGACCGACTCCTGCCTGCACCTACTACTATTACCCCACTCATCGACCGCTATCCAGCATGCATCTAGAGTATTAAGTTCAAGAAAACAGAGTAACGCCTTAAGCAAGATGACATGATGTAGAGGGATAAATTCATGCAATATGATAAAAAAAACCCATCTTTTTATCCTCGATGCCAACAATACAATACGTGCCTTGCTGCCCCTACTGTCACTGGGAAAGGACACCGCAAGATTGAACCCAAAGCTAAGCACTTCTCCCATTGCAAGAAAAAACAATCTAGTAGGCCAAACCAAACTGATAATTCGAAGAGACTTGCAAAGAGAACCAATCATACATAAAAGAATTCAGAGAAGATTCAAATATTGTTCATAGATAATCTTGATCATAAACCCACAATTCATCGGTCTCAACAAACACACCGCAAAAAGAAGATTACATCGAATAGATCTCCACGAGAGAGGGGGAGAACATTGTATTGAGATCCAAAAAGAGAGAAGAAGCCATCTAGCTACTAACTATGGACCCGAAGGTCTGAGGTAAACTACTCAGACTTCATCGGAGAGGCTATGGTGATGATGTAGAAGCCCTCCGTGGTGGATTCCCCTTCCGGCGGAGCTTTGGAATAGGTCCCAAGATGGGATCTCATGGGTACAGAAGGTTGCGGCGGTGGAATTAGGTTTTTGGCTCCGTATCTGATCATTTGGGGTACGTAGGTATATATAGGAGGAAGGAGTACGTCGGTGGAGCTTCATGGGGCCCACGAGGGTGGGGGCGCGCCTGGGGGGTAGGGCGTGCCCCCCTACCTCGTGCCCACCTCGGAGCTTTCTTGACGTAGGGTCCAAGTCTCCTGGATCATGTTCGGTGAGAAAATCATGTTCCCAAAGGTCTCATTCCGTTTGGACTTCGTTTGATATTCCTGCTCGTCCTCGAGTAGGTAAATGATAAAAAGAGAATTTTTGATGCAGAGTGCTACTTGGCATAATTTCAATGTAATTCTTCTTAATTGTGGTATGAATATTCAGATCCGAAAGATTCAAGAAAAAAGTTCATATTGACATAAAAATAATAATACTTCAAGCATACTAACAAAGCAATCATGTATTCTCAAAATAACATGGCCAAAGAAAGTTATCCCTACAAAATTATATAGTCTGGCTATGCTCTATCTTCACCACACAAAGTATTTAAATCATGCACAACCCCGATGACAAGCCAAGCAATTGTTTCATACTTTTGACATCCTCAAAACTTTTTCAATCTTCACGCAATACATGAGCGTGAGCTATGGATATAGCAGTATATGTGGAATAGAATGGTGGTTGTGGAGAAGACAAAAGGAGGGAAGATAGTCTCACATCAACTAAGCGTATCAACGGGCTATGGAGATGCCCATCAATAGATATCAATGTGAGTGAGTAGGGATTGCCATGCAACGGATGCACTAGAGCTATAAATATATGAAAGCTCGTCAAAAGAAACTAAGTGGGTGTGCATCCAACTCGCTTGCTCACGAAGACCTAGGGCATTTTGAGGAAGCCCATCATTGGAATATACAAGCCAAGTTCTATAATGAAAAATTCCCACTAGTATATGAAAGTGACAAAATGAGAGACTCTCTATCATGAAGATCTTGGTGCTACTTTGAAGCACAACTATGGTAAGAGGACAGTAACATTGTCCCTTCTCTCTTTTTCTCTCATTTTTTTTATTTGGGCCTTTTCTCTTTTTTTATGGCCTCTTTTTTTTCGTCCGGAGTCTCATCCCGACTTGTGGGGGAATCATAGTCTCCATCATCCTTTCCTCACTTGGGACAATGTTCTAAAAATGATGGTCATCACACTTCTATTTATTTACAACTCAACAATTACAACTCAATACTTAGAACAAAATATGACTCTATATGAATGCCTCCGGCGGTGTACCGGGATATGCAATGAATCAAGAGTGACATGTATGAAAGAATTATGAATGGTGGCTTTGCCACAAATACAATGTCAACTACATGATCATGCTAGCAATATGACAATGATGGAGCGTGTCGTAATAAACGGAATGGTGGAAAGTTGCATGGAAATATATCTCGGAATGGCTATGGAAATGCCATGATAGGTAGGTTTGGTGGCTGTTTTGAGGAAGGTATATGGTGGGTGTATGATACCGGCGAAAAGTGCACGGTATTAGAGAGGCTAGCAATGGTGGAAGGAAGAAAAGTGCGTATAATCCATGGACTCAACATTAGTCATAAAGAACTCATACTTATTGCAAAAATCTACAAGCCATCTATCACAGCCCTAGAGTTTTCTTGTAACTAGTGGCATTGCATCCATGCATCATGTTTAAATTTCATGAAACTTGAAATGGGGATTGATCCAAGCCCTAGCACCAAATGAATTCAAATAGGTTGAAATAAAATCATTTTCAATGATCCCAAAATTCCTTTGAAAATGTTCATGATTTCTGATAAAGGCGAAAACCTCTGCCAAAAATGATGAACATGTTTCTAGGTCATTCCTGGATTTTTGAATTAAATCTTAATGTATTTGAATTGGGCATTCGAATTCTATATATATTTTAGATGCTCCAAATATACTGGAATGATTTGTGGGCCTTTGGAATAAACCAACTAGTGTCCACAATTTGTCTCGGGAGTTTTAAAAATGAATTAGCATTTTTACTAATTCAAAACAGAGGAATAAAATTAGAAAACAGAAATAGAAAACCAGAGAGAGAACCTACCTGTGCCACTTACCTGGCGCCCCACCACGGCCCAGCAGAGGCCCAGCCCACTGGCCTCTACCAGTCATCACCAACCTCCCGCCAGGAGGACAGCGCGCGTGTGGCCGCCGCGCGCGAGCACACGCTCCGCCACCTCCTGCTTGCCGCCGAGCTTCTGGACGCTCTGGACGCCGACACGCACCCCCCTGGAACCCTCTCACTCTCTCCCGACCTCTTCCCCCTCCTCTGCTCTCTCTCCCTCTCGCGCCCGAGTGCAGCTGCAGCCGCACTGTCGTAAGCCGCAGCCACCGTGCCCCCCTTGTCTCCCCGTGCTGTCCACGGGCTCTGCCTCCTTCTCCCGCGACTCTCCGTCAACTCGCACGACACCGGACTCCCTGCATCACCCTCTGCACCGCCATCCTCGCCGCCTCTGCCCTGAGATCGCCGACGACCTCCCGTCGTCATCAGCCCCTCCCCGAGCACGCCGAGGCCACCCTAGCACTCCCCGTGAGCTCCTCTTCCTTCTCCCCCTAGCCATGTTACTCGAACTGCCCCTAACCCCGTTAGCCATCATGGCCGGGAGCTCGGCTCCACCGGCCATGTCGCCACCGCAGCCACACCTACGGGAACCCACAACCGAGCACGCCACCGTGGTCAGCGCGTCCTCAGGAGACGAACGCGACCAACCCCGGCCCCTGCCGTGCACCATAGCCCCTTCTCCCCTCCCCGCCGAACTCCGGTCGCCGCTGTCGAGCTCGCCGCTGTCGCTTCCGGCGTCCCCGTTTCCAACCACCTGCACCACTGGATGCGGCAGCTCCCCAGCTACGCGTAGCACGTCTCCTCCGTCAATTTGGTCATCGGAGGACCAAATCCGAGGCCCTCCGCCGCGTCTGGCCTCGCCGGCGTCGAGTCGCCGACGGGTTTGACCCCACTGACTAGGGGGTTGACCTCCCCTTGGTCCGGGCAAGTGGGCCCAGAGCCCTGCTAATTTTAGTTAGTGCTAATTAACTTTTAGTTAACCAGCTAAGTCACTGGCATGGGGGCCCATGCCCTAATTAACTTAGGTTAGTATTTAACTTAGCACTAATCAACTCGGTTAAATAGCTGTGACACTGACACGCGGGCCCCATTGGTCAGGTTTGACCTGGACCGTCCCCGTTGATCGATGACGTCACAATGACGCAGTGCTGACACAGTTAATTATTTTCTGGATTTATTCTTATTCAGGAAATTTCATAAAATAATGCTAACTTCAAAAATTCATAGAAATTAATATGTAACTCCAAATCAAACAAATTATATATGAAAAATGATCAGAAAAATCCAATCTATCCATCTGTACCATTTTCATGCATGTTAGAACAACTTTTGCTCACTGTTTAGTTCAAATCAATTAAATGACATTTGAATAATCATATATGGAGTTTGAATTGGAATCTTGTATTCAAACTAACTTCATTTTATCTGTTGCTAGTTGCATTAGCTCAAATCATAGCATATTGCCATGTCATGATCATGCATCATATTGTGCATTGCATTGATTGTGTTCTTCCTTGTTTGCCGATGTTTGTCCCCTCTCGATAGACGTGGTTCTGACGATGAGATTGATGACACCGATGAGGAGATATACTATCTTCAGAAGTGCCAAGCAAGCAAAAAACCCTTGTTCATTCCGATACAATCCCACTCTCTCGCTCCTGCTCTCTTTTGCTACATTAGGACAACAATGTTTCAACTGTTACATGCTGCGATAGTTGAACCCCTTTCCTCTGCATGACCTGTCATTGCCACAGTAAATAGATGAAACCCACTAGCATGAGTAGGAGTTGTTTGAGCCCTGATGTGCCTACTCATTCATGCTTGTTTGTCATGCCTGCTATTGCTTAGAGTTGTGTCAGGTCTGATTCATCAGGGATGAATTGGAGGTGTGTGAACATGTCCTACTATGTGAGAGCTAAGTGTGTGAACACGATTTGGTAAAGGTAGCGGTGAGAGGCCATGTAGGAGTACATGGTGGGTTGTCTCATTGCAGCCGTCCTCAGGAACTGAGTTCTGTGTTTGTGATCCATGAACAGTTACTACCACACATTGGGTTCCGGTAACTCGACCCCTCTCGACTTATTAATCAACATGATCTCTGTCCAGGAGTTGCAACTAGTTTCTGGTGTTTGTAGGTAGTGTTAGTAGTCTACCAAGTGGCACCCGGTACAGGTGGGCTTGGGACAGACTAGGCACAGTGGCACGGTGTACCAAGTGGCACCCGGATGGTGGGCTTGGGAACCCTGCTCACATAGTTTGGGGCCGTGAGCGACACCCCGGACAGATCTCCTTGCGGATGGAACCCGAATAGGCGATAAACCTGGACTAGAGACTTGTGTGATCAGTGAGGTCATGGCCGACTCCCTCGCCAGGCTTCCGCTTGAAGGTTGCCGAGATACACGACGTGTACATGGTGGTAAGTGGTGAGAGCGTGTGTGAAGAAGTACACCCTTGCAGGGTCAACATCATCTATTCGAATAGCCGTGTCCGCGGAAAAGGACTTCTGGGTTGCCTGTACAGTTCATAGACAAGTGAAAGTGGATACTCTAAAACTCGCAAGATAAGCGTGAGTGCTATGGATGGCGTTCCCGTAGGGAGACGGGAACGGATCCATAGTGGTGTATTGATATGGTGAATATGTGGACTCGTGTGCGCCACCTCAAAAGAGTTACTTGCAGTCGTAGTTCAGGATAGCCACCGAGTCAAAGCTGGCTTGCTGCAGTCAAACTCCACCACCCCCTTTGTTGATACCGATGCATATGTAGCTAGTTCTGATGTAAGTCTTGCTGGGTACATTTGTACTCACAGTTGCTTAATTTATGTTTTTGCAGAGAGACTTCTGTCTCGCTAGTAGTTCCGCATGGACTTCGACGTTTAGCTTGTTACCTCAACTACGATCTTGTACCCTTGGGAGGGTCTTGTAGATAGTCAGGCTTCTAAGCCTTTTTCATTTGTAGATGTCTGTACTCAGACATGTTAAGCTTCCGCATGTGCTTTGAGTTGTATGCTCTGAATGTTGGGTCATGAGACCCATGTTTGTAATATCTCGCTCCTTGGAGCCTAATGAATAAATACTTGAGTCGTAGAGTTATGTTGTGAGGCCATGTTGTATTTACCCATATCAAGCATATTGTGTGTATGATTGAAATGCTTGGTATGTGTGGGATCCGACAACCTAGTTGTTTATCCTTGGTAGCCTCTCTTATGGGGAAATGTAGTCTTGTGCTTCCATGAGCCATAGTAGTCCGCTACAGCCCGGTTCACCGGAGTCCTGCTAGCCCAGCACTACTGCTCCGGAACACTTGACTGGCCGGCATGTGGTTCACTTCGTTCCTGTGTCTGTCCCTTCGGGGAAATGTCACGCGGTGACATCCGGAGTCCTGCCTAGCCTGCTACAGCCCGGTTCACCGGAGTCCTGTTAGCCCAGTGCTACAGCCAGGATTCGCACGCTGCTGACCGACATGCTCGATGTTGATTCATGTATGCATGTCCCTGTAAGTTAGTGCCACTTTGGGTTCACGACTAGTCATGTCGGCCTGGGTTCTCTGTCATATGGATGCTAGCGACACTATCATATACGTGAGCCAAAAGGCGCAAACGGTCCCGGGCCATGGTAAGGCGACACCCGTGGGAATATCGTGTGTGAGGCCGCAAAGTGATATGAGGTGTTACCGACTAGATTGATGTGACTTGGAATCGGGGTCCTGACAGCTTTTGTATCAGAGCCTGACTGCATGTAGGATTACCAAGCCAAACTGGTCGAAGTTGAGTCTAGAAATGCTTTAGTTATATAAGGGAATTGATTGTGGAAGGGAACATAAGACTCTTTTTACTCCTTTACCTTATGTCCTTCTGATCTGAGTCAACCTCTTCTTTTCTATGGGAATTAAGAACTAGGCTTCTCTTCTTTCTATCAGGATCACGTGTTACTAATATGTAGACTTGCAAGATTGTTGGATTTAAGCCCCGGTTCAGTTTCTATTACTTCCGTATGTTCATAGCTGGCCTCGGAACCTTGATATGATGTTGTTGAGTGGTTATGCCACCATTTTGCATGATGTCTCAAATCTTTTGAGCATTTACAACCGTTATGCTGTTCGAGTCATCCCAGGTTTCTAAATAGTCTGATGCATTTGCAAGTCCCTTCTTCCCGTTTCCGATGTCCTTTTGGGCCAGATTAAGCACACTAATCGGTGAGTTGAGGTACTCTATTGCCTCGACATATATGTTGGAGTTGTTATTATGATGCTAGGGTATCCTAGAGTTAGTAATCTAGCCATTTTTAGTGTTCCCAGTGTGATGATTCTGACCACCATTCTTGAAAGCATCCCGTGATGCCATTTAGTAGAAGGTATTCTACTCCTGGGTTCTTGACCCAAGATTCACTCTACTTACTTCATGTTGATAGTGTTGCTCGTACCTTTAGGATATTAGTAACTTTTGTCATAGTCCTCGAGGTTCGTGGTATATCATTCTTCCAAATACCATGAACCATTCTTGGAAGAAGTTCTTCTGAACCAAAAGGCCACAACAAGAGTGCTCTTGATGAGTTCTCCATTCTACATTGTGAATCTGCCAGCTCTACCTTTCTGCATGGGTTATCCGAAAGAAATGTTGGGCTTTGCTCGACATACTAATCTATGCATCCACAACTCAGAAAAGATATATGTCCCTTTGAGTTGTCTCTCTTTAGTTGTATTCTGACCTCTGTTTATAAATTGATAGCCAGGACTAGTTGTGCATTCGTGTTATCAATGCCTATTATTCTTGTGGTCCGTCAAGCCATTCTATTTCAGAATGACTAGGAGAAACAAACTCCAGTACCTCATCCATATCCAGGATTGGGTCAAAGTAGTTGTGTTCTGCAGATCAAATGCCAATCCAGTTTTTGTTCTGTTCTACCCTATAGTATTACCCCCTTTATGTCAGGATTGTCATGAGAATTGCACCATCTCTTATGAATTCTTGACGCAGTGATACTTCTCGCCATCATTGCTTCATTCCTCGGTTCCGTGTTATTGTAACCGGAATGCCGACAAGTGTATTGTGATGTGCGAAAATCAATACTCCTAGCAACTCTGTTGCTTGGTAGTTAAAGGACAATAATTTCATCCTTAGCATGTTGGTTATTGAATCATCATTCTAAGATTGATCGTGCTACCTAGTCCATATTTCCGGGTGCACTCATCGACCAAGGAGTTAGGATTGTGACAATCCCTCGCTCCTTGATCATATCGCCTTGCCCTGAAAAGCAAGATTGTTCTCGAGCTTAATAACATATCGGTGGTTCGTGATTTTCCGAGTATCTTCTCGAAAGTATTACCAGGTTGTTCCCTGATCGCTATGTTGAGTTCGTGATCATGTTGGTTTTTATCTAAACCATCCATTCTCCAAGAATCTGTGTTGGATACCCCCGAGCTAGTTGGTTAAGCTAAACAACAACTTGGAGAGTTGGAAGATGAAAGCTTGTCTGACTTAGTTCATCTCTAAGGGATATCCTTGAGTGTGTGTGTGTTAAAGAAAGATGATATCTTCATCGACTGATCCCCGTGATCAGTTGTTGAATCTATTGTCTTGTTCAAACCTTGATTTGAGTATGCGCTATCGTCAAATCAAGATAGAACCAACGATATTCGTAATGTTGTCTTACTCGTGGTTGATCCCTCGAGCATACACCAATACATATTTTGGTCTGACCAATACTATCACCGTGTTCACATGATGGTGGAAGTCCAGTAATATGGAAATTCCGATGAGTTGATGTTGAGCCCATCAGTAGCATTTCGTCTCTCCCATGATTCATGTTGAACACCAACCTAGTGTTGAAAACTTTGTAAGCATTGCCTTCATGTTCCGCTCATGAGGCATACGTTTGGATGAAAGAAGTGACTTCCTCTAATTCATATGCATTTGATGCAAGTTGCCACCATGAACTCGAGAAAGCTTGTTTTTTGCTTCCTCTGGAATCATCCCAAGACAGTCATGCACGTGCGAAGTATTCTATGGTTTGATAGACTGATCATCTTCATTCCATATGTATTTCCTAGCACACCAAGCCATTGATTGATTTGTTCAAGGAGAAGAAGTTCCTTCCTAAGAGCTAATCCGGACTTATGTAAGGACTTCGATATCCGCAATGATGGTTCCTAATCAGAACTCGGTAGTGTTTTATTGTAAGACTA
Organism: Triticum aestivum; assembly: GCF_018294505.1. Classification (NCBI taxonomy): domain Eukaryota; kingdom Viridiplantae; phylum Streptophyta; class Magnoliopsida; order Poales; family Poaceae; genus Triticum; species Triticum aestivum. The sequence continues at coordinate 587,644,675 of NC_057798.1, read as the reverse complement.
CTGAGGGAGTCCTGGACTAGGGGGTGTCCGGACAGCCGGACTATCATCGTCCGCCGGACTCCAAGACTACGAAGATACAAGATTGAAGACTCCGTCCCGTGTCCGGATGGGACTTTCCTTGGCGTGGAAGGCAAGCTTGGCGATACGGATATGTAGATCTCCTACCATTGTAACCGACTCTGTGTAACCCTAGCCTCCTCCGGTGTCTATATAAACCGGAGGGCTTTAGTCCGTAGGACACAACATACATACAACAATCATACCATAGGCTAGCTTCTAGGGTTTAGCCTCCTTGATCTCGTGGTAGATCCACTCTTGTACTACCCATATCATCAATATTAATCAAGCAGGACGTAGGGTTTTACCTCCATCGAGAGGGCCCGAACCTGGGTAAAACACCGTGTCCCTCGTCTCTTGTTACCATCCGCCTAGACGCACAGTTAGGGACCCCCTACCCGAGATCCGCCGGTTTTGACACCGACATTGGTGCTTTCATTGAGAGTTCCTCTGTGTCGTCACCGATAGGCTTGATGGCATCTTCAACCAACAACGCTGTCCAGGAGGAGACTTTTCTCCCCGGACAGATCTTCGTATTCGGCAGCTTCGCACTGCGGGCTAATTCGCTTGGCCATCTGGAGCAGATCGAAAGCTACGCCCCTGGCCGTCAGGTCAGATTCGGAAGCCTAAACTTCACGGCCGATGTCCGCGGAGACTTGATCTTCGACGGACTCGAGCCACAGCCGAGCGCGCCGCACTGTGACGATGGGCATGATCTAGCTCTGCCGCCGAACAGTGCCTTGGTGGCCGCACATGAATCCGCTTCGGCCATTAGTCCGGAGCCGATCGCCCAGTTCGAGGATCGGTGGATAGACGCCGCCTCGGGGGCTTCAACTTCCTTGGCGATGGAGCCGAACATCAACCTTGTCCCCCGTGAAACTTGTGATTCCGAGGTGCCGGACTCCTTGCCGGACTCCGAACCTCCCGCACCCCTACCAATCGATTCGGATTGGGTGCCGGTTATGGAATTCACCGCCGCGGACATCTTCCAATACTCGCCTTTTGGCGACATCCTGAATTCACTAAAGCATCTCTCGTTATCAGGAGAGCCCTGGCCGGATTATGGCCAGGATGGTTGGGATGCGGACGACGAAGAAATTCAGAGCCCACCCACCACCTACTTCGTAGCCACTGTCGAAGATCTGACCGACATGCTAGACTACGACTCCGAAGACATCGATGCTATGGACGATGATGCCGGAGACGAACAAGACCCAGCGCCTACAGGGCACTAGAAGACCACCGTCATATGACATATACATGGTGGATACCCCAAAAGAGGGGGACGGCGAAGAAACAGCGGAGGCAGATCCTTTAAAGAAACAGCCCAAGCACCGGCGTCAGCGGCGCCGCTCTAAATCCCGCCACAGCAAGAATGGAGATTCCGGCACGGGAGATAATAATACCCCAGAGAGTGCCGAAGACAATCCCCTCCAGCAAGACTCAGCGCAGGAGGATGCAGAAGCAAGCCCTCACGAGAGGGCGGCAGACGAAGAGGTCGAGGATCATAACTATATGCCTCCCTCCGAAGACGAGGCAAGCCTCAACGATGACGAATTCGTCGTACCTGAGGATCCCGTCGAACAAGAGCGTTTCAAGCGCAGGCTTATCGCCACGGCAAACAGCCTAAAGAAAAAGCAGCAACAGCTTCAAGCTGATCAGGACCTGCTGGCCGATCGATGGACCGAGGTCCTCGCGGCCGAAGAGTATAAACTTGAACGTCCCTCCAAAAGCTACCCAAGACGCAAGCTGCTCCCCCGATTAGAGGAGGAGGCATACATACCTTCATCACCAGTGCACGATATGGCTGACCGACCACCCCGTGGCCGTGACAGAGAGGCATCCAGGCCCCCAGCCAAGACCGTACCCCGGCATCGCTCCAAAAGTACGAAGCCAAGAGGGAACGCGTCGGACTTGCGAGACGTAATGGAGGACAAAGCAAGACAATCCAGATCCATCTACGGATCACGTGGGCGCCCCACGACCCATGACGAATACCGTCACACCGGATATAATAACCCCGGCCGGGCCGAACACGGCAGACAGCGCTCTCTCGAGCTGCGTCGTGATATTGCTCAATACAGAGGCGCCGCACACCCACTATGCTTCACTGACGAAGTAATGGATCATCAAATCCCTGAAGGGTTTAAACTCGTAAACATTGAATCCTATGATGGCACAACAGACCCCGCAGTTTGGATAGAAGATTATCTTCTCCACATCCATATGGCCCGCGGCGACAATCTCCATGCTATCAAGTATCTCCCACGCAAGCTTAAAGGACCAGCTCGGCATTGGCTTAACAGCTTGCCCGCAGAGTCAATTGGGTGTTGGGAAGACCTGGAGGCCGCATTCCTTGATAACTTCCAAGGCACGTATGTGCGACCACCAGACGCCGATGACTTAAGCCACATCATTCAGCAGCCAGACGAATCGGCCAGACAATTCTGGACACGGTTCTTGACAAAGAAAAATCAAATCGTCGACTGTCCGGATGCAGAGGCCCTTGCGGCCTTCAAGCATAACATCCGCGACGAATGGCTAGCCCGGCACCTGGGCCAGGAAAAACTGAAATCTATGGCAGCCCTCACATCATTAATGACCTGCTTCTGCGCGGGAGAGGATAGCTGGCTAGCCCGCAGTAACAATCTCCGCAAACATTCTGGCAGTCCGGATACTAAGGACAACAACGGCAGGTCACGTCGAAACAAAAACAAACGCCGCATTAACGACGACGACAAAGAGGATACGGCAGTCAACGCCGGATTCTGAGGCTCTAAACCCGGTCAACGGAAGAAGCCATTCAAAAGAACCACTCCGGGTCCGTCCAATTTGGACCGAATACTCGACCGCTTATGCCAGATACATGGCACCCCTGAAAAACCAGCCAATCACACTAATAGAGATTACTGGGTGTTCAAACAAGCAGGCAAGTTAATTGCCGAAAACAACGACAAGGGGCTAAACAGCGATGACGAGGAGGAGACCCGACCGCCGAACAATAGAGGACAGAAGGGTTTTCCCCCACAAGTGCGGACGGTGAACATGATCTACGCAACCCATATACCCAAGAGGGAGAGGAAGCGCGCACTAAGGGACGTCTATGCGATGGAGCCAGTCGCCCCGAAGTTCAATCCATGGTCCTCTTGTCCGATCACTTTCGATCGAAGAGACCATCCGACCAGCATACGCCATGGCGGATTCGCCGCATTGGTTTTAGACCCAATCGTCGATGGATTCCACCTCACGAGAGTCCTGATGGACGGCGGTAGTAGCCTGAACCTGCTTTATCAGGATACAGTGCGCAAGATGGGCATAGACCCCTCAAGGATTAAACCTACAAAGACAACCTTTAAAGGTGTCATACCAGGAGTGGAAGCCAATTGTACAGGCTCAGTCACACTGGAAGTGGTCTTCGGATCCCCGGATAATTTCCGGAGCGAAGAGTTAATCTTCGACATAGTCCCGTTTCGCAGCGGCTATCACGCTCTGCTCGGACGAACCGCGTTTGCAAAACTCAACGCGGTGCCGCATTATGCATACCTAAAGCTCAAGATGCCAGGCCCTCGTGGAGTCATCACAGTCAATGGGAATACGGAATGCTCCCTCCGAACGGAGGAGCATACAGCGGCTCTCGCGGAAGAAGTACAGAGTAGCCTCTTAAGGCAATTCTCCAGTCCGGCCGTTAAACAGCCGGATACAGCAAAACGTGCCCGAAGCCATACCAACCAAGACCACCTGGCGCGATCAGAGCATGCGTAGCAATGCGGCCCCAACCCTCGCCCGCGTATAATCGCAATAATGACACTCCGCGTACATCATTACGCTTTGGAGATACCATGGGCACAGGGGAGGGGGCACGATCGCAACGGACCCAGAGTGCGGTTCGACCACACCGGGGGCTCGCAAGTGTGCCCCCTTTTTTATTTTATTTTATTTTCCTTCTTTTATGTACACAGGACTCCATTAATCAGAAGCCCTGCCCGGTGGCAAACTTGCCGAACTCATGATGCAACAGTCAGGGGCTAAAGAAGGCTGCGACGAACACTCAGGTGGTCTCAATTACGAGCATTAAATTCGATTATATACACCAAGTCCGCAGCTCACCCCTGGAGGGGGACATGTTTAATTAGTCCAAATCCCTTGCTTACCGCACTATTTGTATCAGTCCGCTCCCTTTGCAGACTTTCTTTCATAAATAATGTAGCACCTTTTTGATTGCAATTGCATTACCTTTTAAATATATATATATGTTCATTACATGACTTCTTGCACCCGTATATTTTGGTATGGCCGAATACACCAGGGGCTTATGTTCCCCACATTATGGTGTGATAAGTCCGAACACTTTCACAAGTGCGGCACCCCGAACTTATAGCATTATATGAATCGGCTCCGACACATGTCTTGGGTCAATAGTTGGGTTTTCCCGGCTCCCACATTTTGGTGCCTTACGTTCGGTTCTGTCGGCTAAGGTGGCACTGGGAGAACCACTGCGATTGCGCCCCGGTTGAGTCGGGCGAGCGCCTCAGTGGAGAAAGCTAAAACTGACCGGCATGATAAGGCGAGAGACTGTTCGCTATTCGAGAGGTTTTTTTCGGGTCCTTAAAGACTCACGCCGCTTCGAGCGAAGTTCCGGACACTGTCCGACGAAGGCGTGGATAGCGCCTCGGATTCGGTCTTCCGAATACCAGGGGCTTCGCCGAAATTTAAAATTATAGAATTCTATGGCTAAGTGAGAGTGTTCAAGCACTATAAGTCCGGTTGCCTTGTTCGTTGTGTTGAGCGTCTCCCTCGATGGACCCAACAATGGGAACAAGAGTGCTCAAGTTTATCCCGAACACCCCAGCACTTGTGGCTTGGGGGCTGAAGCCAACGACTTGCCATCTCTCAGATTTTATAAACGGCCGCACAGAAGGTAATATTTTAAATTAAAAAAGCGTTGCTCAAAGCGCACATGAACAAAGTTTCAGCGCATAGGATAATACATTGCAAATTCACTCAAAGATTACATTTCCGGAGCACTCATCCGCAATAGCGCGGGCTCCCTTCAGGACAGTTTTATAATACATTTCGGGCGTGCGATACTCCTTGCCCGGTGGTGGTGGGTCCGTGAGAAGCTTCTCCGCATCCAACCTGCCCCACTGCACCTTTGTGCGGGCGAGGGCCCGGCGAGCGCCTTCAATACAGGCGGAGCGCTTGATGACATCGACCCAGGGGCAGGCATCCACCAGCCGCCGCACGAGGCCAAAGTAGCTTCCGGGCATGGCCTGTCCAGGCCACAGCCGGACTATCAGGCCCTTCATGGCCTCTTCAGCTACCTTGTGGAGTTCGACCAGCTGCTTCAGCTGGTCGCTTGGGGGCACCGGATGGCCGGCCTCAGCGTACTGAGACCAGAAGACCTTCTCCGTCGAGCTCCCCTCCTCGCCACGATAGAATGCGGCGGCATCGGACGCACTACCGGCAGATTTGCAAACGCCCCTGGAGAGCTCCGAACGCGGGTAAGTGTCAGGTATTTTACATTAACATGCTTGCTTTGCATGAAAAATGCCTTACCCGCCGCTATCTTCTTTACATCTTCCACCGCCTGAAGGGCCTTATGGGCCTCGGCCTTGGCGGACTTGGCACTTTCGAGAGCCGAGGCAAGCTCGGACTCTCGAGTCTTGGAGTCATGCTCCAAACTCTCATGCTTTTCCATGAGAGCCTGGAGCTCTTGCCGAACTTCCGCCACCCATGCCTTCAGGGCTGCCACCTCGTTAGTGGCCCCTGCAATACACATATTATCCTTGTTAATTTTATTGCAACCAAAATCCTTTTCTGTAAGGTAACCATTCAAAGTGGTGTGACTCACCTTCTTTGGCCTCGAGCTGCTTCTTGGCATGGCCGAGCTCTTGCTCGGACCGCTCGAGATCCTTTTTCAGTACATCGACCTCCGCCGTTAGTGCAGCAGAGGTCAGCAGCGCAGCCTGCAAACCCATATTGACATATGTTAAGCAACCCTGCGTATATCTTGTTAGATCCTCAGTCCGGCTTTTCTTTCCGAACACCGAACTGAGCATCAGGGGCTACTGTCTATGCGGTATTACATTACATAATTTTAACTTCTTACCTCAAAGCCTGTTAGAAGGCTACTGCAGGCTTCGGTCAGCCCGCTTCTGGCGAGCTGAACCTTGTGAATCACCGCACTCATGATAGTGCGGTGTTCTTCCTCGATGGAAGCGCCTTTAAGCGCCTCCAGCAAGTTATCCGGCGCCTCCGGTTGGATGGAGGCCGCCGGTGTCACGGTCTTGCCCTTCTTTCGAAGGGGCCGCTTGCCGGACTCTGGAACCACTGCGGGTTCCGTTGTAGAGTCCGGCGCAAAGTCCGGGATGCTGCCTGACGGCGCCCCCGGAGCCTCTTCCTTATGGGTCCCTCTCTGGGATCCCACCTCGGCGTCCTCGTTGGCGCGTGGGGTAGAGGCAGCCGGAAGTGAATCCACCTCCGACGGGGCCAATGACCCGCTCGATGAGTCGGGGAGAACATCACCAGCCGGACTATGGACCGAATGCGGCGTTAGAAGGACACTACGCGACATAAAAGATATTGCATATCAAGGATCCGGATACTTACGATCTTGCCGGACGCCTGGCCCTTGGAGGCCACTCCTCGCCAACGTTGGTGTTGGCGAAACTGTCTGGGGGGATAGTCCTCCCCCTCTTGGACCCTTCGGCCTCCCCTATTGGGGAAGCCTTCCTCTTCTTCTCTCCCTCTTCTGGGAGAGAATCCTCCTCCTCCTCATCATCTTCGGGGGAGGATTCCGCCTCGTCGTCGGACACCTGATTGCGGGAGCTCTTTCGAGTCCCCGCGGCCACCTTCTTGGCCTTCTTCTCCGGCACCACGTGCGGTGCCGGAACCAGCAGCCCTGCTAAACGGGCGTTCACTGGGTCTTCTGGCATAGGAGCCGGGCTGATAAGCAGCTTGGCCTTCTCCAGCCATTCCTTTCAAAGGAAGAGACAGAATGAAACCCTTCTAGAATCAATTTAATTACCACAAGTGTCCCGTAAAGGGGTTGAATCACTTACCTCGTCAGCCGGATGCTGCGAGCGAAATTCGCGGATGTGGGGGCTTCGGCGCCCTTAAACAGCACCCTCCAGGCGCCTTCGTATGTCATACCGAAGAGCCCGCTCAGCGCCTGGTGCTGTTCCGGATTGAACTCCCACAGATTAAATGCCCGTTCTTGGCATGGGAGAATCTGGCGGACGAGCATGACTTGGACCACGTCGACGAGTCTGAGCTTGCCGCTCACCAGCTTCTGGATGCAGACTCGGAGTCCCGTTAGCTCCTTCGAATTTCCACACAACAAGCCCTTCTCTTTCCAGGAGGTGAGCTGCATGGGGACGCCAGATCTAAACTCGGGGGCCGCCGCCCATGTGGGCTTGCGCAGCTCGGTGATGTAGAACCACCCCGATTGCCACCCCTTGACGGAGTCCACGAAGGCCCCTTCGAGCCAAAGGACGTTGGGTAATTTACCCAACATGGCACCTCTGCATTCCGCTTGCGTGCCCTTCACAACCTTCGGCTTAACGTTGAAGGTCTTGAGCCACAGGCCGAAGTGGGGCCGGATGCAGAGGAAGGCCTCGCACACGGCGATGAACGCCGAGATGTTGAGGATGAAGTTCGGTGCCAGATCGTGGAAATCTAGGCCATAATAGAACATGAGCCCCCGGTCGAATGGGTGGAGCGGAAAGCCCAGTCCGCGGAGGAAGTGGGGGAGGAAGACAACCCTCTCATGGGGCCCAGGGGTAGGGATGAGCTGCCCCTCGTCGGGCAGCCGATGCGCGATATCGCCGGAAAGATATCCGGCATTGCGCAGATTGGTGATGTGCTCCTCCTTAACGGTGGAGGCCAACCATTTGCCTCCCGCTCCGGACATATTCGGAGAAGGTCGAGGCTAGATGCGCGAGCTTGGGCGTTGGAGCTTGAGTGTGCGGAGACGGATAAGCAAAGGAGGAAGAAGGCGTAGGTGAGAAGGAAAATCCTTATCCCTTATATATAGGCGGACGAAACTATGCGTCCCCCACCGGCCTGGTAAAACTCGCTTATCTCCCAAGCGCCACCATCAATGGCGCGGTTGGGTTACCCACGTCCGTATTGATGAGAATCCCGGAATAAGGGGAACACGATCTCTGCTTCGACAAGACGTGCCAAGGAAACCGCTTCGCTAAACGTGCTGAGGTGGTATAGTAAAAAACAATTCAAACAAAGGCTTGGTAGCGGTGTGATGTCACGCCGCATAATACGTCAGCAGATTGGACTAGTGTACATTTTATTCTCTCTACGGTGGAATGTGGAATTTATTTTGCAGAGCCGGACACTATCCCGGTGTTCATGATCTTCTCTGGATTATTCAAGGGAGGAACCCGCCTTGCAATGCCGAACATTATGCGCGCCGGACTTATCGTCATTGAAGCCTGGTTCAGGGGCTACTGAGGGAGTCCTGGACTAGGGGGTGTCCGGACAGCCGGACTATCATCGTCCGCTGGACTCCAAGACTATGAAGATACAAGATTGAAGACTCCGTCCCGTGTCCGTATGGGACTTTCCTTGGCGTGGAAGGCAAGCTTGGCGATACGGATATGTAGATCTCCTACCATTGTAACCGACTCTGTGTAACCCTAGCCTCCTCCCGTGTCTATATAAACCGGAGGGCTTTAGTCCGTAGGACACATCATACATTACAACAATCATACCATAGGCTAGCTTCTAGGGTTTAGCCTCCTTGATCTCGTGGTAGATCCACTCTTGTACTACCCATATCATCAATATTAATCAAGCAGGACGTAGGGTTTTACCTCCATCGAGAGGGCCCGAACCTGGGTAAAACACCGTGTCCCTCGTCTCCTGTTACCATCCGCCTAGACGCACAGTTCGGGACCCCCTACCCGAGATCCGCCGGTTTTGACACCGACAACTACCATGTGGTCATGCTTGTCTAGGACAGTGTGTTCACAGGTGTGTAGCAGAACCTGCTAATGTTTTGGAGCTTGCTATCATAGTTCATCTCCCGAGAGTCTCGCAACGTTATCTCGTAAATTTGTGTTACAACTCTTCTTTTTCAGACATGTGACTCTGAAGTATCCTGTTTCTAACCAGATCTGAATCTCAGGCAGATATGATGGTTGGAACATTCCCAACATTTGCATTCTGTTCCCAGTTTGCACCCCATTGTGCCAATTTCTTATGGGCTGCCTTCTTAGTAATTCTTGTTCAGGATCATCCTCAAAAGTGGTCCTACCATGGGTCCCATCCATTTCCGATGATAAGCAAAAATCACCCATTGCATTGTCTTCAACAAGGTAGTCCACATCGTCCATTCTAGTCCGGGTATGCCATTCCTTCGTACTCCGTCAAAAGATCGTTTGTGAATTTGCCTTAGGTTGGTATAGGAGTTTCAATGATCTCTGAATCAAATGTAATTCTTTTTGCCACTTAAGGGAATTTTTCTGCGAGTCATATTCCTTAAGATGTCTCGTTATGGTATCATGGCAACTCAACTCGTGACGTTGACAACCGTTCACCACCTTCATAAGTGTGGAATTGTTGCCTACCTAGTGAATCTTCGTCATCTGTTTCACTCCATCCCTCTGGATGTATGCTTCGTGTCTCAGCTCAAGAGATGTTTTCAATGTCTCACTCCAAGAGTTGATCCTGAGTTGTTCGATCTTCAAGAAGATCGATCCTACTAGAGTTTTCCCTTTCCTCTCGTTGTCGTGTTGGTTGGAGTTCTCAGAGCAAGACATCGAGACAAAGATGGTGATCGAATCAACGTTCTTATGAAGTGCAACTTGGATCGTGAAGATCGTGTTTGCTTTGTGTTCCCTCTGCCTTCTTACCTCACGTCTTGAATCTCGGGACGAGATTCTTGTTTAGTGGGGGTGAGTTGTCACAGCCCTAGAGTTTGCTTGTAACTAGTGGCATTGCATCCATGCATCATGTTTAAATTTCATGAAACTTGAAATGGGGATTGATCCAAGCCCTAGCACCAAATGAATTCAAATAGGTTGAAATAAAATCATTTTCAATGATCCCAAAATGCCTTTGAAAATGTTCATGATTTCTGATAAAGGCGAAAACCTCTGCCAAAAATGATGAACATGTTTCTAGGTCATTCCTGGATTTTTGAATTAAATCTTAATGTATTTGAATTGGGGCATTTGAATTCTATATATATTTTAGATGCTCCAAATATCCTGGAATGATTTGTGGGCCTTTGGAATAAACAAACTAGTGTCCACAATTTGTCTCGGGAGTTTTAAAAATGAATTAGCATTTTTACTAATTCAAAACAGAGGAATAAAATTAGAAAACAGAAATAGAAAACCAGAGAGAGAGAGAACCTACCTGTGCCACTTACCTGGCGCCCCACCACGGCCCAGCAGAGGCCCAGCCCACTGGCCTCTGCCAGTCATCACCAACCTCCCGCCAGGAGGACAGCACGCGCGTGGCCGCCGCGCGCGAGCACACGCTCCGCCACCTCCTGCTTGTCGCCGAGCTTCTGGACGCTCTGGACGCCGACACGCACCCCCTGGAACCCTCTCACTCTCTCCCGACCTCTTCCCCCTCCTCTGCTCTCTCTCCCTCTCGCGCCCGAGCGCAGCCGCAGCCGCGCCGCCGTAACGCCGCAGCCACCATGCCCCCCTTGTCTCCCCGTGCTGTCCATGGGCTCTGCCTCCTTCTCCCGCGACTCTCAGTCAACTCGCACTACGCCGGACGCCCTGCATCACCCTCTGCACCGCCATCCTCGCCGCCTCTGCCCCGAGATCGCCGGCGACCTCCCGTCGTCATCAGCCCCTCCCCGAGCAAGCCGAGGCCACCCCTGCACTCCCCGTGAGCTCTTCTTCCTTCTCCCCCTAGCCATGTTACTCGAACTACCCGCTAACCCCGTTAGCCATCATGGTCGGGAGCTCGGCTCCGCCGGCCATGTCGCCACCGCAGCCACACCCATGGGAACCCGCAACCGAGCACGCCACCATGGTCAGCGCGTCCTCAAGAGACGAACGCGACCAACCCCGGCCCCTGCCGTGCACCATAGCCCCTTCTCCCCTCCCCGCCGAACTCCGACCGCCGCTGTCGAGCTTGCCGGCGTCGCTTCCGGCGTCCCCGTGTCCAACCACTTGTACCACTGGATGCGGCAGCTCCCCAGGTATGTGTAGCACATCTCCTCCATCAATTTGGTCACCGGAGGACCAAATCCGAGGCCCTCCGCCGCGTCTGGCCTCGCCGGCGTCGAGTCGCCGGCGGGTTTGACCCCGCAGACTAGGGAGTTGACCTCCCCTGGGTCCAGGCAAGTGGGCCTAGAGCCCTGCTAATTTTAGTTAGTGCTAATTAACTTTTAGTTAACCAGCTACGTCACTGGCATGTGGTCCCACGCCCTAATTAACTTAGGTTAGTATTTAACTTAGCACTAATCAACTCGGTTAAATAGCTGTGACACTGACACGCGGGCCCCACTGGTCAGGTTTGACCTGGACCATCCCCGTTGACCGCTCACGTCACAGTGACGCAGTGCTGACACAGTTAATTATTTTCTGGATTTATTCTTATTCAGGAAATTTCAGAAAATAATGCTAACTTCAAAAATTCATAGAAATTAATCCGTAACTCCAAATCAAAAAAATTATATATGAAAAATGATCAGAAAAATCCAATATATCCATCTGCACCATTTTCATGCATGTTAGAACAACTTTTGTTCACTGTTTAGTTCAAATCAATTAAATGACATTTGAATAATCATATATGGAGTTTGAATTTGAATCTTGTATTCAAACCAACTTCATTTAATCTGTTGCTAGTTGCATTAGCTCAAATCACAACATATTGCCATGTCCTGATCATGCATCATACTGTGTATTGCATTGATTGTGTTCTTCCTTGTTTGCCGGTGTTTGTCCCCTCTCGATAGACGTGGTTCTGACGATGAGATCGATGACACCGATGAGGAGATATACTATCTTCAGAAGTGCTAGGCAAGCAAAAACCCCTTGTTCATTCTGATACAATCCTACTCTCTCGCTCCTGCTCTCTTTTACTGCATTAGGACAACAACGTTTCAACTGTTACATGCTGCGGTAGTTGAACCCCTTTCCTCTGCATGACCTATCATTGCCACAGTAAATAGATGAAACCCACTAGCATGAGTAGGAGTTGTTTGAGCCCTGATGTGCTTACTCATTCATGCTTGTTCGTCATGCCTGCTATTGCTAAGAGTTGTGTCAGGTCTGATTCATCAGGGATGAATTGGAGGTGTGTGAACATGTCCTCCTGTGTGAGAGCTAAGTGTGTGAACACGATTTGGTAAAGGTAGCGGTGAGAGGCCATGTAGGAGTACATGGTGGGTTGTCACATTGCAGCCGTCCTTAGGAACTGAGTTCTGTGTTTGTGATCCATGAACAGTTACTACCACACATTGGGTTCCGGTAACTCAACCCCTCTCGACTTATTAATCAACATCATATCTGTCCAGGAGTTGCAACTAGTTTCTGGTGTTTGTAGGTAGTGTTAGTAGTCTACCAAGTGGCACCCGGTACAGGTGGGCTTGGGACAGACTAGGCACAGTGGCACGGTGTACCAAGTGGCACCCGGATGGTGGGCTTGGGAACCCTGCTCACATCGTTTGGGGCCGTGAGCGACACCACGACCGGATCTCCTTGCGGATGGAACCCGAATAGGCGATAAACCTGGACTAGAGACTTGTGTTATTAGTAAGGTCGTGGCCGACTCCCTCGCCAGGCTTCCGCTTGAAGGTTGCCGAGATACACGACGTGTACATGGTGGTAAGTGGCGAGAGCGTGTGTGAAGAAGTACACCCCTGCAGGGTTAACATCATCTATTCGAATAGCCGTGTCCGCGGAAAAGGACTTCTGGGTTGCCTGTACAGTTCATAGACAAGTGAAAGTGGATACTCTAAAACTCGCAAGATAAGCATGAGTGCTATGGATGGCATTCTCGTAGGGAGATGGGAGCGGATACATAGTGGTGTATTGATATGGTGAATATGTGGACTCGTGTGCGCCACCTCAAAAGAGTTACTTGCAGTCGTAGTTCAAGATAGCCACTGAGTCAAAGCTGGCTTGCTGCAGTCAAACTCCACCACCCCCTTTGTTGATACCGATGCATATGTAGCTAGTTCTGATGTAAGTCTTGCTGGGTACATTTGTACTCACGTTTGCTTAATTTATGTTTTTGTAGAGAGACTTTCGTCTCGCTAGTAGTTCCGCGTGGACTTCGACGTTTAGCTTGTTACCTCAGCTACGATCTTGTACCCTTGGGAGGGTCTTGCGGATAGTCAGGCTTCTAAGCCTTTTTTATTTGTAGATGTCTATACTCATACATGTTAAGCTTCTGCATGTGCTTTGACTTGTATGCTCTAAATGTTGGGTCATGAGACCCATGTTTGTAATATCTCGCTCCTTGGAGCCTAAATAAATACTTGAGTCGTAGAGTTATGTTGTGAGGCCATGTTGTATTTACCCATATCAAGCATATTGTGTGTATGATTGAAATGCTTGGAATGTGTGGGATCCGACAACCTAGTTGTTTATCCTTGGTAGCCTCTCTTATGGGGAAATGTAGTCTTGTGCTTCCATGAGCCATAGTAGTCCGCTACAGCCCGGTTCACCGGAGTCCTGCTAGCCCAGCACTACTGCTCCAGAACACTTGACTGGCCGGCATGTGATTCACTTCGTTCCTGTGTTTGTCCCTTCAGGGAAATGTCACGCGGTGACATCCGGAGTCCTGCCTAGCCTGCTACAGCCCGGTTCACCGGAGTCCTGTTAGCCCAGTGCTACAGCCCGGATTCGCACGCTGCTGACCGACATGCTCGATGTTGATTCATGTATGCCTGTCCCTGTAAGTTAGTGCCACTTTGGGTTCCCGACTAGTCATGTCGGCCCGGGTTCTCTGTCATATGGATGCTAGCGACACTATCATATACGTGAGCCAAAAGGCGAAAACGGGGGCCATGGTAAGGCGACACCCGTGGGAATACCGTGCGTGAGGCCGCAAAGTGATATGAGGTGTTACCGGCTAAATCGATGTGACTTGGAATCGGGGTCCTGACACCATCAAAAACCAAAGTACTACGCGCATGCTCCTAGGGGGATAGATTGGTAGGAAAAGACCATCGCTCGTCCCCGACCACAACTCATAAGGAAGACAATCAATAAATAAATCATGCTCCGACTTCATCACATAACAGTTCACCATACGTGCATGCTACGGGAATCACAAACTTTAACACAAGTATTTCTCAAATTCACAACTACTCAACTAGCATGACTCTAATATCACCATCTTCATATCTCAAAACAATTATCAAGCATCAAACTTTTCTTAGTATTCAACGTACCCAAAAGAAAGTTTTACAAATCTTGAATACCAAGCATATTATTATTATGAAGCAAATTACCATGCTATTATGACTCTCAAAATAATCTAAGTGAAGCATGAGAGATCAATAGTTTCTATAAAAGAAATCCACCACCGTGCTCTAAAAGATATAAGTGAAGCACTAGAGCAAAACTATAAAGCTCAAAAGATATAAGTGAAGCACTAGAGCAAAACTATCAAGCTCAAAAGATATAAGTGAAGCATTATGAGCATTCTATCAAATTCCAATTCATGTATGGCTCCCTCGAAAGGTGTGTACAGCAAGGATGATTGTGGTAAACTAAAAATCAAAGACTCAAATCATACAAGACACTCCAAGCAAAACACATATCGTGTGTTGAATAAAAATATAGCTCCACGTAAAGTTGCCGATGGAAGTAGACGAAAGAGGGGATGCCTTCCGGGGCATCCCCAAGCTTTGACTTTTTGGTGTCCTTGAATTATCTTGGGGTGCCATGGGCATCCCCAAGCTTAGTCTCTTTCCACTCCTTGTTCCATAATCCATCAAAAAAATCACCCAAAACTTGAAAACTTCACAACACAAAACTCAACAGAAATCTCGTGAGCTCCGTTAGCGAAAGAAAAACAAAAGATCACTTTAAGATACTGTAATGAACTCATTCTTTATTTATATTGGTGTTAAACCTACTGTATTCCAACTTCTCTATGGTTTATAAACTATTTTACTAGCCACAGATTCATCAAAATAAGCAAACAACACACGAAAAACAGAATCTGTCAAAACAGAACAGTCTGTAGCAATCTGTAACTAACGCAAACTTCTGGAACTCCAAAAATTCACCCAGAATAGGATGACCTAGGAAATTTGCTTATTGATCAGCATCAATTGGAATCAGTATTTTATCACGTTCTGATGACTTTTAATAATTGTTTTCGTGAACAGAAAGTTTCTGGAAATTACAGCAAGATCAAATAACTATCATCCAAGAAGATCCTATAGGTTTAACTTGGCACAAACACTAATTAAAACATAAAACCACATCTAAACAGAAAGTAGATGGATTATTTATTCCTAAACAGAAACAAAAACTAAAAAACTAAAAATAAAATTGGGTTGCCTCCCAACAAGCGTTATCGTTTAACGCCCCTAGCTACGCATAAAGCAAGGGTAGATCTAGGTATTGCCATCTTTGGTAGGCAATCCATAGGTGGCTCTCATAATAGATTCATATGGTAGTTTTATTTTCTTCCTAGGGAACTGTTCCATGCCCTTTTTTAATGGAAATTGGAATTTAATATTTCCTTCCTTCATATCAATAATTGCACCAATCGTTCTAAGGAAAGGTCTACCAAGAATAATAGGGCAAGAAGGATTGCAATCTATATCAAGAACGATAAAATCTACGGGCACATAATTCCTATTTGCAACAATAAGAACGTCATTAATTCTTCCCATAGGTTTCTTAATAGTGGAATCCGCAAGGTGCAAATTTAGAGAGCAATCATCAAAATCGCGAAAATCTAGCAAATCACACAAGGTTTTGGGAATAGTGGAAACACTAGCACCCAAATCACATAAAGCATAAAATTCATGATCCTTAATCTTTATTTTAATAGTTGGTTCCCACTCATCATAAAGTTTTCTAGGGATAGAAACTTCCAACTCAAGTTTTTCTTCATAAGATTGCATCAAGGCATTAAGGATATGTTTAGTAAACGCTTTATTTTGGCTATAAGCATGAGGAGAATTTAGCACGGATTGCAACAAGGAAATACAATCAATTAAAGAGAAACTTTCATAATTAAATTCCTTGAAATCCAAAATAGTGGGTTTAGCAACATCTAGGGTTTTGATTTCTTCAATCCCACTTTTATCAATTTTATCATCAAGATCTAAATACTCCGAATTTTTGGAACGCCTTCTAGGTAAAGGTAGATCATATTCAGTTTCATCAAGATTCATATTACTAAACAAAGATTTAATAGGGGATGCATCAATAACTTTTAGATCTTCATCTTGATTTTCATAGGAATTGGAAGAACATGCTTTAATAAAGGCATCTTTCGTAGAACGCATCCTAGCGGTTCTTTCCTTGCACTCATCAATGGAAATTCTCATGGCTTTGATAGACTCATTGATATCATGCTTAGGAGGAATAGATCTAAGCTTTAAAGAATCAATATCAAGAGAAATTCTATCAACGTTCCTAGCCAATTCATCAACTTTTAGCAATTTCTCTTCAAGCAAAGCATTGAAATTCTTTTGCGAATTCATAAACTCTTTAACACTAGTCTCAAATTCATAGGGTATCTTATTAAAATTTCCATAAGAGTTGTTGTAGGAATTTCCATAATTATTAGAAGGATTACTAGGATAAGGCCTAGGATTAAAATTCCCTCTATACGCGTTGTTACCAAAATTATTCCTACCAACAAAATTCATATCCATAGATTCATTATTATTCTCAATCAAAGTAGACAAAGGCATATCATTAGGTCCACTCAAAATATTGATTTCTTCTATTGCATGTACTTTTTTTATTAGTAGATCTTTCAGTGTGTCATTGAGAATAATTAACCATAATATTATCTAGGAGTTTACTAGCATCTTCTAAAGTGATTTCCATAAAAGGGCCTCCCGCGGCGGAATCTAAAAGATTTCTAGAAGCAAAATTCAATCCGGCAAAATGTTTTTGTATAATCATCCACAAATTCAAACCATGAGTAGGGCAATTATGTATCATTAATTTCATTCTCTCCCAAGCTTGTGCAACATGTTCATGATCAAGTTGCTTAAAATTCATAATATCGTTCCTAAGAGAGATGACCTTAGCGGGAGGAAAATACTTAGAGATAAAAGCATCTTTGCACTTGTTCCAAGAATCAATACTATTTTTAGGAAAAGACGAAAACCAAGCTTTAGCACGATCTCTAAGCGAAAAAGGAAATAACTTCAATTTAACAATATCATTATCGACATCTTTCTTCTTTTGCATATCACATAAATCAATGAAGCTATTTAGATGAGTAGCGGCATCTTCACTAGGAAGGCCGGCAAATTGATCTTTCATAACAAGATTCAACAAAGCAGTATTGATTTCACAAGATTCAGTATTGGTAAGAGGAGCAATCGGAGTACTAAGGAAATCATTATTGTTGGTATTGGTAAAGTCACACAATTTGGTATTATCTTGAGCCATCGCGACAAGCAAGCAAACCAACACACGGGCAAACAAAAGGCAAGCGAGAAAAAGGCAAAGGGAAAAGAGAGGGCGAATAAAACGGGAAGGGTGAAGTGGGGGAGAGGAAAACGAGAGGCAAATGGTAAATAATGTAATGCGAGAGATAAGGGATTGTGATAGGTACTTGGTATGGAGCCAGAAAATACCTCTTTGTGGAGTCCAAATCTTGACTTTGCGTAAGCCTCCCCGACAATGGCGCCAGAAATCTTCCTGCTACCTATTGAGCACTGCGTTGGATTTCCCTCCGTTTTTAAGAACCAAGGTACCAATCCAGTAGGAGACTACGCGCGAGTCCCTCATACCTACACAAAACAAGTAGCTCAACGCAACCAACACGATTAGGGGTTGTCAATCCCTTCACGGTCACTTACGAGAGTGAGATCTGATAGAGATAATAGATAATATTTTTGGTATTTTTGGTATAGAGATGCAAAGTAAAATAAAAGGCAAAAAAAGCAAAGCAATAATAAAGTGATGGAAGATTGATATGATGAGAATAGACCCGGGGGCCATAGATTTCACTAGTGGCTTCTCTCAAGAGCATAAGTATTCTACGGTGGGTGAACAAATTACTGTTGAGCAATTGACATAATTGAGCATAGTTATGAGAATATCTAGGTATGATCATGTATATAGGCATCACGTACGAGACAAGTAGACCGACTCCTGCCTGCATCTACTACTATTACTCCACTCATCGACCGCTATCCAGCATGCATCTAGAGTATTAAGTTCAAGAAAACAGAGTAATGCCTTAAGCAAGAGGACATGATGTAGAGGGATAAATTTATGCAATATGATAAAAAAACCATCTTGTTATCCTCGATGGCAACAATACAATATGTGCCTTGCTGCCCCTGCTATCACTGGGAAAGGACACCGCAAGATTGAACCCAAAGCTAAGCACTTCTCCCATTGCAAGAAAAACCAATCTAGTAGGCCAAACCAAACTGATAATTCGAAGAGACTTGCAAAGATAACCAATCATACATAAAATAATTCAGAGAAGATTCAAATATTGTTCATAGATAATCTTGATCATAAACCCACAATTCATCGGTCTCAACAAACACATCGCAAAAAGAAGATTACATCGAATAGATCTCCACGAGAGAGGGGGAGAACATTGTATTGAGATCCAAAAAGAGAGAAGAAGCCATCTAGCTACTAACTATGGACCCGAAGGTCTGAGGTAAACTACTCACACTTCATCGGAGAGGCTATGGTGATGATGTAGAAGCCCTCCATGGTGGATTCCCCTTCCGGCGGAACTCCGGAACGGGCCCCAAGATGGGATCTCATGGGTATAGAAGGTTGCGGCGGTGGAATTAGGTTTTTGGCTCCATATCTGATCGTTTGGGGGTACGTAGGTATATATAGGAGGAAGGAGTACGTTGGTGGAGCTTCGTGGGGCCCACAAGGGTGGGGGCGCGCCTGGGGGGGTAGGGCATGCCCCCCTACCTCGTGCCCACCTTGGAGCTTTCTTGACGTAGGGTCCAAGTCTCCTGGATCATGTTCGGTGAGAAAATCACGTTCCCAAAGGTTTCATTCCGTTTGGACTCCGTTTGATATTGCGTTTCTTCGAAACACTGAAATAGGGAAAAACAGCAATTCTGGGTTGGGCCTCCGGTTAATAGGTTAGTCCCAAAAGTAATATAAAAGTGGAAAATAAAGCCCAATATGGTCCAAAACAGTAGATAATATAGCATGGAGCAATCAAAAATTATAGATACGTTGGAGTGAAGGAAATATGCCCTGGAGGCAATAATAAAGTTATTATTTATTTCCTCATATCATGATAAATGTTTATTATTCATGCTAGAATTGTATTAACCGGAAACATGATACATGTGTGAATACATAGACAAAACATAACGTCACTAGTATGCTTCTACTTGACTAGCTCATTAATCAAAGATGGTTATGTTTCCTAACCATAGACATGTGTTGTCATTTGATTAACGGGATCACATCATTAGGAGAATGATGTGATTGACATGACCCATTCCGTTAGCCTAGCACTTGATCGTTTAGTATGTTGCTATTGCTTTCTTCACGACTTATACATGTTCCTATAACTATGAGATTATGCAACTCCTGTTTACTGGAGGAACACTTTGTGTGCTACCAAACATCACAACGTAACTGGGTGATTATAAAGGAGCTCTACAGGTGTATCCAAAGGTACATGTTGAGTTGGCGTATTTCGAGATTAGGTTTTGTCACTCCGATTGTCAGAGAGGTATCTCTGGGCCCTCTCGGTAATGCACATCACTATAAGCCTTGCAAGCAATGTAACTAATGAGTTAGTTACGTAATGATGCATTACGTAACGAGTAAAGAGACTTGCCGGTAACGAGATTGAACTAGGTATTGGATACCGACAATCGAATCTCGGGCAAGTAAACATACCGATGACAAAGGGAACAACGTATGTTGTTATGCGGTTTGACCGATAAAGATCTTTGTAGAATATGTAGGAGCCAATATGAGCATCCAGGTTCCGCTATTGGTTATTGACCGAGAATAGTTCTAGGTCATGTCTACATAGTCCTCGAACCCGTAGGGTCAGCACGCTTAACGTTATGATGAAAATTTTATTATGAGTTTATAAGTTTTGATGTACCGAAGGTTGTTCGGAGTCCCGGATATGATCACGGACATGACGAGGAGTCTCGACATGGTCGAGACATAAAGATTGATATATTGGAAGCCTATATTTAGATATCGGAATTGTTCCGGGTGAAATCGGGATTTTACCGGAGTACCGGGGGGTTACGGGAACCCCCCCGGGGGTTATTGGGCCTTCATGCGCCCTAAGGGAGAAGAGGAGAGGAGGCAAGAGGTGGGCTGCGCCCCCTCCCCTCCCTAGTCCGAATAGGACAAGGATAGGGGAGCGGCGCCCCCCCTTTCCTTCCCCTCTTCCTCCTCCTTCCCCCTTCTCCTTCTCCAACTAGGAAAGAAGGGAGTCCTACTCCCGGTGGGAGTAGGACTCCCCCTTGGCGCGCCCTCCTTGGCCGGACGCCCCCTTGTCTCCTTTATATACGGGGGCAGGGGGCACCTCTAGACACACAAGTTGATCTTCGTGATCGTTCCTTAGCCGTGTGCAGTGCCCCCCTCCACCATATTCCACCTCGGTCATATCGTAGCAGTGCTTAATCGAAGCCCTGCGTTGGTAGAACATCATCATCGTCACCACGCCGTCGTGCTGACGGAACTCATCCCCGACACCCTGCTGGATCGGAGTCCGGGGATCGTCATCGAGCTGAACGTGTGCTGAACTCGGAGGTGCCGTATGTTCGGTACTTGGATCGGTCGGATTGTGAAGACGTACGACTACATCAACTGCGTTGTCATAACGCTTCCGCTTACAGTCTACGAGGGTACGTGGACAACACTCTCCCCTCTCGTTGCTATGCATCACCATGAACTTGCGTGTGCATAGGAAATTTTTTGAAATTACTACGTTCCCCAACAGTGGCATCCGAGCCAGGTTTTATGCGTAGAATATGCACGAGTAGAACACAAGTGAGTTATGGGCGATACAAGTCATACTGCTTACCAGCATGTCATACTTTGGTTCAGCGGTATTGTGAGATGAAGCGGCCCAGACCGACATTACGCGTACGCTTACGCGAGACTGGTTTCACCGTTACGAGCACTCGTTGCTTAAAGGTGACTGGCGGGTGTCTGTCTCTCTCACTTTAGTTGAACCGAGTGTGGCTACGCCCGATCCTTGCGAAGGTTAAAACAGCACTAACTTAACGAACTGTCGTTGTGGTTTTGATGCGTAGGTAAGAACGGTTCTTGCTCAGCCCGTAGCAGCCACGTAAAATTTGCAACAACAAAGTAGAGGACGTCTAACTTGTTTTTGCAGGGCATGTTGTGATGTGATATGGTCAAGACGTGATGTTATATTTTATTGTATGAGATGATCATGTTTTGTAACCGAAGTTATCGGCAACTGGCAGGAGCCATATGGTTGTCGCTTTATTGTATGAAATGCAAACGCCCTGTAATTGCTTTACTTTATCACTAAGCGGTAGCGATAGTCGTAGAAGCAATAGATGGCGTAACGACAACGATGCTACGATGGAGATCAAGGTGTCGCGCCGGTGACGATGGTGATCACGACGGTGCTTCGGAGATGGAGATCACAAGCACAAGATGATGATGGCCATATCATATCACTTATATTGATTGCATGTGATGTTTATCCTTTATGCATCTTATCTTGCTTTGATTGACGGTAGCATTTTAAGATGATCTCTCACTAAATTATCAAGAAGTGTTCTCCCTGAGTATGCACCACTGCGAAAGTTCTTCGTGCTGAGACACCACGTGATGATCGGGTGTGATAGGCTCTACGTTCAAATACAACGGGTGCAAAACAGTTGCACACGCGGAATACTCAGGTTAAACTTGACGAGCCTAGCATATACAGATATGGCCTCGGAACACGGAGACCGAAAGGTCGAACGTGAATCATATAGTAGATATGATCAACATAGAGATGTTCACCATTGAAACTACTCCATCTCACGTGATGATCGGACATGGTTTAGTTGATTTGGATCACGTGATCACTTAGATGACTAGAGAGATGTCTGTCTAAGTGGGATTTCTTAAGTAATATGGTTAATTGAACTTAAATTTATCATGAACTTAGTCCTGGTAGTATTTTGCAAATTATGTTGTAGATCAATAGCTCACGCTGTTGCTTTCATATGTTTATTTTGATATGTTCCTAGAGAAAAATCTGTTGAAAGATGTTAGTAGCAATGATGCGGATTGGATCCGTGATCTGAGGTTTATCCTCATTGCTGCACAGAAGAAGTATGTCCTTAATGCACCGCTAGGTGACGGACCTATTGCAGGAGCAGATGCAGATGTTATGAACGTTTGGCTAGCTCAATATGATGACTACTTGATAGTTTAGTGCACCATGCTTAACGGCTTAGAATCGGGACTTCAAAGACGTTCTGAACGTCATGGACCATATGAGATGTTCCAGGAATTGAAGTTAATATTTCAAGAAAATACCCGAGTTGAGAGATATGAAGTCTCCAACAAGTTCTATAGCTAAAAGATGGAGGAGAATCGCTCAACTAGTGAGCATGTGCTCAGATTATCTGGGTTCTTCAATCGCTTGAATCAAGTGGGAGTTAATCTTCCAGATAAGATAGTGATTGACAGAATTCTCTAGTCACCATCACTAAGTTACTAGAACTTCGTGATGAACTGTAGTATGCAAGGGATGACAAAAACGATTCCCGAGCTCTTCGTGATGTTGAAATCGACGAAGGTAGAAATCAAGAAAGAGCATCAAGTGTTGATTGACAAGACCGCTAGTTTCAAGAGAAGGGCAAAGGGAAAGAAAGGGAACTTCAAGTGGAAAGACAAGTAAGTTGTCACTCCTGCGAAGAAGCCCAAAGCTGGACCATAGCCTGAAACTGAGTGCTTACACTGCAAAGGAAATGGTCACTGGAAGCGGAAATGCCCTGAATATTTGGTGGATAAGAAGGATGGCAAATTGAACAAGGGTATATTTGATATACATGTTATTGATATGTGCCTTGCTAGTGTTTATAGTAGCCCCTGAGTATTTGATACTTGTTCGGTTGCTGTAATTAGTAACTCGAAACAGGAGTTACAGAATAAACAGAGACTAGTTGAAGGGGAAGTGACGATGAGTGTTGGAAGTAGTTCCAAGATTGATATGATCATCATCACACACTCCCTATATTTTCGAGATTAGTGTTAAACCTAAATAAATGTTATTTGGTGTTTGCATTGAGCATAAATATGATAAGATCATATTTATTGCGATACGATTATTCATTTGAAGTTAAAGAATAATTGTTATTCTGTTTACATGAATAAGACCTTCGATGGTTATACACCCAATGAAAATAGTTTGTTGGATCTCGATCGTAGTGATACACATATTCATAATATTGATGCCAAAAGATGCAAAGTTAATAATGATAGTGCAACTTATTTGTGGTACTGCCGTTTGGGTCATATCGGTGTAAAGCGCATGAAGAAACTCCATAAAGATGGATTTTCGGAATCACTTGGTTATGAATCATTTGATGCTTGCGAACCGTGCCTTTTGGGCAAGATGACTAAAACTCCGTTCTCCGGAACAATGGAACAAGCTACTGACTTATTGGAAATAATACATACCGATGTATGCGATCCAATGAGTGTTGATGCTCGTGGCAAGTATCGTTATTTTCTGATCTTCATAAGATGATTTGAGCAGATATGGGTATATCTACTTGATGAAACATAAGTCTGAAATAGTTGAAAGGTTCAAAGAATTTCAGAGTGAAGTGGAAAAATCATCGTAACAAGAAAATAAAATTTATGTGATCTGATCGCGGAGACGAATATTTGAGTTACGAGTTTGGTCTTCATTTTAAACAATGTGAAATAGTTTCGCAACTCACGCCACCTGAAACACCACAATGTAATGGTGTGTCCGAATGTCGTAATTGTACTTTAGTAGATATGGTGTGATCTATGATGTCTCTTATCGGTTTACCACTATCGTTTTGGAGTTATGCATTAGAGATAGCTGCATTCACGTTTAATAGGGCACCATCTAAATCCGTTGAGACGACACCGTATGAACTATGGTTTAGCAGTAAACCTAAGATGTCGTTTCTTAAAGTTTGGAGTTGCAATGCTTATATGAAAAAAGTTTTTTTAACCTGATAAGCTCGAACCCAAATCAGAGAAGTGCGTCTTCATAGAATACCCAAAGGAAACTGTTGGGTACACCTTCTATCACAGATCTGAAGGCAAAACATTCGTTGCTAAGAATGGATCCTTTCTAGAGAAGGAGTTTTCTCTCGAAAGAAGTGAGTGGGAGGAAAGTAGAGCTTGATAAGGTAATTTGTACCTTCTCCCGAATTGGAAAGTAGTTCATCACAGAAATCAGTTCCAGTGATTCCTACACCAATTAGTGAGGAAGCTAATGATGATGATCATGAAACTTCAGATCAAGTTACTACAAAACCTCGTAGGTCTTCCAAAGTACAGTCCGCACCAGAGTGGTACGGTAATCCTGTTCTGGAAGTCATGTTACTAGACCATGATGAACCTACGAACTATGAGGAAGCGATGATAAGCCCAGAATCCGCGAAATGGCTTGAGGCCATGAAATCTGAGATGGGATCCATGTATGAGAACAAAGTGTGGACTTTGGTGGAGTTGCCCGATGATCGGCAAGCCATATTGTATAAATGGATCTTCAAGAGGAAGACAGATGCTGATAGTAGTGTTACTATCTACAAAGCTCGACTTGTCGGTAAAAGGTTCAAGGTGTTGACTAAAATGAGATTTTCTCAACTATAGCGATGCTTAAAGTCTGTCCGAATCATGTTAGCAATTGCCACATTTTATGAAATCTGGCAAATGGATGTCAAAACTGCATTCCTTAATGGTTTTCTTAAGAAAAAGAAGAGTTGTATATGATGCAATCAGAAGGTTTTCTCAATCCTAAAGGTGCTAACAAAATGTGCAAGCTCCAGTGATCCATCTATGGACTGGTGCAAGCATCTCAGAGTTGGAATATACACTTTGATAAATTGATCAAAGCATATAGATTTATACAGACTTACGGTGAAGCCTGTATTTACAATAAAGTGAGTGGGAGCACTACAACCTTTCTGATTAGTATATGTGAGTGACATATTGTCGATCAGAAATGATGTAGAATTTTTCTGGAAAGCATAAAGGAGTGTTTGAAAGGAGTTCTTTAAAAGAAAGACCTCAGTAAAGCTACTTACATATTGAGCATCAAGATCTATTGAGATAGATCAAGACGCTTGATAAGATTTTCAATGAGTACATACCTTGACAAGATTTTGATATAGTTCAAAATGGAACAGTCAAATAAAGAGTTCTTGCCTATGTTGCAAAGGTGTGAAATTGAGTAAGACTCAAATCCCGACCACGACAGAAAATAGAAAAGAGAATGAAAGTCATTCCCTATGCCTCAGTCATAGGTTCTATAAAAGTATGCCATGCTATGGACCATACCTATTGTATAGTCTGCCCTGGTTTGGCAAGGGAGTACAATAGTGATCTAGAAGTAGATCACTGGACATTGGTCAAAATTATCCTTAGTGGAATAAGGATATGTTTCTCAATTATGGAGGTTACAAAAGGTTTGTCGTAAAGGGTTACGTCGATACAAGTTTTGGCACTGATCCAGATGACTCTAAGTCTTAATCTGGATACATATTGAAAGTGGGAGCAATTAGCTAGAGTAGCTCCGTGCAGAGCATTGTAGACATAGAATATTTGCAAAATACATACGACTCTGAATGTGACAGACCCGGAGACTAAACTTCTCTCACGAGCAAAACATGATCATACCTTAGTACTCTTTGGGTGTTAATCACATAGCAATGTGAACTAGATTATTGACTCTAGTAAACCCTTTGGGTGTTGATCATATGACGATGTGAACTATGGGCATTAATCACATACAGATGTGAATATTGGTGTTAAATCACATGGCGATGTGAACTAGATTATTGACTCTAGTGCAAGTGGGATACTGAAGGAAATATGCCCTAGAGGCAATAATAAAGTTATTATTTATTTCCTCATATCATGATAAATGTTTATTATTCATGCTAGAATTGTATTAACCGGAAACATGATGCATGTGTGAATACATAGACAAAACATAACGTCACTAGTATGCCTCTACTTGACTAGCTCATTAATCAAAGATGGTTATGTTTCCTAACCATAGACATGTGTTGTCATTTGATTAACGGGATCACATCATTAGGAGAATGATGTGATTGACATGACCCATTCCGTTAGCCTAGCACTTGATCGTTTAGTATGTTGCTATTGCTTTCTTCATGACTTATACATGTTCCTATAACTATGAGATTATGCAACTCCCGTTTACCGGAGGAACACTTTGTGTGCTACCAAACGTCACAACGTAACTGGGTGATTATAAAGGAGCTCTACAGGTGTATCCAAAGGTACATGTTGAGTTGGCGTATTTTGAGATTAGGTTTTCTCACTCCGATTGTCGGAGAGGTATCTCTGGGCCCTCTCGGTAATGCACATCACTATAAGCCTTGCAAGTAATGTACCTAATGAGTTAGTTACGGAATGATGCATTACGTAACGAGTAAAGAGACTTGCCGGTAACGAGATTGAACTAGGTATTGGATACCGACGATCGAATCTCGGGCAAGTAAACATACTGATGACAAAGGGAACAACGTATGTTGTTATGCGGTTTGACCGATAAAGATCTTCGTAGAATATGTAGGAGCCAATATGAGCATCCAGGTTCCGCTATTGGTTATTGACCGAGAATAGTTCTAGGTCATGTCTACATAGTTCTCGAACCCGTAGGGTCCGCACGCTTAACGTTACGATGACAGTTTTCTTATGAGTTTATAAGTTTTGATGTACCGAAGGTTGTTAGGAGTCCCAGATATGATCACGGACATGACGAGGAGTCTCGAAATGGTCGAGACATAAAGATTTATATATTGGAAGCCTATATTTGGATATCGGAATCGTTCCGGGTGAAATCGGGATTTTACCAGAGTACCGGGGGGTTACCGGAACCCCCCCGGGGGTTATTGGGCCTTCATGGGCCCTAAGGGAGAAGAGGAGAGGAGGCAAGAGGTGGGCTGCGCCCCCTCCCCTCCCTAGTCCGAATAGGACAAGGAGAGGGGGGCGGCACCCCCCTTTCCTTCCCCTCTTCCTCCTCCTTCCCCCTTCTCCTTCTCCAACTAGGAAAGAAGGGAGTCCTACTCCCGGTGGGAGTAGGACTCCCCCTTGGAGGGCCCTCCTTGGCCGGCCGCCCCCTCCCCCTTGGCTCCTTTATATACGGGGGCAGGGGGCACCTCTAGACACACAAGTTGATCTTCGTGATCGTTCCTTAGCCGTGTGCGGTGCCCCCTCCACCATATTCCACCTCGGTCATATCGTAGCAGTGCTTAGGCAAAGCCCTGTGTCGGTAGAACATCATCATCGTCACCACGCCGTCGTGCTGACGGAACTCATCCCCGACACCCTGCTGGATCAGAGTCCGGGGATTATCATCGAGCTGAACGTGTGCTGAACTCGGAGGTGCCGTATGTTCGGTACTTGGATCGGTCGGATTGTGAAGACGTACGACTACATCAACCGCGTTGTCATAACACTTCCGCTTACAGTCTACGAGGGTATGTGGACAACACTCTCCCCTCTCGTTGCTATGCATCACCACGATCTTGCGTGTGCGTAGATTTTTTTTTGAAATTACTACGTTCCCCAACATGGAGACGTATCAGTCCTCTGCTGGTCGAAGTTCTTGTTGGTGTGCAGCACAAGAACCTTTTTGCTACCCGTCTGCCGGTCGTTGACCATCATCGGCAAGGTATTGCCGGTGTTGTGCCACATCGCGTGCATGCCGCACTCCGACTGTATCTTGCGACGCGTCCACGTGCCCCTTTTGAATGCCATGGAATTGCGCTGGAAGATATGCTTTATTAGGCCACTCAGTGTGATACCAACAGTATTGTTGAATAGAGGTTTTAGTGTACGTAGTTGGCATTTCATGACATCTTTGGCATGTTGCAGTCACTTGTTTCACTTTTTATTAACTGTCAAATTGTAATTGCTTCACCAGGTCTGCGTCTAAAAAGGAAAATAGAGCTATAAACAAAGGAATATGTTTGTGCAAGTAGACGGTCGATCGATGTCTTACCTGGACGTTTCTCAGGATGGGTGTAGCATATGTCGTGCTCCCTGTCGATGGTTGGTATGAACAAATCGATGAGAGGGTGAGATCTCGCGCTGTCAGCACTCACTTTGTCCTCAAGGTGCTCGATCAGCTCCTAATCCGTGGGATCAAACTTGACGCCAGCCGGCAGCACCAGCCAATCCTTCTTCGACTTGCATTGCTTAATTCCAGTTATATAGTACTCAATGTATGATCAATCGACTGTTTTAAGTGAATGATGAAAGATTTCGACAGATAAGTGGTACTCCAAATCTGAAGTCCAGAATACCTGAACACGCCGCCGGGATTCTTGTGTCACCTCACGCGCAGCGTGTTGTCACGTCAATTCAATGTGTGGACATGATGAATAATTTGACCGACGTATACTAGTACTGCTATTGTACTACTTACTAGTCGTATTTAGTGTCACATTTTAACCATAGGTTTAATTAACAAGTACGCACTTGAATCCTAATTGATATATATATATATATATAACTGAAATAAACATCCAATTACAGAAGTGACTATACACATCATTCGCACACACCTCAATAAAAAATTGCATGCATTCTAAAGTAGGAGATATGATCATCTAGTCATCTACTTCTTGTGACGCTCCTGCCACTGCTATGTGGCTCGATCCCTCGTCTGGGTCAGGAAGAAGACAGTTCCTTATGTCAACGATCCGCCTGTACATCTAGTAGCTTGTGTACGCGTCCATGGCCGCGTACTTGACATGTTGTTCATCCAGTCTCTCATGCCACACATTGTGCCGGGCGTTCTTGTCCTTATTGCTCTCTTCCTTCATCTTCGCGTAGTAGGGGTCGCTGATGGCCGAGGTGAGGTCAACCAGGGAGTTCAGTTTGTTTTTGTCGCTGCTCCAGACCTTGTAGGTACTGGATGTTAACACTATTTGGGCATTTCAAGCCCGAAACCTTGAGCGCTTTTAGATCGTTGGTGGTGTCCACCACAACGAAACTGTAGTCGGAGATGTTGATAAACCTGGAGAAACGCTCGCAAGGCGTTGTGGCCAGTTGGTAGTGGTAGATGAGGACGTCATGTCGCAAGGACAACCGGGTGACGGCAACCTTCTGATCATGCCCGGAATGACCCATGGTGTACTCGAGGTCGAAGCCGACCACTTGGTACTTGTCCTCTGCAAGGAACTGCTCCATAGTTTGGATGGAGCTCTCAACCAGGACCGGATCATCGTGTACACCACCGAGAGAGCCTTCCCCCTCACGTGGGTGTCCACGACGTGTTGCCTGGTGAACTGCTCGCCGTTGTCGTCGTCGGCCGCTGGGAGCGCGATTGAAGCCACGGGGAGTGCCAATGGAACCGCTGGATGTCCTCTCTGTATGTGTCCTAGTGGGTGTGCTTATTGTGTCGTGTGAGACGAGAGATAAAGGTAAATGGCCGCAGGAATAAAAGGGGGCCGGGCAGCATGGATTCTCAGCGCGTCCGCAAGGCAGTTTTTGCAGCGGGTAACTGCATCATCGCGCCGGCCCGGCGCAACCGCATGCACACAAATGTGCCTGATCGTGCGCCGGCCCCAAACACTGGCAGTGCACGTGGAGGGACGAGGGCAGAGCACCCGAAGGGACGCGAGAGCAGAGCACGCGCGGCGGGACGCGAGCAGAGCGCACCGCGGACGACTGAACTCCTAGCAACCACACGCATAGAGCAGTTGAACACGCAGGAAATGGTCGCCTACAAGCCGGCTGATAGTTGCGTCAATGCGTAGAGAGCGGCCGTGTGCTACCACCTCCATTTAGTATATAGTCTCCTTAAATATTCTGTGCCATACTCTGCCCTCGAATTTAACCAACAAAATGTTAATGCATGTTATAAAAATTATATAATTGGAAACTATGTTCAAATACGAATCCAACTATATAATCTTTGGTGACATGCATTCTTTTTTTATTAGTTAAATCATACTTATAAACCAGGACGGTGGTATAGTAGGTAATTAAATCGCAAACGTTTTTTATTAACCGTATGTGTATGTGGCCTTTCGTCCCCCTCTTGCACGTCCTATCACCCCGCTGCCGCAGACGGCTTACACAGCAAGCTTGCGCAGCGCGCAGGGGCATTCTTTTGGCCAAACGGTGAGGCCAATGAATCGTCAGTGAGCCCGTCCCCGCGCAACCTCGCAGGTTCCCGCGCAAGCTTCCCGCCTGACGAGGTGAAATCCCCCAAAATCCCAATGCTTATCGGCCCGCTATAAAAACCCTCACGGTCGGCGAGTCCTGCGTCGCATTTTGCCCTCCCTCCCTGTAGCTTATCTCGTCTGCTTCTCCCACAGTCGCCAATGGCACCGGTCTGTCGTTGTCGCTCAGCACTCCGCCGTCATCAAAGGATAGCTCCAGCTGGGAGGCTACACCGCGGCGGCGGCGGCGCAGTCCCTGGCGTAGTGTAGTGCGTGTGGCGTCCCTGTTGGGTGTGCACGGAACACCCACAACACGCTCCGCCGTCGTGACAGCTGTTGCCGGCTGCCGTTGCTGCCACACCACCGTCAAAAGCCAGGGCCATCCCCCGCTCTGCCGCTGCGGCCCGAAGGCGAGAGGTGGCCGTCGTGGTCGCCACCCCACTACTGGCCACTGTGGCCATCACCTGTTCCACCACTGCGGCCCGAAGGCGGGAGGTAGTGGTCGTGGCCGCCACCCCGTCGTCGGCCGCCGTGGCCGCTAGCCCACCGTCGACCACGGGGGTCATCACCCGCTCCGCCACTGCCGCCCAAAGGTGGGAGGCGGAGGTGGATGCCCGCACATGCGTCAGCGACCTTGCGCGCTACACCGAGTTCCTGCGGGAGGAGGAGGAGCGCCTCGTCGAGCACGCAAAGAGCCTTACCGCCGCCTTGGCCGCGGCACACGCCGCCTCAGAGGCGAGGAATCAGGAGATCTATGAGGAGAACCACCGCTTAGAGAAGGGTCGTCCGGAGCGGCAGAGGGCATTCGAGGTGAGCGTCGCTGAAGCTGCAGCAGTGGCAGGCACTGTATTGCGGTTGCCCAGCTCGTCAGTAGGCTCCTCCTCCTCTGCCTCTTACTGAGCATGCTCGGCAGAGGAGAGGCAGCCGGAAGTAGTACAAAGCCCCTCCGCAGTGGTAGTAGTAGTAGTATTTAGGGGCTATTTTGTTTAGTTCATCTGACTATAGATGTGGTGTAACTGTACAACATACTTAAAATTAGCTAGTATATATAGTTGAACTAGCTATTTCAGTACATGGTTGGCAACAATTGGGGAAAAGTTTGGTCGGTTCAGCTATCGAGTTGAACTGTTTGTATAAATTAAGAATGATTGCTTAATCTATGAATGAAATCTATGCTTAATTACTGAATTTTAGTTGCAAAAATTTGATAGTGCTAGTGATTTCTAGCTGCATATTTTGACAAATGCAGTGTTACAAGGATTGACAAATGGAAACGTTACTAGATCAACAAATGTAAATCTTTCCAGTTTGACAAATGGCAACATACCCAATATGACAGTTGCAAATCTTACCAAATTGTTTGTACGTGGTTGCACACGGGTCATCCAAAACAACCGTTTGCATTGAAGGGATGCACAAATCCTGCTCTCACTTTGCATCATGTCGTCCCAGGGTCGACGGGCGGGGCGCAGGAGGACGACAGCTGGCGGCGCTAAAATGTAGCGTTTGACGGCGGCGTCCCATGCCGCTGAGGGGGGGGGGGGCGCACGGAGAGGAAGGCGGGTGACGATGACATGTACCTAGGGTAGGGTAATAGGCCTGACCTAGACACCCTTCCCAAGGACACTGCCCTAGAGTCAAAGGCATTCAAAGTACAACAACATCTACCGATTGAAATCACCTCAGGTGCAACCCACTCGACCAACAATTCCACTCGGATAACCCAATTACATTCGACCAGGATGTAATCATTCGACCATACCAGAAACCACTCGGGGTACAGAAGATCTAAAGTCACTCAGGATGGCAACGGTCAGGCGTTCACTCCGTAGTCTTAACGATCATTTATATGTCTTTATTATTGGTGTTACCAGTAACGTCCCACCTTAATGTACATTGAACTCCTTGTAACATGGGGTAGCTGGGGTCCTGGCGTACTCTATATAAGCCACCCCCCTCCACTGGCACAAGGGTTCGCACCCCCTGTAACTTCACTCATAATCCAGTCGACCAAGCCTCCGGGCACTGAGACATAGGGTTGTTACTTCCTCTGAGAAGGGCCTAAACTCGTAAATCTTGCGTGCACAATCACACCGTCGCTAGGATCTTGCCTCCTCCTACGTACCCCTTATTCTACTGTGACTTACTCCCATGACAGTTGGCGCCCACCATGGGGCAGGTGTCTTAGCGACTTTCCAGTGAGGTTGAGATTTTTTCGATTCCCATCATCATGGTTTATGGCGGCGGTTTGGCTGAGGGCCACAAGATCCATCTCGGCACGCTCATCTTCATTGCTGGTGATCCACCTGGCTCCAGGAGGCCTCCCTTGACGTCGAGATGCTCCCCATCCGCGGGGCGATGCACTTTTGTGCGTGCATCCGCGGCGTCCTTCTACGACAGCCGTCGACCCAGTATCGGTCGGCTCTCGTAGCATCTTCGCTACCCGCTGCTCACCGCCGCAAGCGATCTGGTCGATCACGGCTTCAGCGGTGGGTGATAACCCACAAGTATAGGGGATTGCAACAGTTTTCGAGGGTAGAGTATTCAACCCAAATTTATTGATTCGGCACAAGGGGAGCCAAAGAATATTCTCAAGTATTAGCAGCTGAGTTGTCAATTCAACCACACCTGAAAGACTTAATATCTGCAACAAAGTATTTAGTAGCAAAGTAGTATGGAAGTAATGGTAACGGTGGCAAAATTAATAGTAGCAGTTTTGTAGTAATTGTAAAGTGGCAACGGTAAAGTAACTAAGCGAAGATCAATATGTAAAAAGCTCGTAGGCATTGGATCAGTGATGGATAATTATGTTGGATGCGATTCCTCATGCAAAAGTTATAACATAGGGTGACACAGAACTAGCACCAGTTCATCAATGTAATGTAGGCATGTATTTCGAATATAGTCATACGTGCTTATAGGAAAGAACTTGCATGACATCTTTTGTCCTACCCTCCCGTGGCAACAGGGTCCTATTGGAAACTAAGGGATATTAAGGCCTCCTTTTAATAGAGTATCGGACCAAAGCATTAACACTTAGTGAATACATGAACTCCTCAAACTACGGTCATCACCGGGAGTGATCCTGATTATTGTCACTTCGGGGTTACCGGATCATAACACATAGTAGGTGACTATTGACTTGCAAGATAGGATACAGAACTCACATATATTCATGAAAACATAATAGGTTCATATCTGAATTCATGGCACTCGAGCCCTAGTGACAAGCATTAAGCATAACAAAGTCATAGCAACATCAATCTCAGAACACAGTGGATACTAGGGATCAAACCCTAGCAAAACTAACTCAATTACATGATAAATCTCATCCAACCCATCACCGTCCAGCAAGCCTATGATGGAATTACTCACGCACGGCGGTGAGCATCATGAAATTGGTGATGGAGGATGGTTGATGATGACGATGGCGACGGATTCCCCTCTCAGGAGCCGCGAACGGACTCCAGATCAGCCCTCTCGAGAGAGATTAGGGCTTGGCGGCGGCTCCGTATCGTAAAACGCGATGAATCCTTCTCTCTGATTTTTTTTCTCCTTGAACGTGAATATATGGAGTTGGAGTTGACATCGGTGGAGCCTCAGGGGGCCCACGAGACAGGGGCGTGGCCCAGGGGGGTGAGCGCGCCCTCCACCCTCGTGGATAGGGTTTGGACCCCCTGGTGTTGATTTTTTCGCCAGTATTTTTTATATATTCCAAAAAATATTCTCCGTGAAGTTTCAGGTCATTCCGAGAACTTTTATTTCTGCACAAAAATAACACCATGGCAATTGTACTGAAAACAGTGTCAGTCCAGGTTAGTTCCATTCAAATCATGCAAGTTAGAGTCCAAAACTAGGGCAAAAGTGTTTGGAAAAGCAGATACGTTGGAGACGTATCAACACCCTCAAGCTTAAACCTTTGCTTGTCCTCAAGCAATTCAGTTGACAAACTGAAAGTGATAAAGAAAAACTTTTACAAACTCTGTTTGCTCTTGTTGTTGTAAATACGTAAAGCCAACATTCAAGTTTTCAAAAAAGATTATGAACTAACCATATTCTTAATAACATTTAGGTCTCATGTTTACTCATATCAATGGCATAATCAACTAGCGAGCAATAATAATAAATCGCGGATGACAACACTTTCTCAAAACAATCATAATATGATATAACAAGATGGTATCTCGCTAGCCCTTTCTGAGACCGCAAAACATAAATGCAGAGCACCTCTGAAGATCAAGGACTGACTAGACATTGTAATTCATGGTAAAAGAGATCCAGTCACAGTTATACTCAATGTAAATTAATAGCAATGGATGCAAATGACAGCGGTGCTCTCCAACTGGTGCTTTTTAATAAGAGGATGATGACTCAACATAAAAGTAAATAGATAGGCCCTTCACAGAGGGAAGCAGGGATTTGTAGAGGTGCCTGATACGTCTCTGTCGTATCTACTTTTCCAAACACTTTTGCCCTTGTTTTGGACTCTAACTTGCATGATTTGAATGGAACTAACCCAGACTGATGTTGTTTTCAGCAGACTTTCCATGGTGTTATTTATGTGTAGAAACAAAAGTTCTCGAAATGACCTTAAACTCCACGGAACATATTTTTGGAAAATATTAATAATACTGGAAGAAGAATCCACGTCAGGGGGGCCTCCACCTGTCCATGAGGGTGGGAGGGGCGCTTGCCCCCCTGGGCGCGTGCCCTGCCTCGTGGGCCCCCTGAAGCTCCACCGACCTCAACTCCAACTCCATATATTCGTGTTTGGGGAGAAAAAATCAAAGAGAAAGTTTCATCGCATTTTACGATACGGAGCCACCGCCAAGCCCTAAAACCTCTCGGGAGGGCTGATCTGGAGTCCGTTCGGGGCTCCGGAGAGGGGAATCCATCGCCGTCGTCATCATCAACCATCCTCCATCACCAATTTCATGATGCTCACCGCCGTGCGTGAGTAATTCCATCATAGGCTTGCTGGACGGTGATGGGTTGGATGAGATCTATCATGTAATCGAGTTAGTTTTGTTAGGGTTTGATCCCTAGTATCCACTATGTTCTGAGATTGATGTTGCTATGACATTGCTATGCTTAATGCTTGTCACTAGTGCCCGAGTGCCATGAACTCATATCTGAACCCTTTATGTTTTCATCACTTATTTGTGTTCATGATCCTATCTTGCAAGTCTATAGTCACCTACTATGTGTTATGATCCGGCAACCCCGAAGTGACAATAATCTGGACCACTCCCGGTGATGACCATAGTTTGAGGAGTTCATGTATTCACTATGTGTTAATGCTTTGGTCCGGTAATCTATTAAAAGGAGGCCTTAATATCCCTTAGTTTCCATTAGGACCCCGCTGCCATGGGATGGTAGGACAAAAGATGTCATGCAAGTTCTTTTCCATAAGCACGTATGACTATATTCAGAATACATGCCTACATTACATTGATGAATTGGAGCTAGTTCTATGTCACCCTATGTTATGACTGTTACATGATGAACCGCATCCGGCATAATTCTCCATCACCGATCCAATGCCTACGAGCTTTCCATATATTGTTTTCCGCTTATTTACTTTTCCATTGCTACTGTTACAATCACTACAAAACGCAAAAATATTACTTTTTCTACTGTTACTTTTGTTACCGTTACCACTACTATCATACTACTTTAATACTAAATACTTTGCTACAGATATTAAGTTATCCAGGTGTGGCTGAATTGACAACTTAGTTGCTAATACTTGAGAATATTCTTTGGCTCCCCTTGTGTCAAATCAATAAATTTGGGTTAAATACTCTACCCTCGAAAACTATTGCGATCCCCTATACTTGTGGGTTATCAAGACTAGTTTCTGGCGCCGTTGCCGGGAAGCATAGCTCTATTCTTTGAGTCACTTGGGATTTATATCTGCTGGTCACTATGAAGAACTTGAAAGACGCTAAAACAACAATTTATC
The DNA here is from genome assembly GCF_018294505.1 of Triticum aestivum. Taxonomy (NCBI): domain Eukaryota; kingdom Viridiplantae; phylum Streptophyta; class Magnoliopsida; order Poales; family Poaceae; genus Triticum; species Triticum aestivum. The sequence continues at coordinate 587,608,103 of NC_057798.1, read as the reverse complement.
CCTCAACTACGAGGGGAGTTAAGGAACTGCCATCTAGCTCTGCACTTGATTCACCTTCTGTTTTGAGTAAGCTTGCGACACCTAAACCTGCTTTTGCTATTCATTCTGATATGTCGCATATTATTGATGATGCCACTTCTGCTATGCATGATACTCATGATGAAACTACTTCTATGCTTGATACTACTGTGCCACTTGGTGAATTTCTTGATGAACAACTTGCTAGGGCTAGAGAGAATGAAATTATTGAAACTGATAATATTGATGAAAGTGATGATGAAGACTCTCCCCCTAATAAATATGAATTGCCTGTTGTGCCTGAGGGTTATGTTCTAGATGAAGAATCTGCTAGAGCTATTTTAGCTTGCAATGATAGATATGATCTGAAGAGGTTATTAGCTAAATGGAAGGAGCAATCACTTAATGCTAGAATGAAACCTGACCCTGCTTTTGCTACTTCACCTATCTGTGTTACTGATAAGGATTATGAATTCTCTATTGATCCTGATATAATTACTTTGGTTGAGTTTGATCCTTCTATGGCTATGAATCTGAAACTGTTGTGGCACATCTTACTAAATTAAATGATATAGCCACCCCTTTCACTAATGATGAGAGAACTCGCTACTTTTATATCCTTAAAATATTTCCGTTCTCATTAAAGGGTGATGCTAAGATATGGTTTAATTCTCTTGATCCTGGTTGTGTGCATAGTCCCCAGGATATGATTTATTACTTCTATGCTAAATATTTCCCTGCTCATAAGAAACAAGCTGCTTTAAGGGAAATATATAATTTTGTGCAAATTGAAGAAGAGAGTCTCCCACAAGCTTGGGGGAGGCTTCTCCAATTACTTAATGCTTTGCCTGATCATCCTCTTAAGAAAAATGAAATACTTGATATCTTTTATAATGGACTAACCGATGCTTCTAGAGATTACCTGGATAGTTGTGCTGGTTCTTTTTTCAAGGAAAGAACACCGCATGAAGCCGAAATTCTATTGTATAATATGTTGACAAATGAAAATAATTGAACACTTCCTGAGCCAGTTCCTGAGACTATTCCTAAACTAACACCGAAGAAGAGGGGTGTTCTATTTCTCAGTCTTGAAGATATGCAAGAGGCAAAGAAATCTATGAAAGAAAAATGTATTAAAGCTGAAGATGTTAAGAATTTACCTCCTATTGAAGAAATACATGGTCTTAATTTACCACCTACTGAAGAAACATATGATCTTAATCCCTAGGAAATCCTAGATAATTTGTTTATTAATCTTCTGCAAAAAGAATCTGTATTTTATCATGTTCTGGTGATTTTTAACAATTGTTTTCGTGAGCAGAAAGTTTCTGTCTTTTTCAGCAAGATCAAATAATTATCACCCAAGAAGATCCTATAGGTTTTACTTGGCACAAACACTAATTAAAACATAAAACCACATCTAACCAGAGGCTAGATGAATTATTTATTACTAAACATGAGTAAAAAGTAAAGAACAAAAATAAGATTGGGTTGCCTCCCAACAAGCGCTATCGTTTAACGCCCCTACCTAGGCATGATGATTTCAATGATGCTCACATAAAAGATAAGAATTGAAACATAAAGAGAGCATCAAGAAGAATATGACTAGGACATTTAAGTCTAACCCACTTCCTATGCATAGGGACTTTGTGAACAAACAATTTATGGGAACAATAATCATCTAGCATAGGAAGGCAAAACAAGCCTAACTTTAAAACTTTAAGCACATAGAGAGGAAACTTGATATTATTGCAATTCCTACAAGCATATATTCCTCCCTTACAATAATTTTCAGTAGCATCATGAATGAATTCAACCATATAACCAGCACATAAAGCATTTTTTCATGATCTACTTGCATAGAAATTTTATTACTCTCCACATAAGCAAATTTGTTCTCATGAATAGTGGGAGCAAACTCAACAAAATAACTATCATGTGAAGCATAATCCAATTGAAAATGAAAATCATGATGACAAGTTTCATGGTTATAATTATTCTTTATAGCATACGTGTCATCACAATAATCATCATAAATAGGAGGCATGCTTTCATCATAATAAATTTGCTCATCAAAACTTGGGGGACAAAAAATATCATCTTCATCAAACATAGCTTCCCCAAGCTTGTGGCTTTGCATATCATTAGCATCATGGGTATTCAAAGAATTCATACTAACAACATTGTAATCATGCTCATCATTCACATATTTTATGCCAAGCATTCTATGTAATTCTTATTCTAGCACTTGAGCACAATTTTCCATCCCATCATTTTCACGAAAGACATTAAAAAGATGAAGAATATGAGGCAACCTTAATTCCACTTTTTTGTAGTTTTCTTTTATAGACTAAACTAGTGATAAAACAAGAAACAAAAAGATTCGATTGCAAGATCTAAAGATATACCTTCAAGCACTCACCTCCTCGGCAACAGCGCTAGAAACTTCTTGATGTCTACTACACAACCTTCTTCTTGTAGACGTTGTTGGGCCTCCAAGTGCAGAGGTTTGTAGGACATTAGCAAATTTCCCTCAAGTGGATGACCTAAGGTTTATCAATCCGTGGGAGGCGTAGGATGAAGATGGTCTCTCTCAAGCAACCCTGCAACCAAATAACAAAGAGTCTCTTGTGTCCCCAACACACCCAATACAATGGTAAATTGTATAGGTGCACTAGTTCGGCAAAGAGATGGTGATACAAGTGTAATATGGATAGTAGATATAGGTTTTTGTAATCTGAAAATATAAAAACAGCAAGGTAACAAATGATAAAAGTGAGCGTAAACGGTATTGCAATGCTAGGAAACAAGGCCTTGGGTTCATACTTTCACTAGTGCAAGTTCTCTCAACAATAATAACATAATTGGATCATAAAACTATCCCTCAACATGCAACAAAGAGTCACTCCAAAGTCACTAATAGCAGAGAACAAACAAAGAGATTATTGTAGGGTACGAAACCACCTCAAAGTTATCCTTTCTCATCGATCTATTCAAGAGTCCCTAGTAAAATAACACGAAGCTATTCTTTCTGTTCGATCTATCATAGAGTTCGTACTAGAATAACACCTTAAGACACAAATCAACCAAAACCCTAATGTCACCTAGATACTCCAATGTCACCTCAAGTATCCATGGGTATGATTATACGATATGCATCACACAATCTCAAATTCATCTATTCAACCAACACAAAGTACTTCAAAGAGTGCCCCAAAGTTTCTACCGAAGAGTCAAGACAAAAACATGTGCCAACCCCTATGCATAAGTTCACGAGCGGAACCCGCAAGTTGATCACCAAAACATACATCAAGTGGATCACGTGAATATCCCATTGTCACCACAGATAAGAACATGCAAGACATACATCAAGTGTTCTCAAATCCTTAAAGACTCAATCCAATAAGATAACTTCAAAGGGAAAACTCAATCCATCACAAGAGAGTAGAGGGGGGAGAAACATCATAAGATCCAACTATAATAGCAAAGCTCGCGGTACATCAAGATCGTACCATCTCAAGAACACGAGAGACAGAGATCAAACACATAGCTACTGGTATATACCCTCAGCCCCGAGGGTGAAGTACTCCCTCCTCGTCATGGAGAGCGCCGGGATGATGGAGATGGACACCGGTGAGGGATCCCCCCTCCGGCAGGGTGCCGGAACAGGGTCCCGATTGGTTTTTGGTGGCTACAGAGGCTTGCGGCGGCGAAACTCCCGATCTAGGTTTCTTTCTAGAAGTTTGGGCTTATATAAGAGGTGTTGGAGTCGGGAACAAGTCAGGGGGTCCTCGAGGCGGCCACGAGGCACGGGGCGCGCCTAGGGGGGTAGGGCGCTCCCCCACCCTCGTGGTGGCCTCGGGACTCTTCTAGCCCACTTTCGGTACTCCGTGGGCTTCTTCTGGTCCAAAAATGATCTCCGTCAAATTTCAGATCAATTGGACTTCGTTTGGTTTTCCTTTTCTGTGATACTCAAAAACAACGAAAAAACAGAAACTGGCACTGGGCTCTGGGTTAATAGGTTAGTCCCAAAAATCATATAAAATAGCATATAAATGCATATAAAACATCCAAGGTTGATAATATAATAGCATGGAACAATCAAAAATTATAGATACGTCGGAGACGTATCACTGCCATGTCGCTCCGCCACAACCACCCAGAGGGCCGTCGGGACAAAGGTCCTTTCAGGCCCCAATCCGTGAATCACTCGCGGGTACTCTACGAGCCGACCCGTCTTTAGTCATCACATGTATCATATATAAAGTATATAAGTATATACCGGTGATCAACTCCCGAGTGATCATGGCCCAATAGTATAGCATGGCAGACAGACAAGAATGTAGGGCCACTGATGGAATACAGTAGTAGCAAAGACAGGCTATGCAGCAGAATAGGATTAACCGAAAGCAGTAACATGCTACACTACTCTAATGCAAGCAGTAGAGAGAAGGAATAGGCGATATCTGGTGATCAAGGGGGGCTTGCCTGGTTGCTCTGGCAAGAAGGAGGGGTCATCAACAACATAGTCGATCGGGGCACCAGCAGCGGTGTCAGTCTCGTAGTCTACCGGAGAGAAGAGGGGGAAGAAACAATGAATACAATGCAAACATATGCATATCAATGCGTGACATGACAAGTAACGGTGCCAGGTGTGCCCTAACGCAGTAAGAGGTGATACCGGCGAAAGGGGGAAAACATCCGGGAAAGTATCCCCGGTGTTTCGCATTTTTGGACAGATGAACCGGAGGGGGAAAGTTGTGTGTTCGCTATGCTAGGGATGTGTGGTGGACGAACGAGCTACGTATCCTGATGCGTCTCATCGTTCTGAGCAATTTTCATGTACAAAGTATTTTCATTCGAGTTACGGATTATTTTATATTATTTTTTAAAGATTTAAATCACTTTTAGAATTAACAAAATTAATTAAATTAGAAAATGTAATTATGACGTCAGCATGATGTCAGGGTGATGTCAGCAGTCAAACAGTTAGTTGACTTAGTCAAACTGACGTGTGGGTCCTATTGTCATTGACTGTTAACTAACTAACCAAGTTAAATACTTTAATTAACAGATTAATTAGGTTAAGTTAACTAATTTAGTTAATTAATTAATTAATTTAATTATTAATTATATATTTTTCTTTGTTCTTTTAAAAAATGTTCTCGGCGTGGGGCCCCCTTGTCATAGGCCCCAGGGGCCATAGCGGGTGCCAGCGTTGGCGGGTGCGGGCGAGCGGGCGTGGGCGCCCGACGGGGCGGACCCGAGCGGAGGCCATTGGGGCGCCGCGGGCGGCTCGCCGGAGCGCGGCCACGACGAATAGGCGAGGCGAATCCGACCACGGATGGCGCCGACGAAGGGAGGCGGGTCGGCAAGCGACGGCAACCATTGCGGGAGCCGCAACGGGGCCAAGGGCGGAAGTGGCCCGGCGACGGAGGAGCACTGCGGTGAGTAGCAGCGGCACCACATGGTTGGCCGGGCTCGGGCTCGGGTAGGCACTGCCAGGCGTCATTGGCGGCCAGCGGCGCAGCGGCGGCGAGCGCGACTTCAAGATGGGCGGCGACCAGAGTGGGCGTGGGTGCGGGCTCACATGGGAGGGCGGAGGTAGTCGCGGCGGTTGCAGCGAAGGCGGCTACGGCGCGGGTGTAGCCATGGCAGAGCAAGAAGTAGCGGGGTAAGCAGCAGCGGGCAGCAGGGCATCCGTTGAGGCGCGTGGGGTGAGCGTCAGCGGAGGCGGCGGCGGGGCGCGCGTCTGCCACGGAGAGCGTGCACAGGCGCCTGGTGACCGGGAGGGACGAGGATAGAGGAGGCGCGCGCGCTCACGGTGGTCGTAGGGAATGGGTAGTGGGGCGCGGGAAGGAGGTCGGGGACGACGCGACGCAGGGGAGGACGACGGCGACGGCGTCCAACGAGGAGGAGGGCGGCGACGCAGCTCCGGGCGGCGTGGATCGGTGACGGGGTCGGGGCGGATCGAGCCCCCGATCCAGATCGAGAAAAGGGGAAACGAGGGGAGAGTGGGAGGAGATGGGTAGGGGCTAGGGTTTTGGGGGAGGGTTATAGGGCAGTAGGGGCCGACCGGCCGGTTGGTACGGCGGCTAGCTGGGCCATTTGGCCCAGGGGAGCCCTTTTGTCTTCTTTTGTTTTGCTATTTTGTTTTCTTTACTTTTTATTTATTTATCCTTTTCTGTTTTCTTTTATTTCTTTAATGCTTACAGTTTTATAAGATACACAAATGGTTTCTAAATTAGTATTGCTATATTTATTACTGCCACGTTAATTTGGGTGACTAAATAAAATAGTTTAACATTTTATAAATAATAAAGGGCATTTATTAAATTGGTTATGCCGTTGTTTCATTCAAATTTGAGTATTTAAACATTTATAAAAGGGTGGTTTCTCCATCCTAATTTCCTATGAATTATTTGGTTCACTCCGAACATTTTAGTTTTAATATTTGAAAAGTTTTATTGTTTGCTTGATTTTGAATTTGAATTTGAATCGGTTTCAAACTAACACGAGATTAGCAATAGTAATCGAGGTGACGTGGCATCATTAGCCGAGGGTTGCTGTAGCTTAATTATCCGGGCGTCACATGATTCATCAAGTTTGTTGTCTTAACCTTCTTCAAGAACCGGCGATAGTCAAATTTGATTTAACTAAACTAGGAGAAACAGACACCCGCCAGCCACCTTTATGCAAAACTAGTTACATGTCAGTCGGTGGAACCGGTTTCATGTGCGTGGACATGTAAGGTTGGTCCGGGACGCTTCATCCCACAATACTGCCGAATCAAAATAAGACGTTGGTGGCAAGCAGTATGACTATCAACGCCCACAACTCTTTGTGTTCTATTCGTGCATATCATCTACGCATAGACCTGGCTCATGATGCCACCGTTGGGAATCATTGCATGAAAAAAAAATCTACGCACACGCAATGATCTATCGATGGAGATGCATAGCAACAAGGGGGAGACTGTGTCTATGTACCCTCGTAGACCATAAGCGGAAGCGTTTCACAACGCAGTTGATGTAGTCGAACTTTTTCACGCTCTAACCGATCAAGTACCGAACGCACGATACCTTCGCGTTCTGCACACGTTCAGCTCGGGGACGCCCTCCGCCCCCTTGATCCAGCAAGACGGCGATGTAGTAGATGAGTTCCGACAACACTACAAAAATATGACCGAGGGAGTAACTGGTGGACGGGGGCGCCGCACACGGCTGAGACAATGTTGTATCCTTGTGTGGTGCCCCCTCCCCACATATATATAGGTGGGAGGAAAGGAGGCAGCCCCTAGGGTGCCCCAACAGACCTGCGGCAGCCCTAGGGCTCCTGCCTTGCCCTGCGTCCCCCTTTCCTTATTTGGACATGAGGGGGAAAGGAAAGGGAGATGGCTGCCTTAGGCGCCTCCCCTTTCCTTCCCTCCCTGCTTTGGTGCATGGGCAGGGGGTAGAGGGGCGCACCAGCCCCTTGTGGGCTGGTGTGCTCTTCCCCTTTTGGCCCATAAGGCCCAAAAACCTACCGGGGCTACCTGGAACCCATTTCGGTGACCCGATAAGTACCTGGTACCACCCAAAACACTTCCGGTGTCCAAATACCATCGTCCTATATATTAATATTTGCCTATCGACCATTTTGAGACTCCTCGTCATGTTCGTGATCTCATCCAGGACTTCGAACAACATTCGTTCACCAAATCACATAACTCATATAATACTATATCGTCAACGAACATTAAGCGTGCGGACCCTACGGGTTCGAGAACTATGTAGACATGACTGAGACACCTCTCTGGTCAATAACCAATAGCGGAACCTGGATGCCCATATTGGCTCCTACATATTCTACGAATATATTTATCGTTCGAACCGTTATGACAACATACGTAATTCCCTTGGTCATCAGTATGTTACTTGTCCGTGATTCGATCGTCGGTATCTCTATACCTAGTTCAATCTCGTTACCGGCAAGTCTCTTTACTCGTTCCGTAATACATCACCTCATGACTAACTCCAAGCTTATGATGTGTATTACCGAGAGGGCCCAGAGATACCTCTCCGATACTCGGAGTGACTAATCCTAATCTCGATCTATGCCAACTCAACAAACACCTTTGGAGATACCTGTAGAGCATCCTTATGATCACCCAGTTATGTTGTGACGTTTGATAGCACACAAGGCATTTCTTCGGTATCCGAGAGTTGCATAATCTCATAGGCGAAGGAATATGTATTTGGCATGAAGAAAGCAATATCAATAAAATGAACTATCAATATGCTAAGCTAACGGATGGGACTTGTCCATCAAATCATCCTCCTAATAATGTGATCCCGTTATCAAATGACAACACATGTCTATGGTAGGAGACTTAACCATCTTTGATCAACTAGCTAGTCTAGTAGAGGCATACTAGGGACACGGTATTTGTTTATGTATTCACACATGTATTTAAGTTTCCGATCAATACAATTCTAGCATGAATAATAAACCTTTATCATGAATAAGGAAATATAAAATAACAACTTTATTATTGCGTCTAGGGCATATTTCCTTCACTTTCGCCCTTTGACCGTTTGACCGTCAGTTTGAAAACTTCATAACTAATTCATACTAAATCAGAAAAATGGAAATAAGATACCAAAATGTACGGAAAAACATCACCTATATGTCAGCGTCATTTGCATTCATGACCAAAGTGTTGGAAAGTGCCATCCGAGTTTTAGATCTTATGATACCACCATGAATAGTAAAATAAAAACTCAAAAAATTGTAAAAAGAAATTGGTGTCAAAGAATGACAAATATTTTAAGTGCCTACCAAGTTTTATCAGGGAACGATATTCGTGGAAGTCGTGGCAAAAAGACATTCTATATGGGAGTGCTGATTTTTTTTGCCACGACATCCACGGACGTGATTCCATTATGAAACTTGGCAAGGACTTAAAACATTTGTCATTCTTTGCCACCAATTTTTTTAGATTTTTTTAATTCTTTTAGAATTTACTATTCATGGTGGTATCATAAGAGCTAAAACTCGGATGGGCACTTTCCAACATTTTTGTTATAAGAGCAAATGACACTAACATATAGCTGATGTTTTTCTGAACATTTTGGTGTCTTATTTGCATTTTTCTGATTTAGTATGAATTAGTTATGAATTTTTCAAACTGACGGTCAAGCGGTCGAAGGGCGGAAGCATAAGAGGAGCGAAGTGACTTGGACTAAACCGATGACTTTTGGAAATTAGGGGTAAAACAACCGAGTGGGACACAACTAAGGGCATAAATCTAATTATCCCTTTATATTTTAGAATTTTGTGAACCAAACAAACATTAAGAGATTTGTGTGGACGTTATTTTTTTTGAAAAAAGTCTGAAATAAACCTTGAACTTGTAGACGAAAGCTAAATCGAATCCCAAACTTCAAATCCCAGAAATCAACACACCGGACTCTCTGATCCCAGTCTATTTTGAACCTTGAGAGAGTTCCCAAACAGGGATTGTCAACATGGCATGTTAAATCCTGGAATTGTTGCACGTGGACTCGATTGGGCCGGCCCACCAGGCATGAAGCTTTTTTCTTAGTACGCGACGTAAAAACCGGAGTCGAACTTGGGACCTGGCAGAGTTGAGCTTATCTTGATAGCCACTAGAACACATGACTATGAGTGATATAATCAGAGGCCCGGAATAGTTAAAGACGCACCGAAACGTCGAACTTTGAAAACATTTTTTAGGGGCAAACAAATATTGAAAACATAAACAATTTTGGAAATGGCCAAACTTATAAAGTGTGAGCACTTTTGAAAATTCCGAATACTTTAAGAAAACAACTATTTTTTGAAAAAGCAATCAGTTTTGAAAAGCGAACACGTTTTGAAATATAAACATTTTTGAAATCTGAAGAAATTTTTTAAGTGCGAACACTTTTGGAAAATTTAAAAAATGGAAACAAATTTTGAAACCTGAAAAAATGTGTAAAGAAAATGTTAATGGCATCTAAAAAACATCACGAGTTTAGATAAACGTATGTGGCATTTAAAAAAATGTTTGTACAATGGAAAATAATATTCTTGTGATTCAAAAAAAATCTTTCATCCATAAAAAAATGGTAGCATTTCAAGAATGTTCATGAGTTTCAAAAAATGTGCTTGTGACCTTTAAAAAAGCGTATACAATGTAAAGAAAAATGTTTGCATGATGTAAAAAATAATGCCATAGCCTTAAAATACTATATGTGACATGTGTTTGAAAAAGTGTATACAATTTAAAAAATGTGTAACAATGTAAAAAAATGTTCATGTAGTTTATAAAACTAGTAAATGTGTACGTGCAATGCACGTTGATATTAGGTAATATATTAATTACACGTAAATATTAGGTAGGATATGATTTACGCATTAAGTATGTGATTAGCATTGGCATTAATATTTGGTATGATACTAACTGCACACTAAACATGTTGAGCGCTCACCATTGGAACAACCTGAGTCGTTAGATTGACCTGATTTGACGGCCGGGATTTGTTGAATCTGCCCCTTTGAGTCGTTAGATTGTCCTTAAGAAAATGTAAAACATCTATTTGAAAAAGTATTACCGTGTATTCAAAAAAGTATTGTAAACTTGTATTTAAAAGAATTTATCTAATGTATTTGAAAAATGTCGAAAGTGTATTAGAAAATATTACACGTGTGTGCTGAAATTGTGCATTGGGTACTGAGAATAATTAGACATGTGTAAAAAAGAAAACCGGTTACCGATAAAGAAACAAAATAAAAGCGAAAAAACAAACAATATGAAGAAAAAACAAAAAGTATAAAGAAGAAAGGAAAACCAGATAAAACCATTGGAAAAACAAGGAAAAAAGCAGAACAAAACCAAAGAAAAAACAAAGGAAAACAAAAAGAAAAAAATAAAGAAAAAGGAATACCAACTAAATCTTCTCAAGGTTCAAAATAGACCGGGATAAGAGAGTTTGGTATGCTGATTTCTGGGATTGAGAGTTCAGTTTGATTTAGATTTCGTCTACAAGTTCAAGGCTTATTTTGGTCATTTCCCTAAAAAAAATTATGAAATAATATCAACCGTCAGACATATTTGTTTTTATACAAGTTTTTAGTCCTCGCCAAAAACAAACAAACAATAAAACACCTTTGATTTAATGAAAGAGGCGCTTCCTGGACTGGTTTGGAAGCAAGCCACGCAAGGAGAGTTGCCTCCTCTCCCCAATTTCATCCTCATATTTGTTATGTATCTTGATCAGATCAGTGATCACTACTACTAGTTCGCAACAAAAAAAAGATCAGTGATCACTGATTAGTCCTTTCAGACGAGAATCCGTGTGATTTGCTGCGTATTACTCCCAGTGGCGGAGCTAGGATATGAAAACAGGGTGGTCCACAATTTCGACAACAAATATAGAATGTCAGCACATAGAAATAGAATAATATGTTGTTGCAGACATACTAAAATTCTCAATTAAGTGTCAGTTTTGCATAAAAGAAGTCTACATAATACATACCTTGAGAAGTTTAAAGAAGCATGTCTCCAAAAAAGAGAAGCAATGTCTATGGTCCTCTTCCCTCTTCAATTACTCTGCAATAAAATTTACTTATTTTTTAATCATAAGTTCATAACCAGTAAATTTAAATTTGTATCATGTAGACAATTTGCATGTTCTGAATATGGAACTACATTATATACCTGTAAATTTCAATTTGTATCATGTAGACAATTTGCATGTTTCTGAGTATGAAACTACATTATATTCAGAAATTTTAGATTGTAGCTTGGAGGTCCAATATATCTAGATATTTCAATTGTGCAACTTTCTTGTGCAAAGGACGAGCGAAAGAAAAAAACATTGTTTTTTGACCAATCTCATATGGCAATACACAGGCATACAGCCAGACCTGCTTGCAGGTCCACCGCTGACCCAGGCACTAAATGGTCGCTGGTGGGGTAGACATGGGCACGGCCATGGCCGGCGGTGGCCATGCCAAAGAAACACGGTGCAAGCAACCAGTTTGCGAGCAACAGAGCGAGCAGTAAAAGGGGCAATGGCGGTCGGCGTCGACAGGAGGAAGAAGGGTCCTACTTGCGGCTCTGAATCCGTTGTCTGAATTAACTATGAAAGGTGCAGGAGCAGGCCTCGGTCACCAATACAGCAGGGGGACCAGGGAAGACGAAGCACCGGTTATATAACATGCACTTGGGACTCCTGCACCTCCCAAGTGCATGTTACCGGTTATATTACCCCCACTATGGCTAGCCTTATGCGGAGTCACCTTTCTTTCAGCTACGCAATCGTGTCAGTAAAAGATTTTTCGAGCCACCGCAGTCCGCAGATCGATCTCGCCCGGATCTTCGTTGACTCTGTTATTTTTTAGATAAAAATCTCTCCAATTTCAGCCCCTTGGATCTGGAGTTCTGATTGGACGGGGCTCGTTCCCGAGCGTTGATCAGCAGATATTTTATCGACGATGCGTGCCGAGGAGCAACTCCCGTCAGTTTGCTTGTATGCCGACCGCCAGGCTCGCCACCATCCCGCGCGCCGTCAGCTGCTCCCGCCACGGCGGCACGCGGCCCCGCGCGTGCCCGGCCCCCAGCTCGGAGTCGTCGCCGTCGCCGTCGAGCTCGCGGATCTCCTCGAAATGGACTCTGCGGCCGTCCCGCGAGTGCGGCGCCATCGCGAGCTCGACGCCCGGCGACGGCGGCGGCCTCCGGTGCTTCCTCCGCCTGTCCTGCTGCACAGTGGTGACAGATTCTCGCAGCGTCAGATTCGAGCCCGGGGCCAGACGGAGTCACCGGACCGCCGGACAGAGGACGGTGTTCGTTAATCATTAGTGAGCTCTACACTTGTACTACTGGCACCGAGCGAGCTCTCTCGAGAGAGCTGTGAGTGATTCCAAGGCAGAATCCATGGAGCAAGAAGGACATTCTTGATTCTTCGGTTAGAATGGAGAATTGCGGATACAGAGAGCATGAGAAAAATCTCACCTGCTGGGCCCTCTAGCTTCGACCAAAAAGCTTGGGAGCTTGGGAGCGACCACTTCAGAAAATGATGGAAAGGCGACGGAAGAGGACACACCACACCAATGTATGCTCCGCACCGTAGCAATCGGTGGCTGCTCCCCGTGAGGCTGTGTAGCAGATGCGGACAATGCTTCGGTGTCTTAAGGCACCTACCTTTGTGTCTATGACATGTGGGTCCAACAGGTGGCTGGCCCACATGTCAGTGATTCAAAGGCATGTGCTTTAAGGCACCGCAATGTACAGCGTCATCGTGATGAAGCTCAACCTCACCACGGGCCTCGTCCCCACGCTCAACGTCTCCGCCGCGCTCATCGCCTTCGTCGTCCTCCGCGGCTGGACCAAGGCGCTGGCCCGCCTCGGCGTTGCCGCCCGCCCCTTCACGTGCCAGGAGAACACCGTCGTGCAGACCTGCGCCGTCGCCTGCTACAGCATCGCCGTCGGAGGTCAGTGCTGGCCACACATCACATCCGCCAATTTGTCAAGTGGAGACCTTGGATTGAGACGCGTCCTTGGATTTTTCCCTTCCCTTCCCACAGGCGGGTTCGGGTCCTACCTGCTCGCGCTCGACAAGAACACCTACGAGATGGCCGGGGAGGAGACGGAGGGCAACGTGCCAGGGAGCTACAAGGAGCCCGGCATTGCGTGGATGACCGGCTTCCTCCTCGCCGTCAGCTTCGTGGGGATCATCGCGCTCGTCCCTCTCAGGAAGGTCCGTATGCCCGTGCTCCCCATACTGTTCCAAATTACCTTCACAAGCTAGAGCTGGCGAACTGCTTACCTTTCTTCCAAACTTGCTCCTCTACAAATGTTGCTTGCATACTGTCAAAGTGGTAATCAACTCCTTGTCACTATCTGTATTGCTCTTGCTTCGACGACTGAAAAATGTTGGCTCCTTCTGCTGTCCTACGCCTACGCGTGCGGCGTAAGGTCTTTTTGTCTCTGTCTTGCTATCCTTGTTTGTTTATAAGGATAAGACCAACTCACGGATTAGGCAAGCTGACTTTGATTTACTTTGGTGATGTAGTTTGACGTCAGTACTAGGAGTACCATTTTCATGCTTTTTTTGCCTTCGAATTGTGGAGCTCCTCGCTCCTGATTTCATTTCTTTCATTTTCATGATATCCGATTTGACCGGTGATGGCCTCATGGTCCCTACTGAATGTGCCTTGTTTTTTGAGTAAAAATAGCAGGATCATTGCTAGTATTCACTAAGAAAGGACTGTTACAAAACATAAAAAGCCAGGGCACATTTTTGAATTCGACATGTTCCAATGGGATAGGCTAACTAGGACTCTAGGACCAATCGGATACGCTGCACTGCAATCTGTGCAATACCCTTGGAAACCTTGGGGAACACCTCGTGGTATGCAATAGAGTAGATGAAATGAATAACAATGTAGAGCCATTACAAGATGTGACAAACAAACACCTATCACTAAGTCGTCATTCTCTTGAAACAAACACTTGTGTCCATGTCATTGAGTCTAGCCTGTGAAGGCCAGGACATGGATTTTCATCTTGGATGCCGGATCCTTCAAGTCAAAGGTAAAAGCATCAACAGAAGGACAATGCCTTCAACAAGGAGAGGATGCAAGTTTGTCGAGACAATGCCTTCAACAAGGAGACGACGCAAGTTTGTCGTTGCCGTTTGACTAGTAAAGCCATATCACGGGATTTAACCTAGATATGAATAGTGTTCCAGTCACCGTCTTGATGGTGGATCTTCCAACAGCTGCTGGACCCATTACTCGGAGCGAACCGACCTTGATATCCACCGGAGATAGCCGCCACTAGGCCACCACCGGAACTCCTCTCAATCGTGCACTGACTTGGCCACAATCATCTTTGATTAGACCGAATCAGTAATCCCCCACGTCCTGCAACATGCCTCTGTTAAGCTTTAACAACAATTTTTGGATAAATTGCGAAAGCCAAGATTTGAACTCGAGACCTTAGGCCCTGCTACCATGTTAAGATTCATGCACTAACCAACACAACCAAAAGTCTACCGATGGAAAGGGCTAGACAATCCACATACACTTCAACACATCCCGACCTAGGCAATCCACACATACACTTCAACATCCCCTCTCACGTGTGACGCAGGAAGTCAACACATGAGAAGACTAAGAGGTATGGCTCAAGAGACTTATACGTGGACACAGAGGGGGCACCATCATTTTTTGGATAAACTGCGAAAGTTAGGACTTGAGCTCAAGACCTTAGGCTCTGATACCATGTTAAGCTTCATGCAGTAACCAACGCAACCAAAAACCCGAACTAATGGAAAGAGCTAGGCAATCTACCTATACACTTCAACAACCTCCACCTATCATCAAAAGGGGAGAGGGTGATGCCATGAGAGACCATGATGATCCTTTGATCATGATGCACTCACGGGCACACAACGACATCGGCAAAAAACCTGCCGCAAGATCGGCAAACAAAGACCACACGCCGGACGGAGAGTGAGCCACCGCTCCTACCACCTCCAAATGGAGGAAAACCTCTCTGCCTCCGGCTGCATCAAGTCGGATTTAACCACGCCCATGGGCCTCCATGATCGATTCACGATCTGATGGCACCATAGTCGTGAGTCATGACATGTGGTAATTATGGGAGGTGGCAGCCCTATGGCATCGGTTATTATGTTTTTGAAAATTTGTTATTCTAATCTTCAGCTGCAATCCATTGAGAGCATAATTTTGAAGAAAAAAAGTACATAGAAGTTTTGAGTTGTCAGCTATGTGCTTTAGTCCTTGGTCATATTTGGGTAAACATATTTTTTCTTATGAATCCTTCAAAATAACCTTGATTCTGCATAGTCTTATCTTGGGTTACAAGAACTTCTATACGTTTGACATCACATGTACACAGATGATTAATTTTTCTGTCGAACTTTGCAAATTTCAGATTATGATTATTGACTACAAATTAACTTATCCAAGCGGGACTGCAACAGCTGTGCTTATAAATGGATTCCATACGCCTCATGGAGATGCTATGGCAAAGTATGTTGGTTATTTCACATAACACGGGACTTGCAGATTCAAACACCATTATCCTTTTTTAATCAGTCCTTTATTTCTTCATGTTA
This sequence comes from Triticum aestivum, assembly GCF_018294505.1. NCBI lineage: Eukaryota > Viridiplantae > Streptophyta > Magnoliopsida > Poales > Poaceae > Triticum > Triticum aestivum. The sequence goes on along the minus strand of NC_057798.1, from coordinate 587,591,952 downwards.
GGCAGCAAGTAAATGGATTCACAAAATACTTCGGAATCAGCTTCTTCTGGAGCTTCTTCCAGTGGTTTTACTCTGGTGGGGACAGTTGTGGGTTCTCGCAGTTTCCTACTTTTGGACTAACAGCTCGGAAACACACGTAACATTGTCCACTTTGCTCATTGTGATATTAAATCTTTTCTTGACTAGTAACATTTTTACCTGATTCTGGTTTTTCTTCTTCTGATTTTTTGGGCTGTCAGATTCTTCTTTGATTTCAGCCTCACATATGTTGGGGCAGGGATGATTTGTTCCCACCTCGTTAATCTGTCTCTCCTTTTTGGCGCCATTCTCTCCTGGGGTGTCATGTGGCCTCTGATCAGTGATTTGGAAGGCGACTGGTATCCAGCAAATATACCAGAAAGCAGCATGAGCAGTCTGCAAGGCTACAAGGTTTGTTTCTTTATTTATTTTTGGTTATTGCACCGTGTACATGTCTGACTATGATTCTTGTTGCTTACCTTGTCTCAATCTGCAGGCCTTCATATGCATAGCTCTCATCCTAGGAGATGGCCTGTACAATTTTGTCAAGATTATTGTATTCACTATCAAAAATCTGATTGAAAAATCAAATCTGAAGAACACAAAGAAAGGTAAACATTCTGATAAATGCATGATGTAGAGTCTTTGTGATGTATAGATAATCTGATTGGTGTTCATGCTATTTTTTAGATGAAGACATTCCAGTGCTTGATGACCTTCACCGTAATGAAGTTTTTATGAAAGACAGTCTACCTTCCTGGCTAGCCTACTCTGGCTACGTTGCATTATCAGTTGCTGCAGTAATTATCATCCCCATGATGTTCCGCGAGATGAAGTGGTACTATGTTGTCATTGCGTACCTACTGGCTCCTGCCCTGGGTTTCTGCAATGCCTATGGTGCCGGCCTTACTGATATCAACATGGCCTACAATTATGGGAAGGTTGCCCTCTTCATTCTTGCAGCCTGGGCTGGAAAAGACTCTGGTGTAGTGGCTGGCTTAGTAGGCTGCGGTCTGGTGAAATCGCTGGTGTCAATATCTGCTGATCTGATGCATGATTTCAAGACTGGGCATCTCACACTAACATCACCTAGATCAATGCTAATTGCTCAAGCTATTGGCACTGCCATGGGCTGTATCATTGGGCCACTAACATTCATGCTGTTCTATAAAGCATTTGACATAGGCAACCCAGAAGGGCCCTGGAAGGCACCGTATGCTCTGATCTACCGAAACATGGCGATTCTTGGTGTCGAGGGTTTCTCTGCTCTACCCCAGCATTGCTTGCAGCTGTGCTATGGGTTATTTGGCTTTGCAGTGGTGGCCAACCTTATGAGGGACCTCTTGCCGCCGAAGTATGGCAGGTGGGTTCCCCTACCGATGGCAATGGGGGTTCCTTTCCTCGTCGGCGCGAGCTTTGCCATCGACATGTGTGTAGGAAGCTTAGTAGTCTTTGTCTGGAACATGATGGACAGAAGTAAGGCTGCACTGATGGTGCCGGCAGTTGCATCTGGTTTGATATGTGGAGATGGGCTCTGGATCTTCCCATCGGCATTGCTTGCACTGGCCAAGATCAGTCCACCATTCTGCATGGCATTTAGGCCTACACACTAGGACAGTAACAAGCTAGATCTATGTACAGTTAGAAGACATACATCCTGGCAAGAATGCAGGAAATTGGTTTTGCATAGCTGGGTGAGATTGTAGCATGCACATACATTTCTTTTTCTATTGATATGTTGCTGTATAGTTTTGGAACAAGTCACACAAGGTTTAATACTGTAAGATGTGGGAATGATCTTCCGGGGGCAGCTGATCCAATTGTTCATTGTCAGTTTCCAGCTGTTGTCATTAAAAGTATCATCAGTACATACAAATGAAGATAGCTCACTCAGATATATGCCAATGAAGAACCATCATTGTTTTTAAGAAAGAGAAAAAGAGTGTTTCCCCTCCGATTTACTCCCTCCGTCCCAAAATTCTTGTCTTAGATTTGTACAAATACGGATGTATAAAGTCACGTTTTAGTATTAGGTACATCCGTATCTAGACAAATCTAAGACAAGAATTTTGGGACGGAGGGAGTATGTTATAAGAAACCAGCACTTCCATACAGGTTCGAATACAACAATATACACTAGATCAGAAGGAAACAGCCTAGCATCAGAGAACCAATTCAAGGCCATTCCACATCTCCAGCCAAAACCATGCTAAAACTACCTCACAAGGAAGAACTAACTTCAAGTTTTTTTCCAACAGAAGGAAAGGCAACAGCTTGAGCTGAAGCAAGGAAGCACTCCCACATGCATATCCACTTGACACTGCATCTTTCAGGTTTGCCCATTAGCACCGGTCTCTGTAGGGTTGAGGAGACGCGTACAAGCTACTACTACATCCGTTTCCAAATACCGGTAACGGTGAGGGAGGGGCGATGACAGCGGCGCGTCTTCGGCTCGCTTCAGTGCTTTTAGTCGTCGCTAGGTGGTCTATGGATCTGGATGTAATTTTATTATGGGTCGCGCTAACTGCCACACGTGTGGCAGGAAGGGAGACGCATCACACGTCTTTAATGTAAACAGATTGCCACGTCATCGCATGCATGCATGCAGGAATCTTTTTGGATTTTCAGTTCTTAAAATGTTTATCTCTTAAACGAAAAATCCGATTGAAAATCTGTTTTCACCATTAAATCCCTCGCGATGAGATCTTCGAAACTAGATCCCATGTTGATATGTTTTGATGAATTTTTTTTTGATTAAAAGTTGGCATGTCTATTGCATATGAATTGCCATGATGTTTACACTGAAGTTGCCATGATATGTTTCAGCTATTTTCTTCTACATTTAAAAGTAAATTTTGACATTTATAAAACGGGGAATTAAGAAACTAGACTTGCCATGAATCATAAACTAAAATTGTCATGATACATGCACGTAAAATTGCCATGGTTCATACAAAAAATAATTTTCATGGTCAAAGTACTGGAGTTGCCATCATCAAAATACTAAAATTGCCATGATCTACAAACTAAAATTGCCACATGGCAACTTTAGTTTAAGCCCTATGACAACTGCAGTGTAAACATCGTGGCAACTTCTGGCAAAAAAAAAATTCGTTGAAACATATCAACACGGGGTCTAGTTTTGAAGATCTCGTCGAGACGGATTTAATGATGAAAACGGATTTTTAGTTCGCTTTTTTATTTAGGAGATACAACATTTTTAAGCCGAAAACCAAAAAAAATTCTGCTGATGTCATCTATTCATACTGGCAAAATGAGTGGTGATGGAGGCATGTGGGCGATGTGCAAACGCCCACACGTGTGGGCGTTAACATTTCCGTTTATTATTTCTAGTGTTTGTTGTACTATCATGATTGAAGATGAATAGATTGAAAGTTTTTCTCGCAAAAAAAAATCATTCTGTCAGCGCTCCTCCTCTTCGTTTTTTTCCTTTTTTGAGAAACTCTGTCCTGTAATTTTTTTGAGCACCTTCTCCTCTAGGTCGTGCACCTCTCTGATATGGGCTTGGGCCACGTTGGCCAACAGTACATGGGCCATGGGCCCCTCATTCGACAGTCTTCAGCATTTCCGATCCGTCAGACTAAAAGCCTCCTTGCTTGTTCTAAAGAAAGAAAACTGAAAACCTCCTTGCCATTTGCTCGAACAATTTTGTTCCTCATAACAGTAGACTTCATTTCCCCCTCAAAAAAAAAAAAACAGTAGACTTCATCTCGCCTCCTTAATTTGTAGTATATCAGGCCACGTATTGAGCCAATGGCTAACTACTCCCTCCGTTCGGAATTACTTGTCTCGAAAATGGATGTATCTAAAACTAAAATACATCTAGATACATCCATTTTCACGACAAGTAATTCCAAACGGAGGGAGTAGTTTGGCAATCACTACCGAATCATGAGGTTTGTTCCTTGTGGTCCATACTGACCAAAGAACAACGTCAATCCAAACCAAGATCAAACACTTCGTTTCACGAGCAAAAGCATGAACCCACACATTCAAAAACGGATCCACTTCCCTTCACTAGTAAGGATGTTGTTGTTGTTATTATTATTATTATTATTATTATTATTATTATTATTATTATTATTATTATTATTATTATTGCCAGGGATGCTATTATGAGCCACCAGCCAAATAAATTGTTTGATACCCAAAGGAAACATTATTTTTCGCAGTTATTTTCGTGGGAAAGAAGAACCCATCCACTATAATTCTTGTAGAAAGAACTAACAGCGAATCTGCCTGTTTTTTGCAAGACCAAACAACAACATCTTTTAAATATACTAGACTTATTGATAGTGCCATAGCTTGCTACAGTTATCCAACTTCTTTCTCATAAAGCACACTTTCCTCTCCTCGCTAAAGCAAAAATTATGCAGAATAGGGAATTGCTAATATAGTGGTGCATCCCCTATCTACCACTCCTCCCGAAACCTCGTTCCTTTTTCCATTTGTAAGCCTCTTTTTACAACATCTTTCACATGTAACTCCAAAACAGAGAGTCACCTGCTCTGCTTTTACATGTAACACAAATCCTAAAAAAACACCAAAACACATCTAGAAACTGACAGAAGCTCTCCCATCGGCAAAAGCCGAGATCCACCGCATCTCTATGGCCTAAGGCCACGAGAGATGAGGTAGACCCACGGCACATCCTCTTGCCACATCACCCTAGCTCCGAAATAATCTGATCTTTTCCCAACTCCTAGTGAAATTTTATAAAAAAGACATAATATAAAAGAGAATGCTACTACTTAAACTTGAATTGACAGGTACCAATCTTCCTCCAATTGAAAGAAGCTTTCCTTGTCAGCATCCTAATCTGTTTCCAGTTTTACTCTCAACTTTTTTTCCAATCCTTGTTTCTAATTCAACCCTCATCTCGTGGAATGCCAAGATGAATGGGTGATAAACCACAAACTTTACACGTGAAAAGATTGCCATGAACAACTTGCTTTCCTACGGCTTCCCCGAAATAAAACAACTCACCCTTGTAAAAACAGACTGGTGCCAGTGGCGGAGGAAATTGTACTCCTAGTTGACAGAGCCATCGCCGAGGATGATGCCGTTGCCGTGAGCTATCTCTTCCTTCTTTCCCTGCTGCGTGTCACCTCGGAGCTTGGCCTGCACCGATTCCGTTTGTCTTTGCCACGAATCGATCGCACTGATTCGCTGTGCCCTCTGGAGCAAATAGTGTCATACATACATTGTGGAGCTTTCTTTCCCGGTGCAGCTCAACGCAGGGTCTGCATCAGCCTCTCACCACCGCGATCGATCGTGGTTGTTGCTACCCATACTCTGCAGTGCTCGTATATGTCCGGTTAGGTTTTGCCGAGCAATTTGACGGATTCGAAAGCTACAGCAGCGATGGCGCCACTGCCCCCGTGCGGCCGTGCCTGAATCTCACGCGAAAAGAATCCAAAACAGGACCGCATGGTGATGATCCCCCGCGCACTACTTGCCCACGTTGCGCTTATAGTCTGTCTGTATGACAAGTTGACAACTCATTTTCTCCCGTAGGCTGGGGTGACGTAGCTACTGCTACACGCTAGCTTTCGTGGTTTGATTGACTTCACACATGCGCCGCGACGGGCAATCACGGCAAGAATCGCGGTAAGCTAGCTAGCAAGCTAGGTTTCCCTCGCACCATAAGAAAGCAAACGCCTTTGTGGCTTGACTTCAGCAGTGCGGTACGATGAGCAATCAAGTCAAGAGTTCCGTAAGATGCGACGAAGCACGGATCTCTGGTCCAAGTTGAAGCGGATCGTGGTGGTACCACCTCCTATTTCCCCCGCTTAGTACTGTGCTCAACCGAAGAAATTTGGCCTGCCAATCCTAATAAGCACTTGCACAATTGGAGGACAAAAATGCAACATTATGGCATCTCTAACCGATCCCTTATCTGGCGTCAGAGGACCCTCCTCTAACCGGCACCTAACCGATAGAGGAGGAAACTTACCCTCCTCGGCTGCCCGGACTCCTAATACTTGGCCACCCACCCGCCGAGTAAAAGTCTTGCTGCAAAAGTGCAGCTGTAGCCCCTATAATCTTCGTCTGGTCTCTCTCCACGCCTGCGCCGTCCCCACCCCGCGCCGTGTCGTCGCCGATGTTGCTTCTGGCACTATAAACCGCCTATGCCGACACCCCACTGCCTCCCATCGCCGTCGCCGCCCTCTTGCACCATTCCGAGCCAGTCCCCGACCATTGTCGACGCCGAATCGAGCTCAAATACCACCGCCGCATTGACCCCGTCACCGGAAAGTGGCTCGGATGTTCTTCTTCCGAGCCTCTCCACCCACTTTCGGCCATCTCGAAGCCCCGCCGACCGCTAGTATCTGCTCAAAGTCGTCGGCCAACCGTGACACCCCGCTGCCTTTCAAATGTTTGAAGGTTTGTTTAAGTGGATTTTTTTGTTTTTTTATATTTTTGTTAATTGAATTTAGCCGAGTCATTTCTAGTCAAGATGAAGTGGTTGAGAGAGATGATCTTTGAGGGCTCTTCATCGTCACATGAGGAAGAAGATGATGACAACCTCGAAATGGTCATTGGCATGATCTTTAATGAAGATTTTCGATGGTCAAGGAGAGGGTCATAATTCGGCCGTATACACATCAACCGAGATAGAGTAGAGGGCCATGCCAAAATTATGAGAGATTATTTCAACCCCAATCCAACCTACCCGGAGAAGTATTTTCGATAGTGATTTCGGGTGCACACAAGTCTCTTTCTCACCATTGTAAAAGCCATGGTGAAGCATGATGATTGGTTCAAACACGGGAAGAGTGCATTCGGAGAGATAAGTGTAAGCCTTTTGATGAAGTGTATCGCGACTGTTCGACAGCTAGCATATGGGTGTTTGACCGATGCCGTTGACGACTATATCCGCGTTGGAGAAGATCAGAAGATACAAGCTTGGAGGCCGTTCGAAGGTACACAAAAGCTATGATTGAGATCTTTGGGTCAGAGTACTTGAGGGCACCGAATGATGAAGACACCGAGAGACTTTTGGCTTTGACTAAAGAACGAGGATGACCTAGGATGCTTGGATCAATTGACTGCATGCACTTGACATGGAAGAATTGTCATGTAAGATGGAAAGGTCAATTCAAAGGCCACCACAATGATCCAATAATCATTCTTGAGAATGTTGCATCAGAGGTTCTATGAATTTGGTTTTCATTCTTTGGATTGCCTATCTGTCATAATGACCTGAATGTGTTGTTGAGATCACCACTGTTTGCTAGGCTTGTTGTCGTAGATGCTCCTTCTTACAACTATGTTGTCAGTGATCGCGAGTACACGATGGGTTACTATCTTGCAAATGGCATATATCCTCCATGGGCCCCATTCTTCAAGACAATAGGTAACAAGAGATCTCACTTTGCAATGTGTCAAGAGTCGACAAGGAAGGATGCGGCGAGAGCTTTCGATGTGCTTCAGAATCTCTTTGCCATCATTCGTGGCCCTACCGAGTATTCAAACCCCAAGACCATATAGCTAATCATGACATGTTGCATTGTAGCGACCCGACCCAATACGGTCAAGTCTTTGTGCTTTCTGTGCCATCCCTGGATCAGTATGCTGGCACACAGTACTTCGATGAAATACCATAACATCACATGTAAAATAATACCATAGATGCAGAGTATACCTTATATATGTCACAGCGGAAACACATCAATAGGGGTGTGGAGTCCCATCAACGCCAATGGCAAGTTGAGTGTAGACTGTAACCCTATATTGCAACTCTTACTCGTCGTAGAAGTATCTGCAACATGATAAGTTGTAACCATGTAGGTCAGTACATTGAAAGTAACGGGAAGATCACAATAGAAGGCAAATGAATTGTGTATTCTATATGCAATATGGATGTGGTAGCACTAAGTTATAATTTTTGAGAAAATCTGAATCTTCCCCTACAACAGAGTCAAACGAAATATCACTACAAAAGTTGGTTGTTAATGAGATGGTTCCGCCAACGAATTCTCATATCCCAAATTATAAATAGACCCACTCATTATTATTAATTGTGTTGAGACTAGCTGATAGTATCATCTCTAGTGCTCATGTTGTCCGTAACCCTGGACACGACTAATCGATTAGATGTTACTCTGCAGAGTCTTGTACACTTTACCTGCAAGATTCGATCCCTCCTGTTATGTCCTGGCACTGCCTGGTGTTTGAGAATGGGATGATCAAAACATGGTCTTCCAGACTGATCCTCCGACAGATGTCAGTGCCCATCCAATCCTACCATTCTTCTACATATGCTAGCAATCTGACCAACCAGAGTCACGACTAAGTTTAACCAAGCCAGAGCCCATAATGATTTGCAATTTCACACGTAAGCTTTCCACCCTTGAAGTATCCATCCATCTCTTTGAGCCTGGTGACATTCCTCGAGATGACCAAAGGTAGATACCAGGATTCCACGACATAACCATGATAGATGTCATGCTGCCAGATGCAACACCATTCCACCCAGAGGTATATTGAGTCCTTGAAGCCTTGATCATCATGCAAGTCTTGAAAAATTAATCCTCACAACACTCTTGTATCACACATCCAACCCCCGTCTACTAGAGCGTAGCAATAATGCAAGATACCATCCCTTCCCGGACAATGGTTATAGCGGTATGGGTTTCTCCTACCTCATGATACTACCTCAAGTTTCAAGCTCAATATAACTATTGGAGGAATGTTGAAGAGTATTCACTAAATACAATAAAACATGGGTGTGAAAATATGGTCAAAGTGAACTTGCCTGGTAAGTTGATGAAAATTATAACGCTCTCAGAAACTGACTTGGTAGAACTATTCATCACTCCGATGAAATATGTATTAAACAAACATTGCATTCATATAAGCATTCAATACTAGCAATCAATATAACAACCACTAAATAAAAGCAATTATGAAATCAATAAGAAAACCAAAGAAAATCCAAAGAAAACTTCAAAAGAAAACTCTAAAGAAAAATACTAGGGAAAACTCTATGACACAACACAAAATAGTTTTTGTCCTAAATAAAAACTTAACAGAAAATAAAACTCTAAAATAATAAATTAACAAAAAGAAAATATAAAAAAACTAAGTTAAAAGAAAGAATTTAACTATAGTTTTAACTAGCAAAAGGAAACACTTTAAAAGCTTTTATAAAACTCAATTTATCACCTATACAAGTTTTAAAGCAAAACAAAATATAATAAATTTTAAAAACGTATAAAAGTTTGGCTACTGTTAACTAATAGAAATATAAATCAAGTTGTCAAAAGTGACAAAAAATAATTAAAACAAATAAAAACACTAAGTAATAACTAAAACAATCCTATAAGCAAAACATTACTGTTTTTGCAAATAAACAAATTTAAATAAAACAAAAATTAATTTTGTAACTTCCACTCGATAGGCAAAGGTCCTAGTGACCAGGAGCAAAAAGGGTTAACTAAAAACCTAAATTTAAATAAAAGTTACAAGTAAATGAGTGTTTGAAGCAAATTCAAATTAAAAAACTTCAAATATGAAAACCATTTGTATCTATAGAAACTTTATAAAATTTTGAATGTAATGCAGAAAGAATCACTCCAAAAGGATTAAAATCATGGAAGTTATTAAAATTATAAAAACAGAACAAATTCTAAAAAATAAATTAAAACAACAAAAAGGAAAAACACTATGCATCGGCGAGGGCCTACGTGGCACATCCTGGTTGGTCAGGCGCTGCGGAGAAAGACGGCGGACGGCCGGAACTTAAAGAAATCAGTGGTTGTGGCTAACTTTAAAAAACCTCGTGTTTGGTTCGATCTAAACAAGGGAATAAACCGGCCTACAAAAAACCTACCCGTTCAGATTTGATCTAATCCACCCGTCGTTTTACGATCTAATGGAGATGAGGAGGTGGCCAGCTTATAGTGAGGTGGTCGCAGGGGATGGAGTCGGGCGGGGTCGCAAGCGGTGCTCTTGTGGGCTTCGGAGTCGGCGGGGGGTGTCCGACGGATGTAGCGTAGTGAGGGGCCCTCGGGGTGGCGTCGGTTGCGGTCGTGGACGACGAAATCGAGCGGAGTGGCGATGGCGGAGCTCGGATGAGCTACATCTCCGGCGGCGGACAAGCGAGCTCGAGGGGGGGGGGGCTTCTTTAGAAGGACCAAGAGGAGCACAACTATGTCAATCGAGCGGCAGCGTCGAGGGAAGTTGATTGACGGAGGGAGGGTTCTAGGAGATGCTCACCGAGCGTTGGTATGGGCAGCAGAAGGGCTCGGCTCCGGTAGAGAGGGGGCGGCGAGGGCGTGCTCTATGGTGGGTCTCAGGCATCGTGATTAGGGGCAAACGGATGAGGAGGGTCGGTTTTTTTATAGAGGTAAGGGTGTGCAGGGGGAAGGCTGGAATTTGAATCCCTTCGGGATTCGCCGGTGTTCGACGATGCTCTGGACGGGCGCGTGACTTGCGGAGAGTGCTACTGTTGCACTTAAATTCAATAAAAATTATTTTTATATACCAAAATGTTTTCAAATTTATTTTTCTCAATTTTTGTGTTGAAGGGTATCACTTTACCCCAATTTCCATATAATTGGTTTTAGGACAAAAATAGTTTGAATAAAAATTAAATAACTCCTAAGTAGTTTTGAATTTGAATTTCAAACTACTTGCAAATCTTTTCTGTTTTTCCTTATTCAAATATATTTCAAATGCCTCTGAATTTTGAAATGTCATACTACTTTTCTCATTTTGAATAGCTTTTAGAGAATTTGAAATTTAGAAATTCAAATATCTTCAAATGGAAAGGGGGTTTCAGAAAACTACAAAGTGACTTTCAAAGTGATTCTTTGAATCTTCCAACTCTCTTTCTTCGAATTTCAGGAGCTCATTTTATCTTCTCTCATGCAACTCATTGAGTTGCATAAAGATTTTGAATTTGAAATATTTCCAAATGAAATTTTAATCTTTTCAAATCCATTTTTCATTTCTTTAAATGTAAGAAGTCATATCATCTTCACTCTAGGGTTTTGTGATGAAATGAACTTGAATTCATGAAACCAAATGCAAAGAGGAAAGTTTGGGGAAGTCCTTTTATTCCCTCTCATTCAACTTTTCAAAAAGTTTCAAATTCCACTCAATTTCACACAATCAATCAGACAAACAACCATAACTATTTTGTAATATAACTTTCCAAAATTTCGAACTTTGGGATGTTACATGCATCATCTTGCATAAATGATCATTGAAGATGAGAGACACATGTTTGAGAACTTTCGGTACATCTCCAATGGGGATCCTACTGAGCCGTAGCACGATGCGAATAGGATACAGAGATTCCTCGCAACACATCACAACAACGAGAACGGAGAAGTTCATACCCAGCTTCAAGATGATCTTGTTGAGCATCAGTGGCATCTCCATATCACTTTGTAGTTTTGCTTTTATCATGCTCTTTTACTTCACTTGAACCATTATGTGTGTTTGAATTTGAATAATTTGGTTTATAAACTATGAATTTGTAATATTTGTGAATTGTGAAAATCTTAATTGTTATGTTTGGATTTAATGTGTGTGAATATGTAGTTGAAATGTACCATGTAAACTAAAATTAGAATGATTTGCCATTTTTACTCCCTTAAGTTTAGGGGACCAGTCAGAAACAATACTTTTTAGAGGAGCAAATAGACCCCTCTAAAGAATAGTTGGTTGTACCCTCCTCTAATTTATAGGGGACCGGTTAGAGATGGAGAGACCAAATGGAGGAGCAGTTCCTCAACAAGATCGTTCCCCCTGCATATATAGAGCCGTTTCCCCAACTTCATTTCCGATCGTATCAGTTTTTCATCATGTCAGCAAGGAACACGCACCTAGGCAACGCACTGAGAAATTGAAAGGAACATACTCAACCTGGAGAGAGCATTTGTGGCATGCAGGTGCGAGGGCACCGAGTCCCTCGCACATACTTTTTCTTTTGGCTTCCAATTTTCATTCATATCTTTTGAACGAAAGGAATTCCGTTTCCATATTAATGTTTCTCGTGACGAGAGCTTTCAAATAAGATTCATTTTGAATATGTTTTGACAAGTTTTTTCAAGTTTGAACTTTTCAAGCTTACTTCGTGCGAGCGATAAAATCACAACTTTAGTACCTGCAACCAATAAAAAGATTGTTTAAACTTTCATCCTTGAATCTTGATGCGAGTGACCAAGAAAATCAGAAGTTCCGGATGGAAAGTCCTTTTGGGATAAAGGGTGTATTTTATGAATTCATACTATCTCATCAAGAGAACAGATAGCATCATGAGCTCACACCTGGCCTCTCCATAATTAGGACACACAAAGCCAACACCACCACACACATAAAAAATGAATAAAAAATGCAACCTCCAAAATCTTGTCGAGGTGAACTATAACATGCAGCAATAAGCATCAACATCAACCACCACCGATGACATCACCTAGACACGGGGAAAGTGCTTCGCAATGATGCCTTCAAGAAGGAAACGACACACGAGCGCCGACATCACTAGATACACCCACGAAGTGTTAATCTTGGGTTTTCACCTCAAAGAGGAAGTCTAAACAAACTCCAAACAATGCCTTCTTCAAGGGTATGACGTAAGAATACCACCATTCTTAGGTACAACCAGTCCAGGCCAGACCTAGAGTTTTCACTCTGGAGCTCGAATCCCTATGCTAAAGAGCACCACCAAACTTATGCCACCCTATATTATTTCCCGCACTTTCAAGGAAGACGTTATTGTTGCAAGCCAGGTTGTCACGCCTCAACAGCTGTATACGCTCACAACCCTAACACGGACAAACGCAACCAAGCATACCACATATACAGGAAGTAGACCAGAGCACAACGCTAGCCTCAACAAGGTAACTAACACTGCTGATAACCCATGAGAGGCCATCCGGCAGCCCCAAGTCCTCTATAGTGATTGGACACAATTTTTAGACAAAAATCCGTCGGTGCGTCAAGAGCCCACATAGGCCAATTGACAGCCATGTCTTCATAGAAGTCAAGCCAAGAACAGATGAGGACACGAAGCCAAGCATACATGTAGAAAGAACTTGCAGAGAAACCTCATAGGTGTTAGGGCGTTTCCCATCTTTGTGTTTTGGGTGATGATGACAACTCTCTTGATGGCCTTATCGTGTGTCAAGTTCTTCAGGTACTCTATGATTAGGTACAAGACATTCCCTCTGGACGGAAAAGATCGAAGCGGTGTTTTCTGTGTGTTTTATTTCTTTGGTTGTAGGAAACCTGTACTATTAAGAGGGAATCCACATAGGAAGGTATTGGGTGAATCAATGCACGTGCACATTTCTCTTCACCCATCGCTCCCTTCCGTTTGAGTATAGAGAGGTCCCCGTTTTCCTTCTAATCCAGGGTTTTTACCTCCAAGCGGTTGTACCGCCCACTATGGCGATTGTACCGCCTGCCCCCGTTATACCGGCACAACCACCGCCCCAGGGGTGATACCCTAGGGTTGCACCTCCAAGGTACATGACCAACGGTTGTACCGCTGCCCCCAGGCGGTGGTACTGCCTCTGCTCTGGGAAAACCCAGGAGATGCTTCACGGGCGGTTGTACTGGCCAGGTACTGCCCAACTACCAGACTTGGTTCTGTGATGGGGTGGTCCATGGGTGGTGGTGGCCCGGTTATGCTCCGCAAATTGGTACTACCGGTGTTCGGAGCGGTTCTACCGCTCGGGACTTAACCACCTCCGGTTCCAGGGCCAGGCGGTAGTTCCGGTGCAAGTATCGCCTAACCACCGCCCATAGGGGTGACTCCCTTCTGTTTCAAGGTGGTTGTTGAGCGGTTAGTCCGGTTACTCTTTGTTAACCGGTACTACCACTCGTGCAACCGGTTGTACCACTTGTTAGGGTTTTCTACAACATACACGTGATTCCGGGTTGTACCGGGATCATGAGCGGTTGTACCACTGCAGTGTAAAAACTGCTGTAACAGTTGGATAATGGGGGTGCCTATATAAAGGTGGTTTCTTCCACCTACCTTTTTTACCTCTTTCCTCTCTCCTCCTCCATTAATGCCCTTCAAGCTTTCTTGCCCGATCTCTCTCCTTATCCACTCAAACTTGTTGATTTGCTAGGGATTGAAGGAGGAGACCTAGATCTACACTTCCACCAAAGGATATTTGATTCCCCCATACTTTCTTGTGTGGATTTTTATACTCTTGAGTGTTTGACCACTCTAGATGGTTGAGGTCACCTCGGAGCCACATTCCATTGTGGTGAAGCTTTGTGGTATCATTGGGAGCCTCTAATGGGGTTGTGGAGAGAGCCCCAACCTTGTTTGTAAAGGTCTGGTTGCTGCTTTCAAGGGCACCACTAGTGGAATCATGGCTTCTCACATTATGTGAGGGCGTGAGGAGAATACAGTGGCCCTAGTGGCTTCTCAGGGAGCATTGTGCCTCCACACCGCTCCAACAAAGACGTACTTCCCCTCAAAGGGAAGGAACTTCAGTAACACATCCTCGTCTCTACCGGTTCTACTTGTGGTTATCTCTTATCTTTACCTTGAGAAATCTTTACTTGTGTCGTATATCTTGCTCGCTTGTGTTATCGTTGTTGTTAGCATCATATAGGTTGCCAACCTAGTTGCACTTCTAGACAACCTACTTTGTGCTTAGCCTAATTGTTAAGAAAAGCTAAAAATTGGTAGTTGCCTATTCACCCCCCTCTAGTAAACCATATCGAGCCCTTCAATTGGTATACGAGCCTCATCTCTTTATTAAAGGTTTCACCACCCAAAGAGTATGTTTGACACTGGGAAGGAAGTGCCTGAGGCCGTGGAGTTGACTTCGATCACTCGAGATGACTTAAACAAAGCTATGGCTTCACTTAAGACGTCCATGATGACCGAAGTCAAGTCCATTGAGGGAGTTCCGGACTAGGGGGTGTTCGGATAGCCGAACTATCATCATCGGCCGGACTCCAAGACTATGAAGATACAAGATTGAAGACTTCTTCCCGTGTCCGGATGGGACTTTCCTTGGCGTGGAAGGCAAGCTTGGCGATACGGATATGTAGATCTCCTATCATTGTAACCGACTCTGTGTAACCCTAGCCGTCTCCGGTGTCTATATAAACCGGATGGCTTTAGTCCATAGGACGGACAACAATCATACCATAGGCTAGCTTCTAGGGTTTAGCCTCCTTGATCTCGTGGTAGATCCACTCTTGTAACACACATCATCAATATTAATCAAGCAGGACGTAGGGTTTTACCTCCATCAAGAGGGCCCAAACCTAGGTAAAACATCGTGTCCCTTGTCTCCTGTTACCATCCGCCTAGACGCACAGTTCGGGACCCCCTACCCGAGATCCGCCGGTTTTGACACCGACATTGGTGCTTTCATTGAGAGTTCCTCTGTGTCGTCATCGATAGCCTTGATGGCTTCTTCGATCATCATCAACGATGCAGTCCAGGGTGAGACCTTTCTCCCCGGACAGACCTTCGTATTTGGCGGCTTTGCACTGCGGGCCAATTCGCTTGGCCGTCTGGAGTAGATCGAAAGCTACGCCCCTGGCCGTCAGGTCAGATTTGGAAGTTTGAACTTCATGGCTGACATCCGCGGGGACTTGATCCTCGATGGATTCGAGCCACAGCCGAGCGTGCCGCACTGTCACGGCGAGCATGATTTAGCTCTGCTGCCGGACAGTACCCTGGAGGCCGCACTCGAACCCGCTCCGATCTTCAATTCGGAGCCGGTTGCGCAGATTGAGGACGGATGGCTAGACACCGCCTCGGGGGCTGCAACCTCTACGGTGATAGAGCCGAACACTGACCTTGTCCCTCATAAAGCTCGTGACTCCGAGGTGCCGGACTCCTCGCCGGACTCCGAACCTCCCGTGCCCCCTCCGATCGAATCCGATCGGGCGCCGATCATGGAGTTCACCGCAGCGGACATCTTTCAACACTCACCTTTTGGCGACATCTTGAGTTCGCTAAAGTATCTCTCGTTATCAGGAGAGCCCTGGCCGGACTGCGGTCAGGACAGTTGGGATGCGGACAACGAAGAAATTGAAAGCCCACCCACCACCCACTTGGTAGCCGCTGTCGACGATCTAACCGACATGCTAGACTACGACTCCGAAGACATCGATGGTATGGACGACGATGCCGGAGACGACCAAGAACCAGCGCCTACTGGGCATTGGAAAGCCACCTCATCATATGACATATACATGGTGGATATCCCAAAAGATGGGAATGGCGAAGGAACAGCGGAGGATGACCCCTCCAAGAAGCAGCCCAAGCGCCGGCGCCAGCGGCGCCGCTCTAAATCTCGTCACAGCAAGAATGAAGACTCCGGCACCGGAGATAATAATACACCGGATAGTGCCGAAGACAACCCACTCCAGCAAGATGCAACACAGGAGGATGGAGACGCCAGCCCTCATGAGAGAGCGGCAGAAGAAGAGGTAGAGGATTATATGCCTCCCTCCGGAGACGAGGCAAGCCTCGACGACGATGAATTCGTCGTGCCTGAGGATCCCGTCGAACAAGAGCATTTTAAACGCAGGCTTATGGCCACGGCGAACAGCCTCAAGAAAAAGCAGCAATAGCTTAGAGCTGATCAAGATCTGCTAGCTGACAGATGGACTGAAGTCCTTGCGGCCGAAGAGCATGAGCTCGAACGCCCCTCCAAAAGCTACCCTAAACGCAAGCTGCTCCCCCGATTAGAGGAGGAGGTGTATGAAGCCGCATCACCAGGAGACAATACGGCTGACCGACCACCCCGTGGTCGCGACAGAGAGGCCTCTAGGCCCTTCACTAGACTCGTACCCCGGCATCGCTCGAAAAGCACAAGGCCACAGGGGAACGCTCCGGACTTGCGAGATATATTGGAGGATAAGGCAAGACAATCAAGATTGATCTATGGATCGCGTGGGCGCCCCACGATACATGACGACAACCGTCGCGCTGAACACAGTAAGTCCGGCCGGGCCGAACAAAATAGACAAAGCTCTTTTGAGCTCCGTCGTGATATCGCCCAGTACAGAGGCGCCGCACACCCACTATGCTTCATAGATGAAGTAATGGATCATCAAATCCCCGAAGGGTTTAAACCCGTGAATATTGAATCTTACGATGGCACAACAGACCCCGCGGTTTGGATCGAAGACTATCTCCTTCACATCCACATGGCCCGTGGTGACGATCTTCACGCCATCAAATATCTCCCCCTCAAGCTTAAAGGACCAGCCCGGCATTGGCTTAACAGCTTGCCAGCAGAGTCAATTGGGAGTTGGGAAGACCTGGAAGCCGCATTCCTCGATAACTTCCAAGGCACGTATGTGCGACCACCAGACGCTGATGACCTAAGCCACATAATTCAGCAGCCAGACGAATCGGCCAGACAATTCTGGACACGGTTCTTAACCAAGAAAAACCAAATCGTCGACTGTCCGGATGCGGAGGCCCTCGCGGCCTTCAAGCATAATATCCGCGACGAGTGGCTTGCCCGGCACCTGGGACAGGAAAAGCTGAAATCCATGGCAGCCCTCACATCACTCATGACCCGCTTCTGCGCGGGTGAGGACAGCTGGCTAGCATGCAGCAACAACCTCAGCAAAAATTCTGGCAGTCCGGACATCAAGGACCGTAGTGGCAGGTCGCGTCGTAACAAAAACAAACGCCGCATTAACGGCGACAATAGTGAGGATACGGCAGTCAATGCCAGATTTAGAGGCTCTAAACCCGGTCAGCGGAAAAGGCCATTCAAAAGAACTACTCCGGGTCCGTCCAATTTGGACCGAATACTCGACCGCTTGTGCCAGATACACGGCACCCCCGAAAAGCCAGCTAACCACACCAATAGGGACTGTTGGGTATTCAAGCAGGCAGGCAAGTTAATTGCCGAAAACAATGACAAGGGGCTGCATAGCGATGACGAGGAAGAGACCCGACCACCGAACAATAGAGGATAGAAGGGTTTCCCCCCACATGTGCGGACGGTGAACATGATATACGCAAAGCACATACCCAAAAGGGAGCAGAAGCGTGCGCTAAGGGATGTATACGCGATGGAGCCAGTTGCCCCGAAGTTCAATCCATGGTCCTCCTGCCCAATCACTTTTGACCGAAGGGACCACCCCACCAGCATCCGCCACGGCGGATTCGCCGCATTGGTTTTAGACCCAATCGTCAACGGGTTTCACCTCACCAGAGTCCTGATGGACGGCGGCAGTAGCCTGAACCTGCTTTATTAGGATATAGTGCGCAAAATGGGCATAGACCCCTCAAGGATTAAACCAACCAAGACAACCTTTAAAGGCGTCATACCAGGTGTAGAAGCCAATTGTACAGGCTCAGTTACACTGGAAGTGGTCTTCGGATCCCCGGATAACTTCCGAAGCGAGGAGTTAATCTTCGACATAGTTCCGTTCCGCAGCGGCTATCATGCCCTGCTCAGACGTACCGCGTTTGCAAAGTTCAACGCGGTGCCGCACTACGCATACCTCAAGCTCAAGATGCCAGGCCCTCGAGGAGTGATCACGGTCAACGGAAACACTGAACGTTCTCTCCGCACGGAGGAACATACAGCGGCTCTCATGGCAGAAGTACAATGCAGCCTCTTAAGGCAATTCTCGAGTCCGGCCATTAAGCGGCCGGACACAGCTAAGCGCGCCCGGAGTAACATACAACAAGACCACCTGGCACGTTCCGAGCACGTGTAGCAGTGCGCCCCAACCCCAGCCCCTGTAAAACATCAAGACAGGTCCTCCGCGTACACCATTACGCTCTGAAGATACCATGGGCATGGGGAGAGGGGCACGACCACGATAGGCCCAGACTACGGCTCAACCACACCAGGGGCTCTCAAGTGTGTCGTTCTTTTTTCTTTTCTTTTTCCTTTTTTACCCACAGGGCTCCATTCGTCAGAGGCCCTGTTCGGCAGCAGACCTGCCGAACTCATGATGCAACAGCCAGGGAAGGATAAAGGCTACAACGAATATCCAGGTGGTCTCCATTACGAGCATTAAATCTGTTTTACGCATCATTCGGCAGCCTACCCCTGGAGGGGGACATGTTTAACAGTCCCATCCCTTGCTTATGGCACCATTTGTATCGTTCTGCACTTACATCAGTCTTTCTTGAATAAACAATGCAGCACCTTTTTGCTTATAATTGCATTTCTTTTTTATACATATGTTCATTTACGGCATGTTGCATCCGTACACTTTGGTACGGCTAAAATACACCAGGGCTTATGTTTCCCGCATCATGGTGTGATAAGTCCGAACACTTACACAAGTGCGGCACCCCGAACTTATAGCACTATATGCATCGGCTCCGAATCATGTCTTGGGTCAATAGTTGGGTTTGCCCGGCTCCCATGTTTTGGTACCTTACGTTCCGTTTTATCGGCTAAGGTAGCACTGGGAGAACCACTGCGATTGCGCCCCAGTTGAGCTGGGTTAACGCCTCAGTGGAGAAAGCTAAAACTGACCGTCATGATGAGGCGAGAGCCGGTCGCTGTTCGAGAGGTTTTTTGCGAGTCCTTAAAGACTTATGCCGCTTAGAGCGAGGAGCCGGATCTTGTCCGGCCCAGGCGTGGATAGCGCCCCAAATTCGGCCTTCCGAAGACTAGGGGCTTCGCCGAAATTTAAAATTATAGAATTCTATGGCTAAGTGAGAGTGTTCAAGCATTATAAGTCCGGTTGCCTTGTTCGCTGTGTTGAGCGCCTCCCTAGATGGACCCAAAAATGGGAACAAGAGTGCTCAAGTTTATCCCGAACACCCCAGCACTCGTGGCATGGGGGCTGAAGCCGATGACTTGCCATCTCTCAGATTTGATAAACAGCCGCACAGAAGGTAATATTTTAAATTAACAAGCGTTGCTTAGCGCATATGAACTAAGTTTTCAGCGCACAGGATAACAAAATGCGAGTCTACTAAAAAATTACATCTTTGGAGCACTCACCCGCAATAGTGCGGGCGCCCTTCAGTACACTCTTATAATACATCTCGGGCATGCGATGCTCCTTGCCCTCTGGTGGCGGGTCCGTCATGAGCTTCTGGGCATCCATCTTGCCCCAGTGCACCTTTGCGCGGGCAAGGGCCCGACGGGCACCCTCAATACAGGCGGAGTGCTTGATGACTTCAACCCATGGGCACGCATCCACCAGCCGCCGCACCAGGCCGAAGTAGCTCCCAGGCATGGCCTCCTTAGGCCACAGCCGAACTATGAGGCCCTTCATGGCCTGTTCGGCCGCCTTGTGGAGCTCGACCAGCTGCTTCAGCTGGTCGCTAAGGGGCACCGGATGTCCGGCCTCAGCATACTGAGACCAGAAGACCTTCTCCGTCGAGCTCCCCTCCTCGGCCCGGTAGAATGCGGCAGCATCGGACACGCTGCGAGGAAGATCTGCGAACGCTCCTGGAGAGCTCCGAATTCGGGTAAGCAACAGGTAATTAACACTCACATGCTTACTTTGCATGAAAAATGCCTTACCCGCTGCTATTTTCTTCACCGCCTCGATCTCCTGGAGGGCCTTGTAGGCTTCGGCCTTAGCGGCTTTGGCACTCTCAAGAGCCGTTGCAAGCTCAGACTCTCGAGTCTTCGAGTCACGCTCCAGGCTCTCATGTTTTTTCACGAGATCCTGGAGCTCTTGCTGTACCTCCGCCACCCGCGCCTCCTGCTTCTCTCGCTCAGAGCGTTCCGCGGCCGCATTGCGTTCGGCCGCGGCCACCGCCTCTTTCAGGGTCGCCACCTCGTTAGTGGCCCCTGCAATACCCACGTTATCCTTGTCATTCTTTTTGCAACCAAAATCCTTTTCTGTAAGGTACAATTTTAATAAGGTGTTACTCACCTTCCTTGTCCTCGAGCTGCTTCTTGGCACGGCCGAGCTTGTTCTCGGACCGCTCGAGGCTTTCCTTCAAAGTATTGACCTCCGCAGTCAGTGCGGCAGAGGTCAGCAGTGCAACCTGCAATCCCATATTGACATATTTTTTATGACTCCTGCGTATATCTTCTTAAGATCCTCAGTCCGGCTTTTCTTTCCGAACACCGAACCGAGCATCAGGGGCTATTGTCTATGCGGTACTATTTTACATATATCAAAATTCTTACCTCAAAGCCTGTTAGAAGGCTGCTGCAGGCTTCGGTCAGCCCGCTCTTGGCGAGCTGAACCTTCTGAATTACCGCACTCATAATAGTGTGGTGTTCCTCTTCAATGGAGGCGCCATTAAGCGCCTGCAGCAAGTTATCTGGCGCCTCCGGTTGGACGGAGGCTGCCGGCATCACGGTCTTGCCCTTCTTACGAAGGGGTCGCCTGCCGGACTCCGGAGCCACTGTGGGTTCCGGGGCCGAGTCCAGTGCAAAGTCCGGGAGGTTGTCCTGCGACACCTCTGGGGCCTCCTCCTCCTGGTGGGTCCCTTCCTGGGATCCCACCTCGGCATCGTCCGCATCACGGGAGGTGGAGGCAGTCGGAAGAGAATCCATATCCGACGCACCTAAGGACCCGCTCGACGAAGCGGGAAGATCATCCTTGGGCGGACT
This sequence comes from Triticum aestivum, assembly GCF_018294505.1. Classification (NCBI taxonomy): domain Eukaryota; kingdom Viridiplantae; phylum Streptophyta; class Magnoliopsida; order Poales; family Poaceae; genus Triticum; species Triticum aestivum. The sequence continues at coordinate 587,570,401 of NC_057798.1, read as the reverse complement.
GCAGGGTTGTATGCGGCATTAGTATGTGGCGAAAAGAAAAAACCTTGAAGTTATTCGGGAGTCCGGATACTTACGATCTCGCCAGGGACTTGGCCCTTGGAGGCCAGTCCTCGTCGTCGTCACCGGCGTTGGCAGAGCAGTCCGGGGGAAGAGTTTTTCCCTTCTTGGACCCTTCGGCCTCCCTTGTTGGGGAGGCCTTCCTTTTCTTCCCTCCCCCCACTGGGGGAGAGGCTTTCTTCTTCTCCTCCTCGCCTTGGTGGGAGGAGTCAGCCTCGGATTCATCATCCGATAGCACCTGAAAACGGGAACTCTTCCGAGTCCCCGTGGCCTTCTTCTCCGGCACCACATGGGGTGCCGGAGCCAGCAGCCCCGTTAGGCGGGCGTCAGCTGGGTCCTCTGGCAATGGGGCCGGACAGATAGTCCGTTCGGCCTTCGCCAGCCAGTCCTGTCAAAGGTAAAGGGAGTTTAGATCCCGCATAGAGTCAAACTATGGAAAACAAGTGGCAAAATCACTTACCTCGTTAGCTGGACGCTGCGAGCGGAATCCATGATCTTCGGTAGCGGATGCGGAGCCTCGGCGCCCTTGAACAGCACCTTCCAAACATCTTCGTACGCAGTGTCGAAGAGCCCGCTCAGGGTCTGGTGCTGCGCCGGATTGAACTCCCACATGTTGAAACCCCGTCGTTGGCACGGGAGAATCCGGCGAATGAGCATGACCTGGACTACGTTGACAAGCTTGAGCTTCTTGTCCGCCAGCTTTTGGATACAGGCTTGGAGTCCGGTCAGCTCCTCCGAATTGCCCTAGATCCGGTCACTCTCTTTCCAGGAGGTGAGCCGTGTAGGGATGCCGGATCTGAATTCGGGGGCCACTTCCTAATCAGGGTCACGCGGCTCGGTGATGTAGAACCACCCCGATTGCCACCCCTTAATGGTTTCCACGAAAGTGCCCTCCAGCCACGTAACGTGGGACATCCTGCCCACCATGGCGCCTCCGCACTCCGCTTGGCTGCCCTTCACAACCTTCGGCTTGACACTGAAGGTCTTGAGCCACAAGCCGAAGTGGGTCTGGATGCAGAGGAAGGCCTCACACACGACGATAAACGCCGAGATGTTGAGGATGAAATTCGGGGCCAGATCATGGAAATCCAGGCCGTAGTAGAACATGAGTCCCCGGACAAAGGGATGAAGTGGGAAGCCCAGTCCGCGGATGAAATACTACCCTCTCATGGGGCCTGGGGGTGGGAATAAGCTCTCCCTCGTCGGGGAGCCGGTGCGCGATGTTGCTGGACAAATATCCGGCGTTGTGCAGCTTCTGGATCTGCTCCTCCGTAACGGAGGAGGCCATCCACTTGCCTCCCGCTCCAGACATAGTTGGAGAAGGTTGAGGTGAGAAGTGCGGACTTGGGCGCTGGAGCTCGAGTTCGTGGAATTGGATAAGCCAAAGAGGAAGAAGGCGCAGGTAAAAGGGTTGGATCTTTATCCCCTTATATGGGCGGACAAAAACATCTGTCCCCACCGGCCTGGTAAAACTCGCTTATCTCCCAAGCGTCACAATCAATGGCGCGGCTGGGTTACCCACGTCCGTATTGATGGGAATCCCGGAATAAGGGCAACACGATCTCTGCTTCGACAAGACGTGCCAAGGAAACCGCTTTGCTAAACGCGCTGAGGTGGAACAATAAAAACAATTTGAGTAAAGGCTTGGTAGTGGTGTGACGTCACGCCACAAAATACGTCAGCAGATTGAACTTGTGTAATATTATTCTCTCTACTGTGGTACGTGGAATTTATTTTTGCAGAGCCGGACACTATCCTGGTGTTCACAATCTTCTATAAATTATTCGGAGGAAGAACCTGCCTTGCAATGCCGAAGACAACATGCGCGCCGAACTCGTCGTCATTGAAGCCTGGTTCAGGGGCTACTGAGGGAGTTCCAGACTAGGGGGTGTCCGGATAGCCGAACTATCATCATCGGCCGGACTCCAAGACTATGAAGATACAAGATTGAAGACTTCGTCCCGTGTCCAGATGGGACTTTCCTTGGCGTGGAAGGCAAGCTTGGCGATATGGATATGTAGATCTCCTACCATTGTAACCGACTCTGTGTAACCCTAGCCCTCTCCGGTGTCTATATAAACCGGATGGCTTTAGTCCATAGGATGGACAACAATCATACCATAGGCTAGCTTCTAGGGTTTAGCCTCCTTGATCTCGTGGTAGATCCACTCTTGTAACACACATCATCAATATTAATCAAGAAGGACGTAGGGTTTTACCTCCATCAAGAGGGCCCGAACCTGGGTAAAACATCGTGTCCCTTGTCTCCTGTTACCATCCGCCTAGATGCACAGTTTGGGACCCCCTACCCGAGATCCGCCGGTTTTGACACCGACATCCATGCTTAAAGAATTGCTTGAGGCATTGAAATCTTCTCCTGATCCTTTGCTTGTGGTTAATCCCACTACATTCGAGTAGTAGGCCAATTCCGCTAAGGAAGCGGCTAAAGGTACTCATGTTTCATCCCCTCATGAGAAGAATGAGATGGGAACCTTTGCCTCGGTTCCCCCTCCCCCAGTCTATGGAGGACCGGTCCCTACACCTTGTATTAATACTCTTGGTCCTCCTCCTAAGCTTGTTAAGGGTGATTTTGCTAATTGGGTTTTTCTCATCAAGTCTCATTTGGATCACAACTCAACAAACCTTTGGAGAATCATTAAGAAAGGCTTCTACCCACATGAACCAAACAACTTCACCTCAAGAGAAGAAGTGAACAATCAATACAATCACTCCGCTTTGTTCATCCTTCAAGATGCGGCCCCTCCCGAAGATCTATCACACCTGCGTCCCTTCACTCGTGCAAAGGATTGTTGGGAACACATAGTATCTTTCTACAAGGGGAGCACAAGCATCCAACGGTCCAACTTTTAAGTGGTCCTTGATGAGGCCGATGAATTTGTGATGCTAGAAGATAAGGATCCGCGTGATCTCTACCGGAGGGTGACAACTCTTGCGGTTGCTATCCAAGACCATGGGAGCAAGGATACGGATGGCAATTGGATCAAGCGCAAGTTTCTCAGGGCCATCATGCCATTCAAAAAGGCCATGTCTTCCGTGATTCGTCAAAGGCCGGACTTTCGCGTTGGACAAGTTTATTGGCATGAACATCATGAACAAGACCGCTGACAATGCTCTTGCTCTTGTCCAGTTAAAGAAAAGCTCAACTTCTCTTGCTTTCAAGGCCAAGGCCATTCCAAAGAAGAATAAGAGGAGGAAGTTGAGGAGCATTGCCCCGAGGACACCAAATATGCTTACCATGAGCACATGGTGTTGGAAATCTTTGCACGGAAAACAAAACTTTTCTATGCACACGCAGTGATCTATCCATGGAGATGCATAGCAACGAGGGGGAGCGTGTGTCTACATACCCTCGTAGACCGTAAGCGGAAGCGTTTCACAACGCGGTTGATGTAGTCAAACTTTCTTCATGATCCAACTGATCGAGTACCGAACGTACGACACCTCCGAGTTCTGCACACTCGGTGACGTCCTCCCCTTCTTGATCCAGCAAGATGGGCAAAGTAGTGGATGAGTTCTGACAACACGATGGCGTGGTGATAGTGATGGTTAAGTGATCCCCGCAGGGCTTCGCCTAAGCACTACGAAACTATGACCAGGGGTGTAAATGGTGGAGGGGTGCGCCAGACACGGCTATGCAATTGTCTGGTATGTGCTAGGCGCCCCCTCCCCCCACACACATAAACAAAGGAGGCGCCCAAGTAGGAGGAATCCTACTTGGAGTCCCTCCCAAGCCGCGCCCCCACCTACCTTATATAGGTGCGGGGGAAAGGCACGGGAGGGTGCCCCCCTTCCTTTCTCCCATGAGAGGGAAAGGCAAGAGGGGCTAGCCCTTCCCCCTTTCCTTCCCTTAGGGACTGCTGTCCAAAGAAGGGGTACACCAGGGGCTGTTCTGTTCCCCCTTTGGCCCATTAGGCCCATATCTTTGCCAGGAGGTGCCCGAAACTCCTTTCCGGTGACCCGATAAGTACCTGGTACCCTCCAAAACACTTTCGGTGTCTGAATACCATCGTCCTATATATCAATCTTTACCTCTCGACCATTTCGAGACTCCTCGTAATGTCTGTGATCTCATCTGGTACTCCAAACAACATTCTATCACCAAACCACATAACTTATATAATACTATATCGTCATCAAACGTTAAGCGTGCGGACCCTACGGGTTCAAGAACTATGTAGACATGACCGAGACACCTCTCCGGTCAATAACCAATAGCGGAACCTAGATGCCCATATTGGCTCCTACATATTCTACGAAGATCTTTATCGGTTGAACCGTTATGACAACATATGCAATTCCCTTTATCCAATGGTATGTTACTTGCCCGAGATTCGATCATCAGTATTTCATACCTAGTTCAGTCTCGTTACTGGCAAGTCTCTTTACTCGTTTCATAATACATCACCTTGTGACTAACTCCTTAGTCATTTGCTTGCAAGCTTATGATGTGTATTACCGAGAGGGCCCAAAGATACCTCTCCGATACTCAGAGTGACAAATCCTAATCTCGATCTATGCCAACTCAACAAACACCATCGAAGATACCTATAGAGCATCTTTATGATCACCCAGTTATGTTATGACGTTTGATAGCACACAAGGAATTCCTTTGGTATTCGGGAGTTGCATAATCTCATAGTCGAAGGAATATGTATTTGACAAGAAGAAAACAATAGCAATAAAACTAAATGATCATTATGCTAAGCTAACGGATGGGTCTTGTCCATCACATCATTCTCCTACTGATGTGATCCCGTTATCAAATGACAACACATGTCCATGGTTAGGAAACCTTAACTATCTTTGATCAACGAGCTAGTCCAGTAGAGGCTTACTAGGGACACGGTATTTGTTTATGTATTCACACATGTATTTAAGTTTTCGATCAAGCATGAATAATAAACCTTTATCATGAATAAGGAAATATAAAATAACAACTTTATTATTGCCTCTAGGGCATATTTCCTTCATTCTTCCACTTGCACTAGAGTCAATAATCTAGTTCACATCGCCATGTGATTTAACACCGGTAGTTCACATCCTCATGTGATTAACACCCATAGTTCACATCGACATGTGACCAACACCTACTAGAGTCAATAATCTAGTTCACAACGCCTCGTGATTAATACCCAAAGAGTACTAAGGTATGATAATGTTTTGCTTGTGAGAGAAGTTTAGTTAACGGGTCTGTCACATTCAGATCCCTATGTATATTTGCAAATTTATATGTCTACAATGCTCTTCATGGTTCTACTCTAGATAATTGCTCCCACTATCAATATGTATCCATATTGAGACTCTGAGTCATCCGAATTGGTGTCAAAGCTTGCATCAGTGTAACCCTTTACGATGAACTCTTTATCACCTCCATAACCGAGAAATATTTCCTTAGTCATCTTAGGTAACTAAGGATAAATTTTGACCATTGTCTAGTGATCTACTCCTGGATCACCATTGTACCCACTTGCCAGACTCATGGCAAGGCACACAACAGGTTTGGTACACAACATGTTATACTTTATAGAACCTACGGCTGAGGCATTGGGAATGACTTTCATTCTCTTTCTATCTTCTGCCGTGGTCATGTTTTGAGTCTTACTCAACTTCATACCTTACAATGCAGACAAGAACACCTTCTTTGACCGATCCATTTTGAACTCCTTCAAAATCTTTTCAAGGTATGTACTCATTAAAAGTCTTATCAAGCGTATTAATCTATCTCTATAGATCCTGATGCCCAATATGTAAGCAACTTCACCGAGGTCTTTCATTGAAAAAATTCTTATTCAAGTATAGTTTTATGCTATCCAGAAATTCTATACCATTTCCAATCAATAATATGTCATCCACATATAATATCAGAAATGCTACATAGCTCCCACTCACTTTCTTGTAAATACAGGCTCCGCCGTAAGTCTGTATAAAACCATATACTTTGATCACCTTATCAAAGCGTATATTCCAACTCCGAGATGCTTGAACCAGTCCATGGATGGATTGCTGGAGCTTGCACACTTTGTTAGCACCTTTAGGATCGACAAAACCTTATGGTTGCATCATATACAACTCTTCTTTGAGATATCCATTAAGGAATGCAGTTTTGACATCCATTTGCCAGATTTCATAATCATATAATGTGGCAATTGCTAACATGATTCGAACGGACTTAAGCATCGCTACGGGTGAGAAAGTCTCATCATAGTCAACCCCTTGAACTTGTCGAAAACCTTTTGTGACAAGTCAGCTTTGTAAACAGTAACATTACCATCAACGTCAGTCTTTTTCTTGAAGATCCATTTATTCTCTATGGCTTTCCGATCATCGGGCAAGTCCACCAAAGTCCACACTTTGTTCTCATACATGGATCCTATCTCAGATTTCATGGCCTCAAGCCATTTGTCAGAATCTGGGCTCATCATAGCTTCTTCATAGTTTGTAGGTTTGCCTTGGTCTAGTAACATGACTTTTAGGACATGATTACTGTACCGTTCTGGTGCGGATCGTGCTCTGGTCAATCTACAAAGTTCAGTAGTAACTTGTTTTGAAGTTTCATCATCATTAGCTTCCTCTCTAGTTGGTGTAGGCATCACAGGAACAATTTTCTATGATGTACTACTTTCCAATTTGAGAGAAGGTACAACTACCTCATCAAGTTCTGCTTTCCTCGCACTCACTTCTTTTGAGAGAAACTCCTTCTCTAGAAAGGATCTATTCTTAGCAACAAAGATCTTGCCTTCGGTTCTATGATAGAATTTGTACCCGATTGTTTCCTTAGGGTATCCTATGAAGACAAACTCTCCGATTTGGGTTCGAGATTATCAGGCTGAAGCCTTTTGACATAAGTTTCGCAACCCCAAACTTTAAGAAACGACAGCTTAGGTTTCTTGCCAAACCATAGATCATACGGTGTTGTTTAAACGGATTTAGATGGTGCCCTATTTAACGTGAATGCGGTTGTCTCTAATGCATAGCCCCGAAATGATAGTGGTAAATCGATAAGAGATATCATAGATCATACCATATCTAATAAAGTACGGTTACGATATTCGGACACACCATTATGCTATGGTCTTCCAGATGGCGTGAGTTGTGAAACAATTCCACATTGTTTTAAATGAAGGCCAAACTTGTAACTCAAATATTCGCCTCCATGATCAGATCGTAGAAACTTTATTTTTTTGTCACGATGATTCTCCACTTCACTTTGAAATTCTTTGAACTTTTCAAATGTTTCAGACTCGTGTTTCATTAAGTAGATATACACATACCTACTCAAATCATATGTGGAGGTCAGAAAATAATGATACCCGCCACGTGCTTCAACACTCATCGGACCGCATACATCGGTATCTATTATTTCAAGTAAGTCATTAGCTCGCTCCATCATTCCGGAGAATGGAGTTTTAGTCATCTTGCCTATGAGTATGGTTCGCAAGTATCAAATGATTCATAATCAAGTGATTCCAAAAGTCCATCCCCATGGAGTTTCATCATGCGCTTTACACTAATATGACCTAAATGGCAGTGCCACAAATCTGTTGCACTATCATTATCAACTTTGCATCTTTTGGCATCAATATTATGAATATGTCTATCACTATGATCGAGATTCAATAAACCATTTACATTGGGTGTATGACCATAGAAGGTTTTATTCATGTAAACAGAACAACAATTATTCTCTAACTTAAATGAATAACCGTATCGCAATAAACATGATCCAATCATATTCATGCTCAACACAAACACCAAATAACATTTATTTAGGTCCAACACTAATCCCGAAGGTAGAGGGAGTGTGCGATGGTGATCTTATCAACCTTGGAATCACTTCCAACACACATCGTCACCTTGCCCTTAACTAGTCTCTATTCATTTTGCAACTCATGTTTCGAGTTACTAATCTTTAGCAACAGAACCGATATCAAATACCCAAGGGATACTATGAACACTAGTAAAATACACATCAATAACATGTATATCAAATATACCTTTGTTCACTTTGCCATCCTTCTTATCAGCCAAGTATTTGGGGCAGTTCCGCTTCCAGTGACCATTTCCTTTGCGGTAGAAGCACTCAGTTTCAGGCTTGGGGTCTAGCTTTGGGTTTCTTCATGGGAGCGGCAACTTGTTTGGCACTCTTCTTAAAGTTCCCTTTCTTTCCCTTTTTCCCTTTTTCTTGAAACTAGTGGTCTTGTTAACCATCAAAAAAATTGATGCTCTTTTCTTGATTTCTACCTTCGCCGATTTTAGCATCACGAAGAGCTCGAGAATCGTTTTCGTCATCCCTTTCATATTATAGTTCATCACGAAGTTCTAATAGCTTGGTGATAGTGACTAAAGAACTCTGTCAATCACTATCTTATCTGGAAGATTAACTTCCACTTGATTCAAGCAATTGTACTACCCAGACATTATGAGCATATGCCCACCGGCTGAGCTATTCTCCTCCATCTTGTAGCAAAGTACTTGTCAGAGGTCTCATACCTCTCGAAATGAGCATGAGTATGAAATACCAATTTCAGCTCTTGGAACATCTCATATGTTCCATGGCATTCAAAATGTCTTTGAAGCCCCGATTCTAAGCCGTAAAGCATGGCGCACTAAACTATCAAGTAGTCATCATATTGAGCTTGTCAAACGTTCATAACGTCTGTATCAGCTCCTGCAACAGGTATGTCACCTAGCGGTGCATCAAGGGCATAATTCGTCTGTGCAGCAATCAGGATAATCCTCAGATCACGGACCCAGTCCGCATTGTTGCTACTATCATCTTTCAACTTAGTTTTCTCTAGGAACATATCAAAAAATAGGGGAGCTATATCGCAATCTATTGATCTACAACATAGATATGCAAAACTAATAAGACTAAGTTCATGATAAATTAAGTTCAATTAATCAAATTACTAAAGAACTCCCACTTAAATAGACATCCCTCAAGTCATCTAAGTGACATGTGATCCAAATCAACTAACCCATGTCTGGCCATCACATGAGATGGGGTAGTCATGAATGGTGAACATCTCCATGTTGATCATATCTACTATATGATTCACGTTCGACCTTTCAGTCTCTAGTGTTTTGAGGCATGTCTGTACATGCTAGGCTCGTCGAGTTTAACCCAAGTATTCTGCAGGTGTAAAACTGTCTTACACTCGTTGTATGTGAACGTAGAGTCTATCACACCCGATCATCATGTGGTGTCTCGAAACGACAAACTTTCGCAATGGTGCATACTCGGGGAGAACACTTATATCTTGAAATTTAGTGAAGGGATCATGTTATAATGCTACCGTCGTTCTAAGAAAAATAAGATGCATAAAAGATAAACATCACATGCAATCAAAATATGTAACATGATATGGCCATCATCATCTTGTGCTTTTGAACTCCATCTTCAAAGCATCATCATGATCTCCATCGTCACCGGCTCGACACCTTGATCTCCATCATTGCGTCGCGGTCATCTCGCCAACTATTGCTTCTACAACTATTGCTAACTCATAGCGATAAAGTAAAGCAATTACATGGCATTTACATTTCATACAATAAAGAGGCTCCTGCCAGTTGCCGATAAATTTATAAAACATGATCATCTCATACAACAACGTATATCACATCATGTATTGACCATATCACATCACAACATCCCCTGCAAAAACAAGTTAGACGTCCTCTACTTTGTTGTTGCAAGTTTTACGTGGCTGCTACGGGGTTCTAGCAAGAACCATTGTTACCTACGGCAAAAACCACAACGGTGATTCATCAAGTTTGATGTTTTAACCTTCTTGAAGGGCCAGCCGCAGTCAAATTCCATTAAACTAAAGTAGGAGAAACAGACACCCGCGAGCCACCTTTATGCAAAACAAGTTGCATGTCTCTCGGTGGAACTGGTCTCATGTACGTGGACATGTAAGGTTGGTATGGGCTTCTTCATCCCACAATACCGCCGAATCAAAATAAGACATTGGTGGTAAGCAATATGACTATCACCACCCACAACTCTTTGTGTTCTACTCGTGCATATCATCTACGCATAAACCTGGCCTATGATGCCACTGTTGGGAATCGTTGCATGGAAAACAAAAAAATCTACGCAAACGCGATGATCTATCCATGGAGATGCATAGCAACGAGGGCGAGAGTGTGTCTACGTACCCTCGTAGACTGTAAGCAGAAGCGTTTCACAATGCGGTTGATGTAGTCGAACTTTCTTCACGATCCAACCGATCGAGTACCGAACGTATGACACCTCTGAGTTCTGCACATGTTCAGCTCGGTGACATCCTCGCCTTCTTGATCTAGCAAGATGGGCGAAGTAGTGGATGAGTTCTGATAGCACGACAGCATGGTGGCAGTGATAGTGAAGTGATCTCCGCAGGGCTTTGCCTAAGCACTACGAAAATATGACCGGGGATGCAAACGGTGGAGGGGGACGCCGCACACACCTAAGGAATTGTCTGTTATGTGCTAGGCACCCCCTCCCACATATATATAGGTGGGAGGGAGGGAGGAGTAGTCAAAGGAGGCGCACAAGTAGGAGGAATCCTACTTGGAGTCCCTCCCAAGCCGTGCCCCCACCTGCTTTATATAGGCGCGGGGAAAAGGCAGGGGAGGGTGGCGCCCCCCTTCCTTTCTCCCATGAGAGGGAAAGGCGGGAGGGGCTAGCCCTTCCCCCTTTCCTTCCCTTAGGGCCTGCTGTCCAAAGAAGGGGCACACCTGGGGCTGGTCTGTTCCCCCTTTGGCACATTAGGCCCATATATCTTTGCCGGAGGTGCCCGAAACTCCTTTCCGCTGACCCAATAAGTACCCGATACCCTCCGATACTTCCAGTGTCCAAATACCATCGTCCTATATCGTCATTGAATGTTAAACATGCGAACCCTACGGGTTCGAGAACTATGTAGACAATGACCGAGTCACCCCTCCGGTCAATAACCAATAATGGAACCTGGATGCCCATATTGGCTCCTACATATTCTACGAAGATCTTTATCGGTTGAACCGTTATGACAACATACGTAATTCCCTTTGTCCATCAGTATGTGAAAGGAACGAGAAGAGGTGTCTAGTGGGGGGTGAATAGACTCTAAGCAAGAAAAGTTGTAGTTTTTAATTTCTTTAAGTTGGAGCGGAGTTTTGGCACAAGTTTAACATTAACAATACATATCAAGCAAGCATGACAAGAGTATATGTGCAGCGGAAAGTAAAGCATGCAAATTGCAAGAATGTAAAGGGATGGGATTGGAGTGTGCAAACGCAATTTGGAGACACGGATATTTTTTATTCGTGGTTCCGATAGGTGGTGCTATCATACATCCACATTGATGGAGACTTCAACCCACGAAGGGTAACGGTTGCGCGAGTCCACGGAGGGCTCCACCCACAAAGGTTCCACGAAGAAGCAACCTTGTCTATCCCACCATGGCTGTCGCCCACGAAGGACTTGCCTCACTAGGGTAGATCTTCACGAAGTTGGCAATCTCTTTGCCCTTACAAACTCCTTGGTTCAAGTCCACAATCTTGATGGAGGATCCCAAGTGACACCTAGCCAATCTAGGAGACACCACTCTCCAAGAAGTAAAAAATGGTGTGTTGATGATGAACTCCTTGCTCTTGTGCTTCAAATGATAGTCTCCCCGACACTCAACTCTCTCTCTCACAGGATTTGGATTTGGTGGAAAGAAGATTTGAGTGGAAAGCAACTTGGGGAAGGCTAGATATCAAGATTTATGTGGTAGGAATGGAATATCTTGACCTCAACACAAGTGTAGGTGGTTCTCTCTCAGAAAATGTATGTTAGAAGTGTAGGCATGTTCTGATGGCTCTCTCTACGAATGAAGCGTGGGTGGAGGGGTATATATAGCCTCCACACAAAATCTAACCATTACACACAACTTACCAAACTCAGTGGGACCGGATCCTGAAATTCGGTCAGACCGATTTAGTAAATAATGTGACCATTAGGAATTTCGGTGGGACCGACATGTCAACTCGGTGGGACAGATATGGTTAGGGTTAGGGCATAACGTAATCTCGGTGAGACCGATTACACAAACTCAGTGAGGCCAATTTTGGTAATAGACACACAGAGAGTTGGTCAGGCAAACTCGGTAGGACCGATTCTCTCATCTCGGTTTGACCGAAATGTTACGAAAGGGAAACAGTGAGTTTGCATTGAAATCTCGGTGGGACCGATCGCTTATCTTGGTTTGACCGAAATGTTACAAAGGGCAACAGAGAGATTACAATCCCATCTCGGTGAGACTGAGATACCTATCGATGAGACTGACTTGATTAGGGTTTGTGGCAGTGGCTATGTCATGAGAACTCGGTGGCGCCGGATAGAAAGTTTCGGTAGGGCTGAGTTTGACTTTTGGTTTGGGACATATGTGGATGTGAGAAAGTAGTTGAGGGATTTGGAGCATATCACTAAGCACTTTGAGCAAGCAAGCCATTAAGCAACACCTCATCCCCTCTTAATAGTATTGGCTTTCCTATGGACTCAATGTGATCTTAGATCACTAAAAGTAAAATGTAGAGTCTTGTGCTTTGAGCTTGAGCCAATCCTTTGTCCTTAGCATCTTGAAGGGGTTCCACATCCTCTAGTCCATGTCACTCAATTGTTGAACTTATCTAAAACATACTAGGTAAAAATATTAGTCCAACAAGAGATATGTTAACATTAATTACCAAAATCACCCAGGGAGCACTTGTGCTTTCAATCTCCCCCTTTTTGGTATTTGATGACAACATACATCAAAGCTTTAGATAAAGATATAATGAGTAACTAGTAAAGCTTTGGAAAGACATGTAGCATGCACAGGCTCCCCCTACATGTATGCAATCAAGTAAATATGAAATATAGGAGCATGTGAATGCATAAGCATGACAAAGTAAGCAATGTGTTACATGTATCTTGGCTATATGCATCAGAGCAAATGGTGTGAATATAGGAAATGTACCTTCATGCTCATGAGTCCTTGCAAACAGTATGTACATCAGCAAGAAATCCTCATACCATGATTGTTATGCATATACTTACCTTGTGGCCTTGAGTTGGCTTAGGAAGGAATGGACCTGCGTAAACAAGGTTATATAACACAGATACACCTACTAGTAAGAGCAAACAAAAGAAACCACAAGAGTACCAAGACTGGGATGACATGTAGAGAGTGAGTACTAAGTACCCCATTGGATATAGACATGTCCCCAAAGGTAAAGATGTGCAATGAATTCAAGGATTTCCTTCCCTTAGATGTCTTGCTCCCCCTGAATCTAGCATGGGGTATTGAGAAGATAGGGAACAGAAAATCTGAGCAAAGAAAAGAAACAGAGCTAATGCAAACAATCAAATATGAACATGCCTTTCCCCTCTTAAAGACATGTGACTTCTCTCCTCTTGAACACCAAGCATCTGGGGTCTATCTCTCTTTGAGTATTTTCTCCCCCTATAGAAATGATTAAGCTTTGATGTGAGCTCTCTCTCCCCCTTTGACATCAATTTCCAAGAAGGGTTCTTTTGGATTTTTTGTTACAAATGGGTTTGGTCCTGGAGTCACATGTGATGCTGGTAGAGGACAAGAATCATTGAGTGGAGCTGGATCAAAAAGAATGCAGGAACAAGTGGCAAGCTGTCTTTCCTGTAGTTAAATTGGTGGCATCGAGTTGTGTGCTTCGGCTGCACCGAAGGATTTCGGTTGGACCGAAGGCAATAGACCGATGTGACCGAGTTCATCGCAGAGAAAACACTTGTCACCTCAGCTCACTAGACAAGTAAGATCTCACAAGGATTTGCAAGGAATTAACTGAAAGATTTGCAAGGAATTGGATGCAGGGAATGCAGAACAGAAAAAAATCTTGATGAAGTTTTTTTTGAAAGGGGAAACAAATATGCATGAGAAAAATGCAAGAGCACAGAAAATAACACAAGAGTATTTCATCTAGAATTGGTCGGCGACAAAGTCACCTATGTTAGAGTATATTGACTTAGGAGTCAAGTGACATCACTTGATCATAGGTCATACTCATCGTTTAAGCTCTTAATGGGGTTACCATTTTTCGTTTAAGCATTTTGATGTATTCGCTTCTTGTTGAGTTGCTTTGACCCATGACTTGGAGTAAAGCTTCTCTAAGATGGAATAACATACCTTGGGTGGTGGTGTTGATCATGATCATGTAGTTGAACTTGTGTGGATTGCTCAAGGTTGATGTAGCTCATCAAGAGTTGGGAGCACCACTTGGAATTTGAGTTCATCTAACTATATGGGTTAGTTTTTGCAAGGAAGAGCACTTGTGTATCCAAAATGATAATCATGAAACTCAATATAGAATTTGTCAAAGGATATGTTTGAAGGGTTTCGTGCTTCCTTGTCTTCAACCACCATTGTGTAGAGACTTGGTGATGTAGGGATTGCTCAAGATGTGAGTGAGTTGCAGTCTCACAGATTTAGATTCATCCAAGTACCTACACAGGTTAGATAACATGCAAGGTGCAAATATATCCACTACAAAAAAGACACATCCGTGACATTTTGTGCTGAACGCAACTTTTTTCTGTCATACATATGACACTTCTATGACGATAATTGTGAAAAAACCCGGTATCATCATAGATGTGGTGGGCTCCTACTTCTATGACAAAAAATCATGACAGAAAATGGGATTTTCGTCCTGGGCGGGCTGGAGATGCAGTTGCATGACATTCTTTGGGCCATCCATGACGGAAAAAACCATGGTAGAAGCGAGGGTGAGGAAGATTTCGGTGAGTTCCCGGTTGCGGTGGGAGGTCGGGGGCCGAGTGATGCGCGTTTCTCTCGTACACCTACGCGCGTGTGTGTGAGGCGTTGGCTCTAACTGAACCCGAGCAAGGCGTTGGGCTCTAACTGATCCTGAGCGATTGCATTGCAGGCTACGTGTTACTGAACCCGAGCGATCGATCGATGGCTGTTAACTGAACCCGATCAAGCGATTCCTTCGCTACTGCTGCTAACTGAAGCCGATCGACTGGATGAACAGTGAGCATTGCGGGGGGGGGGGGGGATGAACAGTGAGCGGTGGGGGTGGATGCAGGACCCCGTGGCGTTGCCTTTGGATGAACAGGACGACCCCGCGGAGGGCTGGATGAACAGTAGACGGTGAAGGGGTGCCCGTGGAGGGGTGGTTGAATAGTAGCCGGTGGAGTAGAGTGCGGTGGAGGCTGGATGAACAGGAGCCCGTGGAGGCTGCAGGAGGTCGACGGTGGAGATGAACAATATCGCGTGGAGTCCCGTTTTGCGGTACGCCACACACCTCCCGATGAACAGGACCCCCGTCTCGACCGTAGCACTCCAACATAAGTCCGTTTTGTCCGTTTTGCGATACACCACACCCCTCCCAATGAACAGGACCCCCGTTTCGACCGTAGCACTCCAACACAAGTCCGTTCCGTCCGTTTTGCGGTACGCCACACCCCTCTCGATCAACAGGACCCCCGTTTCGACCGTAGGAGGTCTGTTTCCTCCGTTTTGCAGTATGCCAGACCCCTCCTGTTGAACAGGATCCCATTTTGAACGTGGTTGGTCGAACACAAGGCCGTTTCCTCCGTTCTGCAGTACGCCAGACCTCATTTCCATCGCCTGTTCCGTTCAAGCCCTCCCGATGAACACGACGACGCATTCCGTTCCGACCCAGACGGTTGGCTCCCCATGATCACGACGATGACGTTGTTTCTCCGTTCCGACCGAGCCATGTACACGAGCCCTGGCCATACGTATGTGCGAGTAGGCGTTCGAGACCCCACACGTATGTACACATACGTGGCCGTATTTTCTTTCTTGCACACCGGCCGCTGTACGTACGTGTACATGCTACGTGCGCGCCTCTACTACGACACTTGCGCGCCTCTACATCGACACGTGCGCGCCTCTACATCGACACGTGCGCGCCTCTACATCCACTAGTATATATGTACGTACACGTTTGCGGCCAGAATGATAATGCTACGTACGCTTCGACCAGGTGGGTACCGACTATCAGGCACTTCCTTGCGTGCGAAGATGTAGCTGGTGGGTCCCAGCAGTCAGGGGGCGAATCGTTTTTTTTTGCCCGGACGCACTTCCTTACGTGTGAAGATGTAGCTGGTGGGTCCCAGCAGTCAGGGGGGAAACGTTTTTTTCACGAAATACGGTGGCCCATCCGATGGGTCCCTGCTGTCAGGTGGAGGAATCATTATTTTCTGCATAATAAGGGGGCACTTCCTTGATGTGGCCGTGGACCCAGCTATCAGCCTCTCCACGAACAGTCCACGTCCGATGGAAGTCGTTCCTTGACCACGTTGACCACGTCGCGCCGAGAGCACCCGGGTGTTGACGACGGCGAGGCCTAGGAAGGGGACGACGGGGAGCCGGGGAAGACGCGGCAGTGGAAGCCCACACGGAGAGGAGTACGAGGGTTCACTGGTTCAGCTGCGGTGTGAGGCTGCCATCGCCACAGGGCCTGGCCAGCGGTGGGAATAGTAGGGGGCGGTGAGGCCTCCGCGGCAGCACAGCCGGCCACGGGAGGCAGGAGCATGCGGCACGACCGGTGCTGCTTTGGGTGGCTGGAGCAAGTAGACTAGAGGTTGAAGAAGCACTAGGGCCGTTGGATGGACATCGTACGATCACTGGAGCTAGAATCATTTATATTGACTAAGTTGACAAAGCCCTCCGTCCCCGGCAACTTAGTAGGCCCACAAGTCAGCCTTCCACCAAGGTGGGTCCCAGCTAGCAGGGAGTATTCATTTTTTTGTGCTTAGTAAGGAGGCACTTCCGGTGGGTCTGAGCTGACAGCGGGGGGAACATTTTTTTTTTTGCAAAATACGATGGCCCGTTCGGTGGGTCCCAGCAGTCAGGGGCAAACATTTTTTTCGCGAAATACTGGTGCCCGTCCGGTGGGTCCCTGCTGTCAGGTGGAGGAATAATTATTTTCCCTGTAATAAGGAGGCACTTCCTTGCGGCTGCCGTGGACCCAGCTGTCAGCCTCTCCACGTACAGTACTCTTTCGATGGAAGTCAGTCGGTTACCATATTGACCATGCCGCGCCGAGAGCACCACGACGGTGGACGACGGCAAGGCCTAGGAAGGGGACGACACGGAGCCGGGGAAGACGCGGTAGTGGATGCCCACGCGGAGAGGACGACGAGGGTTCACTGGTTCGGCTGCGGTGTGAGGCTGTCGTGGCCGCAGAATAATAGGGGGTGTGGGTGAGTGGAGGGATGGCCTGGCCAGTGCTGGGAGTAGTATGGGGGTGGTGAGGCCTCCGCGGTAGCACAACCGGCCATGGGAGGTAGGAGCAGGCGGTAGGACCGGCGCTGCTTTGGGCGGCTGGAGCAAGAAGAACAGAGGTTGAAGAAGCACTATGGCCGTTGGATGGACATCATACGGTCACTGGAGTATTGACTAAGTTGACAAAGCCCTCCGTCCCCGTCAACTTAGTAGGCCCACAAGTGAGCCCAAGAATATGGTGGGTCCCAGCTAGCAGGGGGGTATTCATTTTTTGGGGCGTAATAAGGAGGCACTTCCTTGCGTGCGAAGATATAGCTGGTGGGTCCGACCTGTCAGTGGGGGGAACATTTTTTCGTGAAATACAGAGGCCCTTCCTATGGGTCCTAGCTGTCAGGTGGAGGAATCATTATTTTGGGCGTAATAAGGAGGCATTTCCTTGTGTGCGGCCGTGGACCCAGCTGTCAGCCTCTCCACGTATAGTACCACGTTGACTAGGCCGCGTTGAGAACACCAGGGCGATGGACGACGGCGAGGCCTAGGAAGGGAACAACACGGAGCCAGGGAATACTCGACAGTTGTTTCCCACGCGGAGGAGTACGAGGGTTTAATGGTTCGTCTGCCGTCCCTGGAGAATAACAACAGGTGTGGGTGAGTAGAGGGATGGCTAGGCCAGCGATGGGAGTACGGTGGAGCCGTGAGGCCTGCGCGGCAGCATAGTCGGCTGCGGGGGGAGGGAGCAGGCAGTCCCGCCGGTGCTTGTTTGAGCGGCTGAAGCATGAAGAGTAGAGATTGAAGAAGCACGACAGCCGTTGGATGGACATCCAACAGTCACTGCTCTCGCGTGTTGACTAAGTTGACAGGGCGTTGCGTGTGCGTCAACCTTTTCTTATGAAAGCATACGCGTCAACCTGTAGTAGGCGCACAAGTCAGCCTCAAATCTATGGAAAACATCATACATCCCATCTGCCATTATTTCTAATAATGTACAGCCCATTTGCTAATTCTTAAGAATTATTTTGGATCACATCTTCTTTTTGTTAGCATTACACCCCATATTGTGGCCACGGTCAAAAAGTATACAAAATTTTGCATATTTTGGTGCGGTCAACTATTTTTAATCTAGAAATATGGATTCACATTCAAACTATTTTGAAAAATAATGTATATAAATATAAAATTCAAATAATTGTCCATACATAAAAATCAATGGAATTTTAAAAATTTCAATGAAAAAAATTGAAACTAATTCCCGATTTGATGTGTTTTAAAAATGTACAACCCATTTCTGGGCAAACCGAATGAAACTCTCCTCGTCTTGAAAGATTTGCAGCCCAGCAGGGCCGATAAAGCAAGTAGGCCTTGTTTGGGTATTTCTTTTAAAAAATAGAACTGGGCTAGCCATTTCCAGCAAGAAAAAAACACAACTGGGCTCATGATGTGGTAAACATAAATAAAACCCTGGCTAGATGGGCCACAGCCCCCGCACTGCCCCATTGTTACCCTCATCCGTCGCTAAAACTAGTATAAATAACAACTGCTTGTTCCTCAAAAAAAAACTGCGCGACCTGCTGGGTCCCTGCTGTCAGCTGCTCGTAGTGTAATTCTCTCGTTTATCGATTATGTTGACAATGGCGTGAGACCGAGATGTCCAACCATTAGGAGGAACCATATTTTTGGGCTTGTAATACAGAGGCACTTGCTTGCGTACTACCATGACGCTGGTGGGTCCCTACTGTCATCCTCTCCACGTACAGTCATCTCCTTGTTCCTCTCGGTTGTTGATGACGTTGACAACGCAAGAGGGCGGCGCACCACGCATGGCGAGCGAACCAAGGCCAGAAGGCGAAGGACGACGGCGAGGCCTTGGACGGAACGAACAGGAGTCGTGGAAGATGTGTCGGTCCAGTCACAGGCGGAGGGGAGTACGAGGGTTGACTGGTTCAGGTGCGGGTGCATGTTGGGGATGACGTCGCCGGAGAATAATAGGACATGTGGGGGAATAGAGGGAGAGACTGGCCAACATTGGAGGGTACGAACGGTAGGGCGGCGGAGGCACATCCAGCCATGGGAGGCGGGAGCAGGCGGAGCCGATGGGGTGGTTTGGTTTGGGCGGCCGGAGGAAGAAGAAGACAAGATATAGAAGATACACGACAGATGTTGGATGTCAATCGAACAGCTGGTAGGCAGAATCGTTTGTTGACTGGCTAGTAAGTCGACACCACCTTGGATAGACTATTTCCTCGCGGGTCCCAAATGTCAGAATCCAAATCTGTCATGGTCATGCAGCCTTTCCTATGAAAATTGACAGCCCATTTGATGTGCTAGTTCGAAATAAGTTTGTGGGTGTTGGTGGGGGCTAATCACTTGGCTTCTGTAATGCACGGTGAGCTCAAGAAGTCGGCGAGAGTGATGTTATTTCCCTTGGTTGGAATTTGTTACAATATTTCACTCTAAATTAAACGAATGGCAAGCCATTTGCCTTGTTTCAAAGAAAATATGACAGTCACAACCGAGTTGAAAAGGGCAGGAACATCTAACTCCAGCTTACAAACTGTACAAAAGCACGAGGGTTAATTGTTCATCAGGTTTACAAAAAAACCCAGGTTGAAAAGGGAAACAACATCTAACTCCAGCACTGTTTTCGGCAGTCACAGTCAAATGGATCGGTCAGGTCCATAGAATGAACATCATGGGTCATAAAATTTACTGGATTATGACCACAATATGTTGTAAATAGAAGCTCGGCACGTTCAGAAGCTCTTTTGCCCACCTGAAACTCCTTTTTTTGCTCTTCGACATACCCATCCGTCAAAACCATGCTGCTGATAAACTTAAGCCTGATGGACAATAGTAACCTCGCATTCAACAGGAAGAATGTGACAAATCTAGTGTTTGCACGGTTGGCTACATATCGTTCTAGCGTTATTGTCTTCAATCGAATCTCATGAGAAGTGAGAAAATCCTGATGCTTATGAATCCATCGATTGGTTATAACTTTATTACCCCGTCCTGTTGCCTAAATAGACATGAAGATTGAAAACAGTCAAGGTCTAAAAGAAGAGTGTCGAAAGAGCAATAGCTGAACGGTTAATTCTAGTACACTATATGCGGGCTTCCAATGTGCGTGAAATTATCACCTTTATGTACAACTTCTCCAGACATGGAAAGCATTGCAACAAGCCAATAATCTTGTTTAGATCAAAACTATTCATTTGGATATATAAGATCTTGACAGAATCTAGCACCATTGATAGGCCATCCATGGAGAAACTCTTCATTGAGCATAGAACATAATATTAGTACAAAATGTGTACTCCAAGATGATTTATAACTTATGCGCAGAAATTTAAAATGCAGCTTACAAAATGTGTACTCCAAGATCAACCTTTGAAGTGAAGGGGCATCTTGGATGATGAGCTGCCTTCCGTCAAAAGAAATTCCAATTCTTACAAGGTTAGGCGACTTTATTTGGAGACAACCGATTCTAACTATGAAAACAAGCACCAAGCACTCCAGGGTAGGGCAACTGGAGTGGATGATGCTGTGCAATGAGGCCTCCGATATATGAACCCGCACAAGTGAAAGTTTCTTGAGAAATGGGAGTCGAAGGTCTAGTACCAGATTGTCTGGTAGGTAGCACAGCGCAAAGGTGGCGGTGTGGAGAGAGGAGGAAAACCGCGAGATGGACATCGGTGCTGAGGGCACAAGTTCATGGCGTTCGGTATGTGGTATGTGATTTCCAGGGGAATAGTAGAACTCAAGCAGTTGTAATTTTGTGAATTCAGGGGATTTCAGCCAGGCATCCACCATGCAGGGCATGGTATGCTTTCTCAGGTAGCATGACGGGGTGCAGAGGCTTTGAACGGAGCCCTGGTGGGAGGAGATGATGGCTCTGGGGATTCCAAAATCATTGAAGAGAGATAGCTGACGACAGTCGAGATTAAGGGGCACGGCGCGCCATAGAGGGTGCCACAGAATTGAGAGGACTTGGATGCGGCAGCAATCCTTGGTGGGGAGAAGCGAGATGATCTCCCCAAGGACGGCGTCCGGGAGATCACTGATGCAATCCACCCGAGATTCTACGGGTTCTTGGGATCCGGTGGGGGCGGGGTCGCCGCTTCTCCTTGCGCCACCGAGTGCGGGATCTACAACAGGCGTCGCCGCTGGCGGGAGCCTCATCTTCTTGGCGCTGGGGTCAGCCGACTCCATTTTCCTCAAGGGCGTCGCGTCGCGCTCACAGATTTGAGCAGAGTAACAAATGACAAGCCTAGTTGTAGTGCGAGTGAAGAAGAAGGGGAGTTGGGGGTTTTCTGTAGGAGTGAGGAAGAAGGGGAGCTGGGGTTTTCTGTAGGAGTGAGGTGAGGAATTTGGGGGTACGAGTGGAGCGAGCTGACGTGAGGTGGGTGGGAGCGAGGAGGAAGAAGAGCACCCAGGTTTTTTTGGAGGGGGGCAGTGTGCTGGGTGCCTGGGTGTGGGTAGCGCCTCTCATTCAGTAAATATATGGCCTTTTGAATTGATTTTACTATTTACTAGTGTGGATGGGCTGTTTTGTCTTGGGCCCAGAGAAACAATTACTACTAGTACAGTGGAGACACTCTACAGCTACCCAGAAAAACAATTACTACTAGTACAGTGGAGACACTCTACCGCTTCTGGCTCCTCCTAGGTCATTGAAACGTCTCCCTCTACTGAATGTCGTTATACTTTTGTTCACCGACATGCGGGCCATGCAGCGCGCGGCCCCAAATGCCATCCACCAAATTAGAAGGCAGTATGCAGGCGGAGAGTCACTCCGGTCATAGCGCGGTAGTAACGAGCCGTCGTATCACAAAACCCCACCTCCCTGCAGTCTAAGTTTGATGGACGAAGCAACCATCATTTCACACTTCGCTGAATCCCCTTCTCCCTCACCGTCTTCAACAAAGGCAACACTCGCATCTGCCACTGTTCTTCTCTCCCAACGAAGGGAAGGTAAGCGGATCCGTGATGTTGGTATATTTTCATTCAGAGAAAAACTAAGAACTTTTGCAAAGCAGTAACCGATCCTCACTCTCTTTTTTGTTTCATTGTCATTGCGATTGTGTTTTCCTTTCAGTAGTCTCCTAGTATTCGTCAGTTTCATGATGGACCAAGAGAACCAGGCAAAGATCTGCCGATATTGGAGCAGACGCGGGAGGCTGATCCCCACGAGACAGAGAGCTCCAAGAAGATGGAGGCAGCCACCGAGCCCACCCTAGATATGCTCATGGCCACTACTGAGATGGTCAACGCCCCGTTTGAGGTTACAGCCCCCGTGGCACTACAAGACCAGTTTTCCCCCTTCGAGGATGCCCCCCCCCCCGTTGAGCTGCCCAAGGTGATTTTCTTCTTTGCCGATCTCGATTGTGGTTTTTCATCTAAGTATGTGGTGATTAATAATGCAAAATTTTATTAGCTTCAATGCCATGCTATACATAGTGGTTTAAATAACTTGTGTTTCTTATATTGAAAAGTAATTCAGAATTTGTTTCTATTTCAATTAGAGCCCTGATGCAGACAAGGATTGTGTGGTTATACATGTCACTCGCTATGAGGCGGATGACCTGAATATACGCACTGGGAAAACAGAGTTCTTAGGCTGTTGGATCCTGGAAGCCATTTGCGGTTATGCCAATGAAGAGTTGTATTCCAGCCTCACTGTTGTCAGGCATGTTGTCCAGGGTGTACTAAAGGACAAGAATTTCAAAGCTACTCCTTCGTTTGTGAGGCATACTGTTCTTGTCAAGCTTACGCAGGAAGATGACGTGGCATGCCTCCACAAACAAGTTTATCAGTGGCAAGGCCACAAGGTTGTCATCGTGAAGGTTCACAGGATTGAGCTGCTGCGGGACGTCCTCGATGATGTTCATGGCAAGGTTCGTCTTGTGTCCAGCCCAAATTAGATCGAGGCATGAAATAGTTGCCCCAGCTAGTGTTTAATAGTAGTTTGGATTGTGTCTAATTATCCAAACCTTGCCTGTTATCGACCTCTCTAGGGCTAGTACTCTGCTTGAATCCGTCTATGGGAACTGCTACTACTTTTGTGTGCCCGTGAATCATGTGAGAACCATCGTAATTGTTGCCGAAATAGATGTGTCCTCGTTAGTTTTTTCATGAATATGGCATGGTAAGACATAAGTTGTCACGGTTTATCATACGAGCAGTGTGTGTTTTGATGAAATAGAGCACTCGTTCGAGAACTGTGCGCCGAGGTGTACATAAGTACTTGTAAACACTGTTGGTGCTACCCCACTTGTAAGCAGTTGTGCAAAACATGGCACATTGGCTCAGCTCGCTTCAACATTAGGCTATCGACCAGCTAACAATCTACAATCTTATGTCTGACATATAAGCAAATATGTATCTTGTTACAGTGGTTCATGCAGTTAACTGAGGCCACAATGTAATAAAATTCCAAATGTTCACACGCCAGTCCAGCGCTCATGTGGAACACTCACATTAAACTCGTCTTCATAAAAAACTTGAAACGCATAAGTTAAGCAATTTTATACATCTCAATGATTCATAGAACATAACGAACATATACTACTTCACAACAAAAGACAAAGTTGTGAGAAGGTTTACAAATCAGGAAAAAACAAGCAAGGCTTCTCTGAGCAAAGGGCCTCCCGACAGGCTTAAATTTCCTGGAGTTCACTCTGGTTTTTTCTTGTTGCCACCACCCAGGGTTAGGTTCTCTCATTCCAGAATAACCAATTATAATTGTGGTCTCAGCTGGAATGCTGAACTGAACCATGCAGTGTACTAACCATGTGAAATTCTTGTGCATTCCACTAAATTTAAGCACCGCTATTTGCAGAAATAAGCAGACCACATTGCCTCTTGTCCGCGCACCTATCCAAAAAACCGCCATGCAGCCGTGCCAGCTAGTCCTCGGTCCATGGATGAACTGGTAGAAAGTGCATCCCAGACTAGGATGCAGTTGTTTTCGCTCGTCCCTACACTGCAATCAGGAAGTAAAACGTACGAATCAGCTTCTTTTAGATTGCGTTGGTCATTCTACCTTAGTTACTACCAATGTAGGAATACCTTGAAGACGGGAGGTTAGACGACGGCAATAAAGGATAGCCACCTCATGTTGCGCAGTTGTACTAAAACTGAGGTGTGTGCTTCTGATTGCGCGGATAGAAACGATACAGAGACAGACATCCCGAAATGATATGGAGACAGACATCCCTGTTTGCGCAAATATGAAATACAGTTATTTAAACAGTGACAGATATTTGCAGTGGCGTATGATCAACAACGGCCTCTATTGTGTTATAATTGGCACTAGATTGATAGTATGAAGAGTCCTTAAGTAAGTAGCATCACATCACATCAACAATGCCACTAGATTAACATGCAGAACAATAGCATTAGTATTACTGTCATGAGAGTAGCAAATGGTCAGTAAATGTGCAATCAAATTTGTGTAGTTCCACTGGGATGAAGCAATGTTAGCGGTGTGAGATTAAGTGTAACTGCAAAAACACAATTCATGGGAAATAAAGCAAGACGGAAACACTTCATAAAATGGTGGTGGCATTGCTTCAATTTATCGATGGCACTAGACCATTACTTATAGTGACATTAGGTGGCATTGCTTAATGCTTCATACGATTTTACATTAACGGTAGCGATATGGGCGTAGGGACAGCAGGGGCATAAAGTGGTGAGGCAGATGTGGCTGCCGAGAGCGGCAAACACTCAGGCAACATGTCTGCATTTGTCCCATTTTTATCTCCTCGGCGACATTTTCCTATGTGAGCACAGGAAATCAAGACCTGCCCATTCTCATTTGCGTTGTCCCCCAACACTCGCCACTTTTTTCTTTTTTCAACCAAGAGATAGGTCCACTTCCCCCCCCCCCACCCTTCGCCATCCACCATGCTTTCTTCGTCTTTTCAACCAAGAGACCGGTTGGGTAGCCAATATCTACTACTTTCCCCCGTTTCCTCTTAGAACCAAGTCCTAGATTCATGCTACAACTTTCCCACTTTCTTCCTTGTTTGAACCAACGCTTAGAGTCGACTGTATGAACTAGCTTTACCTCTAATAATAGTAAAAGTCTAGGTGGCTTTGGAACAGTGGATAGAAGATCCACACGAAGGGGGCTGGGGCAGTGGAGTAAGGCAGGTGTTCCGTTTTGAAGGAATATATACCTGAGGGTCGACGACATGTGGCAAAGATAGCGTCGGGAGGCCGCATCTTGGCCACAATACCACAGGGAGGAAGAAGGGGTCGGAGGCCCTCCTGAGCCGGCGCTCTCTCAGAGAGAACGACACGGCCGCCGATCGAGCTGGGGCAGTGGAGCAAGGCAGGTGTTTCGTTTTGAAGGAATATATACCTGAGGGTCGACGACATGTGGCAAAGACGGCGTCGGGAGGCCGCATCTTGGCCACAATACCACAGGGAGGAAGAAGGGGTCGGAGGCCCTCCTGAGCCAGCGCTCTCTCGGAGAGAACGGCACGGCCGCCGATCGGGACGCGCAGGCAACCGTTGGTCTCCTCCCTCGCCACTGACGACAGCGTGAACGATGCACCTAGACCCCTGCCCCGGTCGAGGTTGTCCGGCCGGATTTGTGACCAGCCGTGAGCTAAGAGAGAGTGTGGCCACCTATGTCTTGCTTAGATCTGGAGAGCATGAGAGAGTGAACGAGAGGAAACCTAGTAAAGCAAGCGCTAAGGCTCCTGCTTATATATATAGTGGAGTGATTTTGTTGTACCAGCTTCAAAAAATTGCGCTCCTACGTGTACCTGTGAGTGGGTATGAGAGAACTAGTGTGTGCGTGCACCGCTTCTCTTCGTGAGAGTAAAATATACTATGCCCAAAGAACGATCGCCGCAAGAGTAATAGTACAAGTGTGTGACGTGTGAGCTAAAATAAAATGTGCGCGACATCTTTTATTTTTTAGAAGTTTTGAGGGTGTGTGAAGAGCACATATGTGCGTGATGTCTACCTACAGATAGACTATGGGTGCGACGTGCGAGTCTGTGAGAGGACTCGGGAGAGTCGTCACTCGTGAGGGTGCGTGTGCGTGAGAGAGAGGGGGCACGTATCAATGCAATACATGTGTCTGTAAATCATTATCCGACAAACGTTCGCCACAAGCCTTTTCCTGACGAACGCCGTAAGAACCGCTAGATCGGCATCCGACAGTGTCAATTTTGGCATGTCATTTAACAGAACATCCACTCCTCATACACACAAATCTTCCACGTGAGTGTTAGCAACTGCCATATGCTCTCTCCGTTCTGAAATGCAGTGCATATAGCTTTATTGAAAATTCGAACCTCGCAAACTTTTACCGTGTTTTCGTGTACCAAATTGCACATGTAGAATACCTCGTATATATCATTTCATTCATCTTCGAGAGGTAACTATAAAGATGGGTGAGGAGTCTACAAAGAAAGACCATCGTATCACCCGCAACAATTTCAACCATCCTTTAGTGTCGAGGAATATCATAGGAACTCTATATGATATGATTTTTATAGGATTTTTTCCTTTAGAGCCAATTGGTTCATAGGTATAGATTCATATACTCCACATTTCAAAGGAAATAAACATGGTATCATTTCTATAGCTTTAGAGCCACTTAGTTCATATGAATGGATTCCTATACTCCCTTAATTTCAAAGGAAAATAAACATTAGCATATATTCAATAGAAAAGTTCCTATGATATGAACCAAATTACATCTCTTTTCTAATCCCTCCTCATAGGAATTGAGATACATGTCATCTCTAGATTCAATAGAAAAGTTCCTATGATGTGAACCAAATGACACCTCTTTTCCAATCCCTACTCATAGGAATTGAGATGCTCCATGTCATCTCTTTTCCTACAACTTCCATGTATACATCTTCTATTCCTAAATAGATAGTACAACCCACTAGTAGCTTTTTTCCAAAACATGCAACTATGGCACAAGAACTATATAGTGTGCCAATAACTTTGAAAGCTGGTCACTGGATGAAGCTAATCCGACAGTGCAGAGATGGCAAATCTGAGCACTACTGGCTGTTGGATATCATCAACATTCCACCAGATCTGCCACATGTACAATTTAGAAGACTCCATGATTGAACTTAAGCATAATGCACAAACCTCAAAACACAAGCACTTCTCCTTTGTTCTAGAATCTTCGGTATCATAATTGTTTTTTTCTAAATGAATTGCCATTATTTGTTTTTACTTTATGCTTTACAATGCACAACCCCATGAATTAACATTTTTATAAAACTAATTGATGTTGAATGAGATGAACTATAAGAACTAAACGAACATCTACATCATGCATATATGACTCAAAGCTTTGCATGCTATAGTGTGTATTTATTCATAATTTGGTTTCGAAATATCATGCGTTCAATGCATGTGTACCTTACTAGTTTTGAGTAGAGTAGCAAATTTCACGCGGCCCCGGGTATATCAAAATGCAGGGCCCACGCATCATTGCCTTTTGGTCGAACCTACGTCCACAATTTTTTGTACGTATACTATATCTCCACTGGTCCTTGAACCCAAAATGCTGCCTCGTTCCTGTAAAACCAAGCGGCCCACACATATTTAAGGCGTTGACTCGAACCCGTTTACTACGACATGGCCCCGCATGCCGTAGTACTCCTACAAACCCTACTGCCGCACTCATCATCGGTTTTGACGAGGGAGAAGCCGATTTGTAGTGGAGGCGCTTTCAAAAAAAAGGATATGTAGTGGAGACCCCTACCCTAGGGTGCCCTAGGTAGCTGCCGAACGCATCATTGTTTTCTCTTTTCTTTATGCTCTTGCGCCCTAGAGTGAAATGATGGTTGCTTCGTCTGTCCAGCTTAATGCGGGAAAGGTGGGGCTTTGTGATTTGACCCCTCATCGCTCATTTTCTACTACTGCGGCGTTACGACCGGGGTGCGTCCAATTCCAACCGCCGCTACGAACTGTAATTTGGTGCATCGCACATGGAACAAGACGGTGGATGAGCCACATGTCGGCCAAAGGGGTCCTGTTAAGTGTGTCGCCATTTCGTGTTCGGACTAACCCTGCTTGAGTTGCTACGCCAACACAACAGGAGTAGCCTACCACTTGGTTTTGCTCCTTGGTGAATCCCGACTATATTGATCTAAAAAGATATGTGCTGAACTACCCTCTCCGTCTCAGTTTTTTATTTTTAGGCATCTCAGTTTATAGGGCAGGCACGTAGTTCTAGGTCATCCATTTGACTAACTAAATATGAGTTACTATGTCACAAAATGTATATCATTCGATTCTTAAGCGGATGTAGTTGTATTTAAGAGTCGAGGGTAGGGCTTTTCCTGCGTGGTAGGCGGGGCAGTTCCGCCTAGTCGGTTCGATAGAGACGCAAGAAGACAAGGGAGTAGGCTGCTGCAAACGTAGGGCTGTATGATTTGACAGCGAGTTACTGCTGGGCAGGTGGGGCCCCGTGATTTGACTTGCCATTATCATTTTAACTGCGGAGCTACGACCGGCGTGAGTCTCCCGATTCCTAACCACCTCCATACAGGTGCCTCTCCCAATGCTCCACCATGTAGTAGAGGCTGGCTCTTGCATGAGAGCCTACTTCTCCACTTTTTCCTTGCCTCTCTTTCCTCCACATATGCAAAAATGCCATGTAAAGAGCACTATTGTACTTACTTGCTCCTACAGGTGCTAAGCTTGCCACATAGGCATAAAGTCTGATGTGGCAAGTTAATCAAGAAGAGAGAGACTAGTTTGGTGACCTAAGGAAGAAACGGTGCTAAGCGCGTGTACCTAGGTGAAAAGACAATTTTGAGTCTATAGCTAATTAAATGAAGCAAACTTAGCAACAAAAAACTAATAAGCACACCATTTCATTAGAAGAGGTCACTCCTTGGCAAATGCAATAAATACTAGTACTCCCTGTGTCCCATAATATAAGAACGTGTTTGGCACTTCACGGAGTACGAAGAAAGAGATAGAGAGGAGTAAAAAAATACACTTATAGCCAACCTTATAGCTAACCTTGTTGTAGTATGAGTGACTAAGTGATGACTATGTATGACATGCCAACATCAGATAGCCTAACGCACCGTGTTAAATCTCCAAGTGTGCGACCGCACGTGCGACGCGACGGTCGTGGTAGGCGCGACCATGATACAGGCTGCTGGCAGCCCTTGGATCTGAGATCAAACGGTTGCATGCTAAGTCGCTGAAAATTTGCAGAATAACCCTCCATGATAGGATATTCACCCATAGGTCTAGAATCACGCCATGCAACCGTTCGATCTCAGATCCAAGGGCTCTCGGAAGCCCGTATCATGGGAGAATGGAAAGCCACTACCCTGTCGTTCGCACGCTGGCAGTTCGCTCCTACTCGTCCCACACGTCCTTTAATACTACGGCGGTTTGCTCCTAGTCGTCCCGTCCTTTTTACATTACGGCAGTTCCACTAATCCTAACCCTCCTCCCAAATCCATGGCGTCCCAAATCTCCAAGATCGGTGGTGAGTACAAGGTTAGAACCATCACCGGCGATGAGTTCAACGTCATCTACACCTGTTCTTCCGCGACGGTGAAAGGATGCCTTTCTCGCTTCAGACGCATGTTCGAAAACTCAGATGATGAGTGGGTCGCTGGGCTAGATGTTGAGTACACCACAATCCTGGGATGCGAGAAGGATCTAAAGGATGAAGATAGGAAGAAGGCCGCCGTGATCCAGGTTTGCGTGCATGACTTATGCTTGGTCTACCACATATGCCATGCCGACGTTGAATGCTTGGATTTTAAGAACTTCCTCGAGAGCAACCAAGTCAAATTCATTATTGTAGACTTTAGGAACGACAAAGAAGTCCCGGGTCGGATAGGCCTCGCTGTAGGCAACCCCTTCGACCTCCAGAAGAATCGGCTGCTACCCTTCGGGGGCCAGCATTCAATGTTGACCCTTGTAGGAGCCATGGTTCATCCTTTGTATCATAAACTGGAGAAACCTCATTACACGTTTCATCGTCATGCATGGCAGTGGAATCTACTAGATATAGACCACATCCGCTACGCTGCAATGGATGGCTACCTTTGTTTCAATATCTACAAGGGTTGGATGAAGAGCAAGAGCCAAGTGTGCGGTTCAAGCAAAGAAGTATCAGCCAAGAGGAAGAGGGACAAGGACGAAGTCGAGGACGTGGACGAGGACTCCGAGTGAGTAAGGTGTCAGTATTGTTGCTCATGGTGGTTCTATTGCAGTTTCTACTGGATTAGTTGCATAGTTTAATTTCAGGCGTGCTTAGTTTAATTTGAGGGGTGTGTTGTGTTGAGCCCCCAGTAGAACTATGTTATATTTCTTCTCGTTACTTTAACTCTTCAGTATGTACATACTACTAGTATTTCTTTAATAGAATTTAGCACCCCAATTAAGCACGTACTAACTTTTTTAATAGTACTATATGCATAATTTGGCGACAAGCGCTCTCTATATGTACCACCTTTTTTTTAATTTCAATTTTTGCTCCATGGCGCAATTCATCGATACTACTACTATACAAAAGTATACATTTTTTAAAAGGCTAGAGTACTGTTCATCACATATATAGCCAGTTAAATTCTCAACCTAGAACGACGTGCATGCCATGTAGTAAACTGATATGGAGGAAGTATAGTAAAAATGAGGTGATTTTACCGAGCGATCAGCGGGGGAGCATGGCCTGTCATGCGGTCCCACATGTCATGATGTACCAAGGCGATGTGCGTGTCCCTCTTGAGGCAGAAGCAATACTACGTGGTTTGAAATGATGGCGAACCGAAGTGTGAAATAATGGTTGCTTCATCCGTCTGGGAAGGTGCGGCATTGTGACTTGACGTCTCATTGCTCATTACTACTACTGGGCCGGTATGAGTGGGGTGCGTCCCCCCTGCTGTTCTGCACTGTTATTTGGTGCTTGACACGTCGACCCGGTTGCTATATGTCCCACATGTCGGCGACAGGAAGTACAGAATTCAAGAAAGGGAGCGACTTAGTTTTGGAAAAATATGTTTTACGGAGTACATACACACTAGGGTTTATAGGGCTCATCTAAAAAACATTCGTAAACTAGCCTTTTCCTGACAAACATTCGCCACAAGCCTTTTCCTGACGAATGTCGTAAGAACCATTAGATCGGCATCCGACAGTGTCAGTTTTGCCATGTCATTTAACAGAACAAACACTCCTCCTAAACACAAATCTTCCACTTGAGTGTTAGCAACTGCCATATGCTCCCTCCGTTCCAAAATGCAGTGCATATAGCTTTATTGAAAATTCGAACCTCACAAACTTTTACCGAGTTTTCGTGTACCAAATTGCACATGTAGAATACCCTGTATATATCATTTCATTCATCTTCGAGAGGTAACTATAAAGATGGGGGAGGAGTCTACAAAATAAGACCATCGTATCACCCGCATCAATTTCAACCATCCGTTGATGTCGAGGAATATCATAGGAACTCTATATGATATGATTTTTATAGGACTTTTTCCTTTAGAGCCAATTGGTTCATAGGAATAGATTCATATACTCCACATTTCAAAGGAAATAAACATGATATCATTTCTATAGCTTTAGAGCCACTTGGTTCAAATGAATGGATTCCTATAATCCCTTAATTTCAAAGGAAAATAAACATTAGCGTATATTCAATAGAAAAGTTACTATGATCTAAACCAAATTACATATCTTTTCTAATCCCTACTCATAGGAATTGAGATACATGTCATCTCTAGATTCAATAGAAAAGTTCCTATGATGTGAACCAAATGACATCACTTTTCCAATCCCTACTCATAGGAATTGAGATGCTCCATGTCATCTCTTTCCCTACAACTTCCATGTATAGATCTTCTATTCCTAAATAGATAGTACAACCCACTAGTAGCTTTTTTCCAAAACATGCAACTATGGCACAAGAACTATATAGTGTGCCAATAACTTTGAAAGATGGTCGCTGGATGAAGCTAATCCGACAGTGCAGAGATGGCGAATCTGAGCACTACTGGCGTTGGATATCATCAACATTCCACCAGATCTGCCACATGTACAATTTAGAAGACTCCATGGTTGAACTTAAGCATAATGCACAAACCTCAAAACACAAGCACTTCTCCTTTGTTCTAGAATCTTCTGTATCATAATTGTTTTTTTTTCTAAATGAATTGCCAGTATTTATTTTTTATTTATGCTTTACAATGCACAACCCCACGAATCTTAACATTTTTATAAAACTAATTGATTTTGAATGAGATGAACTATAAGAACTAAATGAACATCTACATCATGCATATATGACTCAAAGCTTTACATGCTATAGTGTGTATTTATTCGTAATTTGCTTTCAAAATCTCATGCGTTCAATGCATCATTGCCTTTCGATTGAACCTACGTCCACAATGTTTTGTATGTACTATATCTCCACTGGTCCCCGAACCCAAAATGCTGCCTCATTCCCGTAAAACCAAGCGGCCCGCACATATTTAAGGCGTCGACTCGAACCCGTTTACTACGACGTGGCCCCGCATGCCGTAGTACTCCTACAAACCCTACCGCCGCACTCATCGTCGGTTTTCTTCCAGAGGACGAGGGAGAAGCCAATTTGTAGTGGAGGCGCTTTCAAAAAAAAGGATCTATAGTGGAGACCCCTACCCTAGGGTGCCATAGGTAGCTGCCGCACGCATCATTGTTTTCTCTTTTCTTTATGCTCTTGCGCCCTTGAGTGAAATGATGGTTGCTTCATCCGTCCAGCTTAATGCGGGAAAGGTGGGGCTTTGTGATTTGACCCCTCATTGCTCATTTCCTACTACTGCAGCGCTACGACCGGGGTGCCTCCAATTCCAACCGCTGCTCCGAAGTGTAATTTGGTGCATCGCACGTGGAACAAGACGGTTGATGAGCTACATGTCTGCCAAAGGGGTCCTGTTAAGTGTGTCACCATTTCGTGTGCGGACTGACCCTACTTGAGTTGCTACGCCAACACGACAGGAGCAGCCTACGACTTGGTTTTGCTCCTTGGTGAATCCCGACTATATTGATCTAAAAAGATACGTGCTAAACTACCCTCTCCGTCTCGGTTTTTTATTTGTAGGCGTCTCGGTTTATAGGGCCTGCATGTAGTTATAGGTCATTCATTTGACTAACTAAATATGAGTTCCTATGTCACAAAAAGTATATCATTGGATTCTTATTGGTTGATATGTGAAGAAACAAGAAACGAAGTAGAAGTTAATGCACCGTGCCTTAGTATTTTGGGAATGTTTGGTTTTCGTAAGATGACTTACTCACCTAGACGGAGGGAGTAGTCATATTTAAAAGTTGAGGGCGGTGCTTTTCCTGCACGGTAGGCGGGGCAGTTCCGCCTAGTCAGTTCGACAGAGACGCGAGAAGACGAGGGAGTAGGCCGCTGCAAACGTAGGGCTGTGTGATTTGACAGCGAGTTACTGCTGGATAGGTGGGGCCCCGTGATTTGACTTGCCATTATCATTTTAACTACGGCGCTACGACCGGCGTGAGTCTCCCGATTCCTGACCACCTCCATACAGGTGCCTCTCCCAATGCTCCACCATGTAGTAGAGGCTGGCTCTTGCATGAGAGCCCACTTCTCCACTTTTTCCTTGCCTCTCTTTCCTCCACATATGCAAAAATGCTATGTAAAGCGCACTATTGTACATACTTTTACTTGCTCCTACAAGTGCTAAGCTTGCCACATAGGTATAAAGTCTGATGTGCCAAGTTAATCAAGAAGAGAGAGACTAGTTTGGTGACCCAAGGAAGAAACGGTGCTAAGAGCGTGTACCTAGGTGAAAAGACAATTTTGAGTCTATAGCTAATTAAATGAAGCAAACTTAGCAACACCATTTCATTGGAAGAGGTCACTCCTTGGCAAAGGCAATAAATACTAGTACTCCCTGTGTCCTAGTGTCAAAAACGTTCTTATATTATGGGACGAAGGGAGTACGAAGAAAGAGATAGAGAGGAGTAAAAAAATAAATACACTTATAGCCAAACTTATAGCTAACCTTGTTGTAGTATGAGTGACTAAGTGATAACTATGTATGACATGCCAACATCAGATAGCCTAACGCACCGTGTTAAATCTCCAAGGGCGCGACCGCGCGAGTGACGCGACAGTCGTGGTAGGCACGACCATGATACGGGCTGCTGGCAGCCCTTGGATCTGAGATCAAACGGTCGCATGCTAAGTTGTTGAAAAATTGCAGAATAATCCTCCAGGATAGGATATTCACCCATAGGTCTAGAATCACGCCATGCAACCATTCGATCTCAGATCCAAGGGCTCTCAGAAGCCCGTATCATGGGAGAATGGAAAGCCACTACCCTGCCGTTCGCACGCTGGCAGTTCGCTCCTACTCGTCCCCGCACGTCCTTCAATACTACGGCGGTTCGCTCCTAGTCGTCCCATCCATTCACATTACAACAGTTCCACTAATCCTAACCCTCCTCCCAAATCCATGGCATCCCAAATCTCCACGATCGACGGTGAGTACAAGGTTAGAACCATCACCGGAGATGAGTTCGACGTCATCTACACCCGTTCTTCCGCGACAGTGAAAGGATGCCTTTCTCGCTTCAGACGCATGTTCAAAGACTCAGATGATGAGCGGGTCGCTAGGCTAGATGTTGAGTACACCACACTCCTGGGACGAGAGAAGGATCTAAAGGACGAAGAGAGGAAGAAGCCCGCCGTGATCTAGGTTTGCGTGCATGAGTTATGCTTGGTCTACCACATATGCCATGCCGACGTTGAATGCCTAGATTTTAAGAACTTCCTCGAGAGCAACCTAGTCAAATTCGTTACTGTAGACTTTGGTAACGACAAAGAAGTCCTGCGTTGGATAGGCCTCATTGTAGGCAACCCCTTCGACCTTTAGAAGAATCGGTTGCTTCCCTCCGATGGCCAGCCTTCAATGCTGACCCTGGCAGGAGCCATGGTTCATCCTTCGTACGGTAAACTGGAGAAACCTCATTACACGTTTCGTCGTCATGCATGGTAGCGAAATGTACTAGATATAGACCACATCCACTACGCTGCAATGGATGGCTACCTTTGTTTCAATATCTACAAGGGTTGGATGAAGAGCAAGAGCCAAGTGTGTAGTTCAAGCAAAGAAGTAGTATCGGCCAAGAGGAAGAGGGACAAGGACGAAGTCGAGGACGTGGATGAGGACTCCTCCGAGTGAGTAAGGTGTCAGTATCGTTGCTCATGGTGGTTCTAATGTAGTGTCTATCGGATTAGTTGCATAGTTTAATTTCAGGTGTGCTTAGTTGAATTTGAAGGGTGTGTTGTGCTGAGCCCCGGCATAACTATGTTATGTTTCTTCTCGTTACTTTAACTCCCTAGTATGATACATACTACTAGTATTTATTTAATAGAATTTAGCACACCAATTAAGCACGTACTAGCTTTTTTAATAGTACTATATGCTTAATTTGGCGACGAGCGCTCTCTATATGTACCACCTTTTTTTTAATTTTAATTTTGCTCCACGGCGCAATCCATCGATAGTACTACTGTACAAAAGTATACATTTTTTAAAAGGCTGGAGTACTGTTCATCACATATATAGCCAGTTAAATTATCAACCTAGAATGACGTGCATGCCATGTAGTAAACCGATACGGAGGAAGTATAGTAAAAATGAGGTGATTTTACCGAGTGATCGGTGGGGGAGCATGGCCTGTGATGCGGTCCCACATGTCATGATGTACCAAGGCGATGCGCGTGTCCCTCTTGAGGCAGAAGCAATACTACGTGGTTTGAGATGATGGCAAACCGAAGTGTGAAATAATGGTTGCTTCGTCCGTCTGGGAAGGTGCGGCATTGTGATTTGACGTCTCATTGCTCATTACTACTACTGGGCCGGTACGAGTGGGGTGTGTCCCCCCTTTCTGCACTATTATTTGGTTCTTGACACGTCGACCCGGTTGCTATATGTCCCACATGTCGGCGACAGGAAGTACAAAATTCATGAAAGGGAGCGTCGACGGAGGAGTATACTACAAAATTCATGAAAGGGAGCGACTTAGTTTTTGAAAAATCTATTTTTACGGAGTAGTACGTACGCACTAGGGTTTATAGGGCTCATCTAAAAAACATTCGTTTTTCCGTTTGATAAGTCTCAATTCTACTATACTAGTAGTAGTACCATTACATGTTGGATTCGAGGTGCGTTAGATCACCCGACGCAAGCAGTGTCAAGAGGAAACTAACCAATGCATGTACAAGTTCATGGAAATTTAGTGGGAGTAAAAATTTGTCCTCGTGCTACGAGCGACCGTGCGCGTGGGCGAAGGAGCGGGCATAAGGAGTACAGTAGTAGGAGTACTACTACTACTACTCGTAAGCAAGCTTATCCTCATCCTGCGAGCCTCCGCGCCCGTGGGCGGGGGAGACGGCGTACTAAGCAAGCTTCTCCTCGTTCTGCGAGTTGACGGGACACATCAAAATTACTCAATGTATAGAGACTTGCCTCTAAGGTAGGCCCCACATGGTTTGCCTCTTTTTTAACATAACACGTCAAGTCGCAATTTGTTTGTTCAGGGCATCCACAGCGTGTAGAGGCAACATGGCCTCTAAGATGGGGTCCACCTACGTGCCTCTAAGATTGGCGTAAGGTCGTGCAGTGTATCAAATTATATCTGGCCTCTAAGATGGACCCCACTGCATGCAGCATACATATAAAAATACCTTTTTTCATCAGCCATGCTAGTATGACTAGTGGGGACATAGAATTATTTTAGTCGGGAGAGAACTTGGAGGCCGCCTCCTAGCTTGGAGGCAATGCCAGCCATTTTAGCTTAGAGGCGATCCCGTGCAATGTATGGCGCCGGCCTCCAAGTCGCTAGAGGCGGGCTTAGACGCGAGAAAATAGCACATTGTGGATGCTCTCACCCGTGGCAGACGATCCTCCCTCCACCAAGTGGACAACCAGTACACGTGTCAAATTACCACGTGGGCTGCCTTTTCGTACAGAAATGAGCTCCACCCTGTACCCGCGTGGGCGTGGTTGGGAAAGAGACGGGAGTACGTGCGCCGTGCGTGCACCTCTTCTCTTCGTGCACGTCCCCCACCTACGTGTGTGTGTGAGATAGAGAGAGATACAAACCTAGACATAATGCACCGTCCATCCCCATGCCTCCGCCCAGTCCGACCACCAGTCACCACCACGCCCCACTCCTCCTCGCCTTATCTCTCATCTTTCTCCCTCCATTTTTATATGCAAGGGGCCACTATCAAAATTACAATTTGCAGATATACAAGGCCATTAAAACTAATCGATGCAATATTAATGGTGTTTGCCTCGTGGTACTAGCAAAGGAGGACATTAATTATCCCTTGCATGCATGCGGGAGTTTGTAAAAAAATGCATTCCGTGCAATGCACGGGCATCTTGCTAGTCCATGAAAACAGCACATGGCAAAACTCCACGGCAAACGAGGGATTTGAATCTGTTGGGAGGGGCTGTTTGGATCTTGCCCGGGGTAGCCAAAATATTGGCGACCCTTTTGTCCACCGGTGCCTTTGCCACCGATGAAAGAGGAATGGCTCGGGTGCTCATGCATCCTCCAGCGCGCAGGTTGGAGACGAGCTCGCATGAGCTGTGTTTTTTTGTCCCACAACACTGCCCGAGCTGCCCGCAGACCGAGCGGCGACCCGCAAATTACACCATCCAACCGTAGCCGCACACATTATGACAGCAACTCAACCAATCGGACGAAATTCACACAAACACGAAGACAAACTGATATTTCATATAACAACGACGGAAATCATATAAAATACCGGATTTTCATACAAACATGAAGGATTTCATTACATTCAAATGAACTACGCGGTGCTAGTTCTGGACAGCACAGGTATATAATACCTGGCCTAAATGGTCGCCCGCCGATCGATTTGTGTTCCCCATGTCCGGCAGCACGATCACCGGACTGCCCGGAGCCCCGGAGGTATATGCTTCAGCGCAAAGGACGGCTCGCTTTCCCATCGGCCGAACCGCCGGCTCCCGCCGCTCGCGGCCGGCCCGCGCCGCTATGCTGCCCCGCCCTCCCCGAAATCACTCCCCACCGCCGGTCCGCCACTGCACCGGCCATCCCTCTAGCCCCCCCCCCCCCCGTGACCCCCACCCCACCGCCCAATCAACGCCCCCCCCAACCAGAGGTCTCACGACTTCAAATTCCCACCGACCACTAATTTATTACCATTTATGTCCTTCATATACACGCTGAATGGTGGGCCCTATGGTAATGTGTGCTACTGAATGTGGACCGTTTGACTGGTCAATTGATCGTGTTATCAACAAATTACGGAGCTGTATGGTGAGCCAGTGACCATATGATCACCCTAAAATGTACTCCTATTTTATTAACACGGTACAAACTCAAACTACCATTTTATTTCTTTCACATACGGGCTGACAGGTGGGCCCCGCGGTTACGCACCCCGATGGTGCAACACTAGTTGCGCTGTGTGGAACGTTTGACTGGTCAATTGATTGTGTCATCAACAAAATACGGAGTTGTACGGGTGAGCCAGTGACCGTATAATCATGACAAGTATTTATTAACACGGTACAGACGCAAGGGCTCATATATACACGCAAGCACTCACCGCTATAAGCGCACACACGCGGACCCTACCCCTATGAGCACCTTCGAGAGAGTGGGCCAACATATATGATCTTGAGATTTTACGAAGTCACCATAGGTGCCTCATAGTCGAGTGGAACGTCTCCTCCCACTGAACGCACATCGCCGGAAAATACTGAAATTAACACAAGATAAATGCGAGCACTGGGAATTTAACCTTAGTGGGCTCGAGAAACCATTGTCCTCCTAACCATCCAACCACATGTTGGTTAGCACGACAAAATGTATGTGGTGACCGTGATGAGCTTATTCTGAAGTCTAATGACCATATCGTGCTTTCGCTTCAAATACAATGACCGTAAGTGTCGCCAACAAAATATGGAGCACACATCAAATGCAAAGTCCATCAGTGTCATCAACAAAATATGGAGACGTATCGTGAGCTAGATACCGTTGTACTATTGTATATGCTTATTTTCTTAGTGGCCGATTGCGTGTGTGGTGTGGTGGGCACATCATTTCTAGTTGTGGTGGCTCAACATGAAGACTCATGGGTCGGTTCCATCCTGCGCCACATATAGGTTGGACCGAGACGCGTTATACGAAGACCCATGTGGAGGACTCGGCGTACAACACGAACTACCAGAGTCGTGGAGGACTCTATCCCCACTGGTGATAAGCCGACTATATATGATTTGTAACCCTAGGCCCCCAGTATGTTACAGAAGCTTGGGGGCTAGTTCGTCGATAGTATAAACACACACACACTCACAATGCATGGTATTCACGTGTACTTTGTACACACCCCTATCACTAATATACAGTACTAGGAGTAGGCTCTTTCTTCAACTGCAAGGGTCCGAACTAGGGTAAAACTTTGCCTCATATTACCATCCAGCCTAACAACCAGGGATATCCTACCGAATGATATGATGAAATCATATCTGCCAACTACTAAGAGAGAGGTGTGTCTGGGGGGGGCAATGTGTGCATGAGAGGCCTAAAGATAATGTGCGTGTGGGAGACACGTAGGCACATATATGTGCGTATAGAGGGCTAGTAGATACCGTGCGTGTGTATATATGCATGTTAGAGAAATAGTGTTTTCCAACTGAGATTAGCGAAAAGAGTGGTACATAGTAGTCAGAGAGAGAGAGAGAGAGAGAGAAACGGAGAGAGCATGTGCGTGAGACACCCCGGCACCCTGAGAGATATTGTGAGCATGTGTGAAAGAGAAATGCCGATGCATATAAAGTGTGTGCACTTATGCGTTAGATAGAGAGATATATAGCGTGTTTGTGAGAACGGGCCGAGGCATAGTGCATCTACGTGTAAAAGGCGGCTCTACGCATTAAATTAAAATATAAATGTCATTATTAATTTTGGATGAGATCATGAATTTTGCAAATTGCGTATGGACGAAAATCGATCTATCAAACACCCATACTCTATTGAATTCTAGCATGTGCATGTGTTTATTTCATATTATCGATCCATAGAGTGAGAGCGGTTTGAAATACAGGCAATGGATGCTTTTGCAATTCATATATAAACATTAATTAGTGCACTCCATGTTGTTAATGTGAAGCACTTTATAAATTTGTCACTTGCATGGATACATTCCAAATTGCTAGCTACGAAATAGAATACATGTCGAATTCAACATAAAGGGGGTTTCGAAGATTCGAATTCATAGGAAGTGCATTCATCTATTTGAACCCGAGATAATGGCATTTGTAAATCAGATGTAAAAAGGGGCATCAATCTTTGTTGTGAGTTGGAACATGCTATATATATTCATACGCATATCTAACTTTTTTTGCAACCAAGGAGATTATATCTGGAACCATGCATGAACTGAGGTAAGTTGCATATTTTTTAATATATACTCGTGTATAATGTATATTTAAATGTACCCCCTCCATTCCAAAGTAATCGTAGCTTTAGGATTTTCAAGAGTAAAGATTTGTGAAGTTTGACAAATCCTGAAAGTTCAATTCAAGAGAACCGAAAACGTTAATGCTTCTGCTCCCAAATATTGAACGAAGCGCCAAATAGGCATGTGGTCACTAGAAACCGCGCGAGACTAATGTTTGGTGAAATTACTGTCCTGACTCTAGCCCGTGTAGCCTATCGGCCCGATGTCCAAATGTCTAAACCAGGGTAGGTTTGTAACTTCACCAAGAGGCCAGTCTCAACCGCCTCCGAGAAGCATTCATACGTCGTGGGCACCTAAACACCCATGCGCTCGGCCGAAATCTATCCTGCCCACATTTGGGACACCTAAGATTACTGTCCTACCCCCAACCCGCAATATGTCCGAAATTTTAGATGGGGGCAAAGTTTGTAACTTTCCCCAAATTTCAAACAAGCGCATCTCAAACCGAAACATTGTTCCCCCTTAGTTCCCAGCTTCCCTCCGTTTCCCCATTCATACTCCGTGGGCGCCAAAATGCCCTCTCCACCATCCGCGAAACCCCAGCTTCCTCCGTCCTCCACCCCATAGCAGCCAATCCACCGCCGCCTCCTCCATCACACCAGAGCTGGTACCCCGACATCGTCGTCCAACGCAACCGCAACCGCAACACCCTCAAGGACTTAGCAGCTGAAGCCGAGGCAGCTGCCTCCACGACGCCGATGCCGACGTGCGCCGTACCAGAACCACTCCGACCACGCCGTCCTGCGCCTCACTGCTACCTCTCCATTGTCGCAACCGTCCACCGCACCAGAGCTGTTCCCGCTACGCCGTCGTTTGCCGCCTCGGATCTGCTTCCCCGCCGCCGACAGATTGCCACCGCACCACACTCAACAACTTTGCCATGGGTTCGTCCAAGGCTGCACCGTCCTCCACAAATTATGGTTTCCGGTGAACCACAAGAAGATCGTTGGAAAAACAGAAGGAGGACACAACACTGCCAGCAGAAAGTAGTACTCCTCTTCCCTTATTCGTGCAAATCTTACGTCTCTGCTCACACCGTATTCATCCCACGAAACAAACTAGTTGAGCACTTCTTACTGCATCTTCTTCGTGATACTAAATGCACAAGGTTTCCTCCCTTTCACTATTTCACCTTTGCTAGAGGTCAGTAGCCTGCCTGGATTTCAATTCAGGGTCAGTCGAACCACAACTAAAAGAAGCAGCACCCGCTTAGGCGCGCGGAGCACCTAGTCCGCCTGTTCCCCGGGGAAGCGGCGCATCGGTGTCTATCATAGGGGTATGGGGTGCAGGAGCTGCTTGCGCTTGATCTGGAGGTCAGCGGGGCTTGAATGGATGGCCGGGGGCGGTGCCAAGCACGGCGGTGCGGTGAGGTCGAGGGGAGGGCCCAGGCAGGGGAGGAATACTGGGCCGGTGGTCGCTGGCGTTTCGAGGAAGATCATCAACACTGACTGGCTGGAGGTAGATGAAGGCAATCTGCCCGTTCTTTGTACATCAGACGGTGCAGAAAAAATAGACTAACCTATTTTCTTTCAGACGACTGTTATTTTCATAGAATCATGTAGTAATTTAGTGTGCCATGCATGTTGTAGAGCTATCATATGTCTCCCGTCATTTATTTCTCACCGACCTGCTATCTGCTACCTTTACACTGTACTAATTATGCACACACTTCACCCATACTCACACTATTGTTTTTTTATGCATGGGTATTTCAGACTCTAACGCAGTGTTGATGAATGCATAAAAGAAAAGACAGAAGTCGCTCCAGTGTAATTCAAAGATAAGCACTAAGCGTTTCAGCGCTCTAATGGGTGCAGTGTCAGCAGTTGGAGACAGTAAACGTAGCTCTGCAGTTGATGATCTCAATTGCCACACACAACCATCCCAGGTGCTTGCTTTAAATTTGCGCTGTCAAATGTGGTTACATGTTGCATATGGTGTCTAGCTTGTATTGCTTCCAATTTGGTTAAATTGCATCTGCTTACTTTACACATTATACCTTTGATAATGACATGACTTCCTGTTTTTGATACATACTACATATGTCTATTAACCATATTCGTACGTCAAACTAATGCTCTTTTGTATCCCTTGTCAATCACTTATGATGAGACAATCACTCGAGTGGGTTACTATGAGACGCCCTACTCGTTTAAAGAGTGCAGTGTCATCCTCCCCACATGATTCTCAAAAAACAGCAAGGCTAAATGAAGATAGTCAACATAGCTCTCTAGTTGATCGCCGCAATTCCCCCACACCACCATCGCAGGTGCTTGCTCTTACTTGGCAGTGTGATATGTGGTTGCATGTTGCATATGGTGTCTACCTTGTAATGCTTCTAATTAGGGTAAATTGCATCTTCTTAGTTAACACATTATACCTGTGAATATGACATGCCTTCCTGTTTTTGGTACATACTACGTCTTTCTATTAACCATGTTCTTACATCAAACTACTTTTCTTGTGTATCCCTCGTCAATCACTTCTGACGATACACCTTCAAGTTAACAGTGTAATATTGGTTGCATCTTGCATATCATTTCAAACATGTATTGCCTCTAATTTGTTGAAGTGCCACTTATAATGAGATACATCTAACTTGGTAGAGTGATTTTGGTTGGATCTTTCATATGGTGTCTAGATTGCATTGCTTCCAATTTGTTGAAATGCCTTCTGCTTAGCGTTTTTCATACATATTCCATCCTCCTACAATGTGGTTGCCATACATAAAAGTTGTGTTCGTCAGTATCATGCATCAATGAATTTGGAAGTGCGAATTTCATTCCTTTTTCTTGTGTATT
Organism: Triticum aestivum; assembly: GCF_018294505.1. Lineage (NCBI taxonomy): Eukaryota > Viridiplantae > Streptophyta > Magnoliopsida > Poales > Poaceae > Triticum > Triticum aestivum. The sequence continues at coordinate 587,526,707 of NC_057798.1, read as the reverse complement.
TACTTGACAAGACAAAATCTGAAAGGACGAAGGCACGTATTGATGGTGGTCCTCTCGAGCAACCGAAACAGATGATCTCTGCAGATTCTCCTGCTACTCGTACTGCAGTGCTAGTTCCAAATCTCATCCCCCCTACTCCACAACCCAAGGTGCTTGCTCTAACATGGCAGTGTGATACCTGGTTGCATGTTGCATATGGTGCCTAGCTTGTATTGCTCCTAATTTGTTAAATTGCATCTACTTAGATTACAAATTATACATGTGAATATGACATGCCTTCCTGTTTTTGGTACATACTACATCAGCCTATCACACCATGTTCTTACATCAAATTACTGTTCTTGTGTATCCTGCATCTATCGCTTATGATGAGACAGTCAGGCGCATGGGTTAATATGAGACGCAATACTCTTATAAAGAATGCAATTTCATCCTCTTCGCACGATTCTCAAGAAACAACAAGCCTAAATGAAGATATTGAACGTAGCTTTGTACTTGAAGACCGCACTTCCCCTACACCAGCATCACAGGTTTCTCTAACTTCGTAGTGTGATATGTGGTTGCATGTTGCATACGGTGTCTAGCTTGTAATGCTTCTAATTAGGGTAAATCGCATCTCTTAGTTTACACACTATACCTGTGAATATGACATGCCTTCCTATTTTTGGTACACACTACATCTATGTGTTAACCTTGTTCTTACATGAAACTACCTCTCTTCTGTATCCCGCATCAATCACTTACGATGAGTCACCTTTATTCGTTGCATATTGCATATTATTTCTAGCCTGTTGCCATGTATTGCTTCCAATTTGGTCAAATACATTTGTTAGGGCACCCTTTTAATTTGGCAGAGTGATATTGGTTTCATCTTTCATATGGTTTCTAGCTTGCATTGATTCTAACAAGTTCAAGCACCTTGTGCTTAGTTTACACTTTATACATCATACATGTCAATATGTCACGCCGTCCTGTTTTTCATACATATTCCATCCTCCTATCATGCGACTGCCTTACATGAAAGTAGTGTTCGTCAGTATCATGCATCAATGAGTTCTGAATAGAAAAATTTATTCCTTTTTCTTGTGGGTTTGACTTGACAAGGCAAAATCAAGAAAGAGGAAGGAAAAGAGTAAGGAAGGCGATGATGGTGGTCCTTTGCAACAACGTAAATGGAGCATCTGTACCATTCTCCTTGTACTGATAGTGCATTACAAGGTCCAAGTCTCCGCTCCCCTACTCCACCATCCAAGGTGCTTGCTCTAACTTGGCAGTGTGATATCTGGTTGCATGTTGCATATGATGTCTAGCTCGTATTGCTCCTAATTAGTGTAAACTGCATCTGCTTAGCTTACACATGATACATGTGAACATGACACGCTTTTCTATTTTTGGTACATATTATATCTGTCTATCACACCATGTACTTACATGAAACTACTCTTCTTGTGTATCCTGCATCAGTCACTTATAATGGGACACCTTTAAGTTGGCAGTGTGATATTGGTTTGCGTCTTGAATATGATTTCTAGCATGTATTGCTTCTAGTTTGATGAACGCCACCTATGACGAGACATTTTTAACTTGGCAGAGTGATATTGATTGCACCTTCCATATGGTGTCTTGCAGTGTTTCTAATTTGTTGAAATGCCTTCTGCTTAGTTACCACATCATAGGTGTGAATATGTCATGCCATCCTGTTTTTCATACATATTCCATCCTCGCATCATGTGTTTGCCTTTCATCCAAGTAGTGTTTGTCAGTATCATGCATGAATGAGTTCTGAAGAGCGAATTTTATTCCTTTTTCTTATCGGTTTGACTTCACAGTGCAAAATCATTACAGCTGAAGGAAATTAGTCTGGCAGTGGATGATGGTGGTCCTTCGGAGCAACTCAAACAGGGGGTCTCTACAGATTCTACTCCGCCATCCTCCCAACAAGATTCGCAAGACAACACAAGGCTGGACAGTCAACGTAGCTGTGTAGATGATGAGCACATCTCCCCTACTCCACCATCACAGGTGCTTGCTCTAACTTGGCACTATTATATGTGGTTGCATGTTGCGTATGATGTCTAGCTTGTATTGCTTCTAACTTGAATTGCATCTGCTTACTTTACACATAATGCCTGTGAATATGGCACGTGTTCCTGTTTCTAGAACATACGTGTACATGATGAGCACATCTCCCCTACTCCACCATCACAGGTGCTTGCTCTTAGTTGGAACTGTTATATGTGGTTGCGTTTTCCGTATGATGTCTAGTTTGTATTGCTTCTGATTATGTTGAATTGCATCTGCGTAGCTTACAACTTATACCTGCAACGATCACTTACCCATAAGACACATTTAACTTGGGATTGTGATGTAGGTTGCATCTTGCATTGTCTTCTAGCTTGTACTGCTTCTAATTTCTTGAAATGGCACTTATGACGAGACACTTTTTACCTGATAGAGTGATATTGGTTGCATGTTCGTATGGTGCCTAGCTTTCATTTCTTCTAATTTTGTTGAAATGCCTTCCGCTTACTGTTTTTTCATACATATTCCATCCTCCTATCATATGTGTGAATATGAAACGCTGTCTTTTTTATATATATTCCATCCTCCTATCCTGTGCTTGCCTTACATCAAAGTAGTGTTCGTCTGTATCATGCATCAACCAGTTATGCAGAGCTAATTTTATTCATCTTCTTGTGGTTTTGACTTCATAAGGCAATATCAAAAAATAGGAAGGAAAATAGTAAGTTAGGGGATGTTGGTGGTCCTCCGCACCGACGCAAACAGAGACTCTCTAGATTTGCCACTGCTACTGCTAATGAAGTTGAAGTCCCAAGTTTACACGATGAGTTCATCTCCCGTACTCCACCATCGCAGGTGCTTGCTCTCAGTTGACAGTGTGATAATTGGTTTCATGTTGCATATGTTGTCTAGCCTGTATTTCTTCTATTTTTATTAAATTGCACCTGCTGAATTTATACGTTATACATGTGCATATGACATGGCTTTCTGTGTCTAGAATACACTACATCTATCTATCATACCATGTTCTTACATCAAAGTACTGTTGTTATGTATCCCGGATCAGTCACTCATGATTGGATGCTTTTAACATGGCAGTTTGATAGTGGTTGCATCTTGCATTGATTTCTACACTGTATTGCTTCTAATTTTTCGAATTGCCACTTATGACAAGACACTTTTAGCTTGGTAGAGTAATATTGGTTGCATCTTTCATATGGTGTCTAGCTTGCATTACTTCTATTTTCTTGAAAATCCTTCTGCTTAGTTTGCACATCGTAGCTGTGAATATGTCATGCCGTCCTATTTTTCTTACATATTTCATCCTCATACGGTTGTCTTACATCAAAGTATTGCTTGTCTGTATCATGCATCAATGAGTTCTGAAGAGTGATTTTATTCTTTTGTGTTGTGGGTACAACTTGACATGGCAAAGTCAAAAAAGAGCAAGGAAAATAATATAGTAGGGAGTGCTGTTACTCGTCGGGTGAAACGGAAAAGGATCTGCCGTCGAGATTCTGCTGGTACTTATAGTGCAGTAGAAGGTCCAAGTCCACCGGCTAAATCTACAAACATAGTATCACCTGCTCCACCAGCTGCAGCATCCGCTTCAACTGTACCAGCATCTCAACAGGTTACTCGCTCGTTTGCTCCCGAAATGGCCAGTTCCCAAGCTGCCTTCACACCTAACACTACTTCCAAAGCACTGCTGACACAACAGGACTTGGCTACCAGCATCTCAACAAGTTACTCGTTCGTTTGCTCCAGAACTGGCCAGTTCCCAAGCTGCCTTCACACCTAACACTACTTCTGAAGCATTGCTGACACAACAGGACTTGGCAAGATCAGACGAACCTCATGAGCATCAACACCAAGACGGTACCTGACCGAGTCAAGTTGCAGTTGCATGCTCCTTTATATGTACTCTCACAGTTTCCATATTCATTGTTGAACTAGCACCGCGGTGCAAGCGAAAACAGACATCAGGGATAATGCTTGACAAATTAACAAAATCTAAAGGAGGAAGAATGGAGATCCATTTTGAGGCAGGTTTAAAAAGGCCACGTGATGCTACAGAGTCAGCCAAGTTAGTATCAAAGGCAGCCGTTGCCGTTAGGTGTCATGCATGTATCCTCCCAATGTGGATCCAGTACAGGAATGAGAAAGACAATACCCAGTTTAACACCTTCCTTGACCATTTATCCGTAAGTAATGTTATTCATCACAATTAGTAATATTGTCTTGCTCTGTCCCATACTTTATAGCTTCCTCCTAATAAGTCTCACATTATTTTTTCAACAGATGAGGTTCAAGTTGGATCCGAAAGATGATGCAACTAAACAAGCATGCACTCATGTTTTTCAGTTTGCTCTGCGATAGTATCGGTACCACCATAGAAAATCTCACTTTGAAGGCAAGGCTAACAATGAAATCGCCCAAACATCTCCAGTGGAATATATTACAGATGAAGACTGGACAACCCTCGTTAAACACTGGTCTGATCCAAAGTATCAGGTAGGCTATATGTATTTGATCAGACCACATATTGAACTTGTACTTATGTATGTGCCTTACAAGTGTATCTTCTTCTAGGCTAACTGTTTGAAGAACAAAACCAATTGTTCTAAAGTGAAATTCCAACAGACAACAGGATCTCGTAGCTATATTGCACACTGCGAGGCTCTTGTAAATAGGTGCTACTTCCTTCTTTTTTTGTGCCATATTATCGTATCTATATTGACTCGTTCCAATACAGAGGAAAGCCCGTGCAGACCAAAAAGAACCTGAACCGAATGCAGTGCAAATCTTCAAGGATTGCCACACCAGCAAGATGAAGGGCATGAGCACACCAGTTCAAGCCGCTGTTGTAAGTCCTTACTCCTCCTGCCTTGAACTGATTGGTACTGTGATGTGTTCATTTAACTACTTGGTTTGCAGCCAATGTCAGTTACTCTGTTCACTTTTATACACAGTTGTCTTAACGTATCATTTCACCTTACATGGTTTAAAAGAGATGAAGGGTATTCTTTTGGTCTTGATATGTAATCTAGTTGTTATGTTCACGTGCGCACACAATGATAAAATAGCTTGTTTGTTTTATATCTGTTTGCCCATGATATGAATGATGTCATACTATGTTCATCCTACTTTAAACCATGTCTCTTTATCCTTAGATGTCAACGAATGTGAGGAAATAGACAATACAGTAGGCATGCTACATGGCATATGTTTCGAAAGTGATTTATTATGTAGTTGGCACTACAATACATGCTACAACCACCTGAAGGTGACGAGGCTACCACAGGCACAATGGCACCTCTTGATGTAGTGCATCGGTATCTCTCCACTAACAGTGCAAAAGGCACCTTCCTGCATAATTCTGGGTTGGTTGTCAAGGTAACCTCGTCCAAATCGCCTACTGAACAAAATCTTCCCGCTAGACAGAGTGATATATCTATGCTCCAGACACAAGTCCAATCCCTAATGGAAGTCGTTTTGGAAACAAGAATAGTGGTTGACAAATGTCGTCAAGATATGAATGGTTTTGAATCCAGACTATCAGACATTCGCTTAGTTCTTCAAGAGCAATGGCGGAAAAAGGTGGAGATCGTGCTGCTCCATCAGATTCTACAACCTGAAACATTAGCACTCAGGTCAAATGATCTGTGCTTCTATACATCTGATGGTGCTTTTATCTGGAAGGACTGTAAACTTTATGCCAACAGGCCTTGTTGTGATACAACATTTATGATGCCGCCACAGGCTGCAGTAATTACAATGCTATTTTTGTATAGTGTAGGTTTATCTTAGTAATGTATTTGGCCGAAAGCTTCGTAGGAGCCCAACATGCCAACATTCGTCGGGCACATGCCAATTGGGCTAAAAATGATTACAGGCCGAAATTGGTATGTAGCCCACTAAAAAAATCTGGGCCTAAATCAGCATAAGCTTTCATATTTTTCTGGTAGGCCTATGCCCATAGTGGGCCTTTAATAGGCCTGCCCTCAGTAAAAATAGGCCGTTTACAGGTGTAAATATCTCGAGCCCATAAAAAACATGGGTCTTTAATAGACCGAAAGTGAGATTGGGCCCTGATTGTGCCAAATAACCCACTGGTCTTAGCAGGCTGAAATGGTGGCCCATTTACGATGTGGATCTTTGACAGGCCGAAATTCGGACGGGCCGTAAATGCGCCGACCTAATACACGGGCCTTTAACAGGCCGGAACTTCGGTCGGGCTAGATTATCGTCATTTGTATATGGGCCATTAATGGGCCCGATATGATGTTGGGCCACATATGGCCCATGGTTTTTGTCCGGCGTTAACAGGCCAAAAATGACAATAGGCCGAAAGTGGCCCAAATCTATAGTGGGCCTCTAACAGGCCGAATGTCAGACATGGACGAATATGACCCAAATCCTTCACGGTCGTTTATGGGCTGAAAGTTTTGATGGCCTGTAAATGGGCCCAAATGAAGCAGGATCTTTAACAGGCCGGAAATACACCGGGTCGTAATTCGGCCCAATTACTTAGCAGACTGTTAACGGGCCAGAAGTGACCATGGGGCGCGTTGATGACAAGTGTAGGACAGGCCGTTGATGGGCCGATTTGACAGAGAATGTTGGGCCTTTAGCTGGGCCGGCCCATTATGGTCTGTAGAATCTTGTGGGCCTTTAGCTGGGCCGCCCCATTGTGGTCCGCAAAATCTTGTGGGCCTTTAGCCGGGTCGGCCCATTATGGTCTGCAAAATCGTGTGGGCCTTTAGCTGGGCCAGCCCATTATGGTCTGCTAAATTTTGTGGGCCTTTATCTGGGCCGGCCCATTATGGTCTACAAAATCTTGCGGGCCTTCAGCTGGGCCGACCCATTATGGTCCGCTAAATCTTATGGCCTTCGGTTGGGCCAGCCCATTTAAACTTTATGGGCCACTTTTGGGCCGGTCCACGTGTCAACATATCATAGGCCCATCTCGACCATTGGATGAGTGACACCTGTGCCAGCGCGGAGCTGACGCGTGGATCCGTCAGCCAATGAGAATTTTACACGTGGAAAGTCGGCATTGGTCGTGGCTGTTAGTGGGTTATCGGATCCAAAAAATGGACCCGATAGGTTAACGGCGGTTAACAGCGTCCCGTTACGGTGGATGCCACATGTCGGTCACCCTTGACGAAAGCACTTCTATGACGTGCGATTTATCGTCATGGAAGGGGACACTTCCGTGATGATAATTTTGGTAATGTCATGGAACACTTCTACGACAGCACAGGTATGACTATCTTGATTCTGTCATAAAATCGTCATGGATGTACATGCATGACATAAAATGCAACCTACTGTGACAAACACGTATCATCACGGAAGTGTATTTTTTTGTAGTGATCCAAGACATAAGATTGTCATCATAAGAGAAATATCAAGGATTAGTCATAGGCTCATGTCTTGCATGTATCCAAATGGAGTTTCTACTCCAAGTTTGAAGCATCAATGGTGTTCAATTCACCTCTCAGCCTGCAAAACACTTTCTCATCAAGTGGTTTAGTGAATATATCCGCCAATTGCTTGTCGGTACGAACATGCTTAAGGTTAATATCACCCTTAGCAACGTGATCTCGAATGAAATGATGACGAACTTCAATATGCTTAGTTCGAGAGTGTTGCACGGGATTGTGAGCAATCTTGATAGCACTTTCATTGTCACAAAGCAATGGAACATGTTTCACATATATCCCATAATCTTTAAGAGTTGGGGTCATCCAAAGTAATTGAGCACAACATGAACCAGCGGCAATGTATTCCGCTTCCGCGGTAGATAAGGATACCGAGTTTTGTTTCTTGGAGGACCAAGACACAAGAGATCTACCAAGAAATTGACAAGTACCCAAAGTGGACTTTCTATCAACCTTGTCACCGGCATAGTCCGAGTCGGAGTAGCCAACAAGATTAAAAGAGGCCCTCTTTGGATACCAAATGCCAAAGTTTGGTGTATGGATTAAGTATCTCACTATCCTTTTCACGACCTTAAGATGACATTCTTTAGGGGGCGCTTGATATCGTGCACACGTGCACACGCTTAGCATAATATCAGGACGTGAAGCACATAGATATAACAATGAACCAATCATGGAGCGATAAACCTTTTGATAAACCGGTTCACCATCTTTGGTCAAATCAAGATGTCCACTAGTAGGCATGGGTGTAGTCATACCTTTGCATTCTTGCATATTGAACTTCTTGAATAAGTCCTTGGTGTACTTTGTTTGAGATACAAAGGTACCTTCCTTAGTTTGCTTGATTTGCAAACCGAGAAAGAATTTGAGTTCACTCATCATTGACATCTCGAACTTCTCTGACATTAGCTTTCCAAACTTCTCACTAAAGTGAGGGTTAGCCGAACCAAATATAACATCATCAACATAGATTTGGCACACAAATAGTTCTCCATTAACCCTTTTAGTAAAAAGAGTAGAATCAATTTTTCCAATTTCAAAGCCTTTTTCAATAAGGAACTTGGTCAAGCATTTATACCACGCTCTAGGAGCTTGTTTAAGACCATAAAGAGCTTCGTGAAGTTTGTAAGCATGATTAGGTTTCTTAGGATTGACAAAGCCGGGAGGTTGCTTAACATGAACTTCCTCCTCTATTTCACCATTTAGAAAAGCACTTTTAATGTCCATTTGGTACAAGGTGATATCATGGTGATTAGCATAGACAAGTAAGATGCGAATGGACCCAAGTCTAGCAATGGGGGCATATGTCTCACCATAGTCCATACCTTCGACTTGAGTGTAGCCTTGGGCAATGAGACATGCTTTGTTGAGAACCACTTGTCCATCTTCATCTTGCTTGTTGCGAAACACCCATTTGGTACCAATGATGTTGTGGTTGTTGTCGGGCTTCTCGACCAATGTCCAAACTTGGTTTCTCTCAAAGTTGTGTAGCTCTTCATGCCTGGCGTTTATCCAATCTGGATCTTCCAATGCTTCTTCAACCTTCATAGGTTCAATGCTAGACATGAATGAATAATGTTCACAAAAGTTAGCCAAACGAGTTTTAGAGCGGGTGATTCTCCCGATTTGGATATCATTGTAGATTTTCTCGACGGGGTGATCTTTGGCGACTCTTGCTCGAACTCGTGAAATATTTTGCTTGGATCTTGGTGGAACATCTTCTTCATTTTGTTCTTCTTCTTGGGCTTCTTCGTTGTTGACATTGTCGTTCTCTTGTCATGGTGGAGAAGGAGGTTGTTGATGTTCATCTTGGTGTACTTCCTCGTTTTCTTCGTCTTGATGTGTCCCACTTGTGGATGCTTCCGTATCAACTCTTGGTTCACCTTGTCGTGAGGTAGAAGCTTCCACTTGGACGGATGAGGTACTCTCCTTCGCCTCCATTGGATGAATCTTGCCAATAGACAAGTCTTGGATTGCTTCTGAAGGCAATTGCTCTACTTGCGAGCCGTTAGATTCATCAAACTTCACATCTACCGTCTCTTCAACCTTTCGGGTGAAATTATTGTAGACACGGTAAGTGTGAGAGTTTGAGCCATCACCAAGTAGGAAACCTTCATGAGACTTAGGAGCAAATTTATAACGACGATGCTTATCAAGAATGTAGCACTTTGAGAAGAATACTCGAAAGTATCCAACTTGGGGTTTGTTACCGGTGAGGAGCTCGTATGCCGTCTTGCCGAGTAGCTTGTGAAGATACAAGCGATTTGTTGCATGACAAGCTATCTCAACCGCTTCCGCCCAAAAGTGCTTCGGCGTCTTGTACTCATCAACTATTGTTCTCGCCATTTCAATGAGTGTACGGTTCTTCCTCTCAACAACTCCATTTTGTCGAGGTGTGTACATAGCCGAGAACTCATGTGAAATCCCTTCTCCGTCAAGAAAGGTGTCCACATTTGTGTTCTTGAACTCCGTTCCGTTGTCGCTGCGAACCTTCTTGATCTTCACTTCAAATTGATTTTGGGCCTTCCTAGCGAAGTTTTTGAAGATCTTTTGGACCTGCAATTTATCATCGAGAAAGAACACCCACATAAATCTTGAAAAATCATCGACTATGACTAGACCAAAAGAATTTCCACCGAGACTTTTGTAAGCGTTGGGACCGAAAAGATCCATGTGAAGTAGCTTGAGCGGCCTCCTTGTGGTCATGATGTTCTTCACGGGATGCCTTCCTCCAACCTGTTTACCTGCTTGAAAAGCGCTGCAAAGTCTATCCTTATCAAATATGATATTGTTAACGCCAAGGATATGATTACCTTTAATAAGCTTGTCAAGGTTTCGCATGCCCACATGACCTAACCGTCTATGCCATAACCAGCCTTTAGAGGATTTAGCAGTTAAGCAAGTTCTAGGTTGAGCCTTTTTAGTGAAATCAACAATGTAAAGATCACCTCTACGTATACCGGTAAAGACCATTTTATGATTATCTCTACGAAACACTTGGCAATCTACTTCAGTAAATAGGACATTGAAACCGAAATCAGCAAGTCTAGATACTGAAAGTAAATTGTACCCAAGAGATTCAACGAGCATGACATTTTGTATGGAGCTATCATGTGAGATGGCCACCTTACCGAGGCCAACCACCTTACCCTTTGAGTTGTCACCAAAAGTGACATACTTTCGAGGGCCGTCGTTTTCAGCAAGCTCACGAAACATATCTTTATCTCCGGTCATGTGATCGGTACATCCACTGTCAAGAACCCATTCCTTTCCTCCTGCCATCTATCCCTGAAGATTTTCCATAAGACTAAAGTGTCTCATTGCATCATCAAGATCAAAGTCACTATCATCATCCTCATCATAGTATCCATGTTCAACATCGTCATGTGATGGATGAATTCCTAGAGAGGGTGATTCATTAGCATGAGTTTGACAATGATCTTATTTATGAATTCTAATAGCTTCGGAAATAATATCGCTAATAATTCCAACATCTCCTTTGGCACGCATCAGATTTGTAAGCTCAAGTAGACAATCACCAAACTTAGGATCATTGGAATTCATCTTACTAAAGATAATAGACTTATGGAGAATTTCATCTAGATTTTGCAAGGAATAGTTTGGAAAACGTTCCTCGAGAAATTTCCATATAGTGTAGACGCAATCAAGAGTAGGCAAACATCCAATCAAGTTTCTAGGCAACCCTCTAGTGATAAGATTAACAGTTCTAAGATTGCGGATCATGTCAATTGACTCATCAAGAGTAGGATGCATAGGATTAACATGAGGTGCACAAGGGCTAGTAATGTACTTTTTCAAATGATATTCATTGAAAATCACAAGCATCTCATTTTCCACTCATGAAAATACTCTCCATCAAGTATAGGAACTCTATGTCTAAGACTCCTCAAAGTAGACTCATCCATCTTCCTCCAATGGTGTTTAAACCAAAGCAATGGAGACCAAAGCTCTGGTACCAATTGAAAGGAACGAGAAGAGGTGTCTAGAGGGGGTGAATAGACTCTAAGCAATAAAAGTTGCAGTTTTTAATTTCTTTAAGTTGGAGTGGAGTTTTGGCACAAGTTTAACATTCACAATACATATCAAGCAAGCATGACAAGAGTATATGTGCAGCGGAAAGTAAAAAATGCAAATTGCAAGAATGTAAAGGGATGGGATTGGAGTGTGCAAACGCAATTTGGATACATGGATATTTTTTATCCGTGGTTGCGATAGGTGATGCTATCGTACATCCACGTTGATGGAGACTTCAACCCACGACGGGTAATGGTTGCGCGAGTCCACGGAGGGCTCCACCCACGAAGGGTCCACGAAGAAGCAACCTTGTCTATCCCACCATGGCCGTTGCCCACGAAGGACTTGCCTCACTAGGGTAGATCTTCACGAAGTAGGCGATCTCCTTGCCCTTACAAACTCCTTGGTTCAACTCCACAATCTTGATGGAGGCTCCCAAGTGACACCTAGCCAATCTAGGAGACACCACTCTCCAAGAAGTAACAAATGGTGTGTTGATGATGAACTCTTTGCTCTTTTTCTTCAAATGATAGTCTCCCCAACACTCAACTCTCTCTCACAGGATTTGGATTTGGTGGAAAGAAGACTTGAGTGGAAAGCAACTTGGGGAAGGCTAGAGATCAAGATTTATGTGGTAGGAATGGAATATCTTGACCTCAACACAAGTGTAGGTGGTTCTCTCTCAGAAAATGTATGTTGGATGTGTAGGCATGTTCTGATGGCTCTCTCTACGAATGAAGAGTGGGTGGAGGGGTATATATAGCCTCCACACAAAATCTAACCATTACACACAACTTACCAAACTCGGTGGGACCGAATCCTGAAACTTGGTCAGACCGATTTAGTAAATAATGTGACCGTTAGGAATTTTGGTGGGACCGACATGTCAACTCGGTGGGACCTATATGGTTAGGGTTAGGGCATAACATAATCTCGGTGCGACTGATTACACAAACTCGGTGAGACCGATTTTGGTAATAGACACACAGAGAGTTGGTCAGGCAAACTCAGTAAGACCGATTCGCTCATCTCGGTTTGACCGAAATGTTATGAAAGGGAAACAGTGAGTTTGCATTGCAATCTCGGTGGGACCGATCGCTTATCTCGGTTTGACCAAAATGTTATGAAGGGCAACAGAGAGATTACAATCCCATCTCGGTGAGACCGAGATCCCTATCAGTGAGACCGACTTGATTAGGGTTTGTGGCAGTGGCTATGTCATGAGAACTCGGTGGCGCCGGATAGAAAGTTTCTGTAGGGCCGAGTTTGACTTTTGGTTTGGGACATATGTGGATGTGAGAAAGTAGTTGAGGGCTTTGGAGCATATCACTAAGCACTTTGAGCAAGCAAGCCATTAAGCAACACCTCATCCCCTCTTAATAGTATTGGCTTTCCTATGGACTCAATGTGATCTTGGATCACTAAAAGTAAAATGTAGAGTCTTGTGCTTTGAGCTTGAGCCAATCCTTTGTCCTTAGCATCTTGAAGGGGTTCCACATCCTCTAGTCCATGCCACTCCATTGTTGAACTTATCTGAAACATACTAGGTAGAAGTATTAGTCCAACAAGAGATGTGTTGACATTAATTACCAAAATCACCTAGGGAGCACTTGTGCTTTCAGTATGTTACTTGCCTGAGATTCGATTGTCGGTATCTTCATACCTAGTTCAATCTCGTTATTGGCAAGTCTCTTTACTCGTTTTCTAATACATCACCTCGTGACTAACTCCTTAGTCGTTTGCTTGCAAGCTTATACTGTGTATTACCAAGAGGGCCCAGAGATACCTCTCCGATACTCGGAGTGACAAATCGTAATCTCGATCTATGCCAACTCGACAAACACTTTCGAAGATACCTGTAGAGTATCTTTATGATCACCCAGTCATGTTATGACGTTTGATAGCACACAAGGTATTCCTCCGGTATCCGGGAGTTGCATAATCTCATAGTCGAAGGAATATCTATTTGACATGAAGAAAGCAATAGCAATAAAACTGAATGATCATTATGCTAAGCTAACAGATGGGTCTTGTCCATCACATCATTCTCCTAATGATGTGATCCCGTTATCAAATGACAACACATGACCATGGTTAGGAAACCTTAACCATCTTTGATCAATGAGCTAGTCTAGTAGAGGCTTACTAGGGACATGGTATTTGTTTATGTATTCACACATGTATTTAAGTTTCCGATCAATACAATTCTAGCATGAATAATAAACCTTTATCATGAATAAGGAAATATAAAATAACAACTTTATTATTGCCTCTAGGGCATATTTCCTTCAAATGGCTCTTGCATCAAGGCAATTTTGGGGTAACAAGAGTAACTCAAGGTCCAACTTCATCAAGAACAACTCAAGTAGCTCGAAGAACAAGCAACATGTAAGGACTTGATACAATTGCGACAATGTGAGACACTTTGTGGCAGAGTGTCCTTACGAGAAGAGGGAAGACAATGGTGGCAAACTCACTCGCAAAAGAAAATGCCAAGTCTTTCCCAAGCAAGAACAATTTCACCAAGAAGACACCTCCAAAGGGCTTGGTGGCACATGAAGAGTACGCCTCCAATGACGATGATGAAGACACAAGTGGAGACAAAATGGCAACGAGGACCATTGCGATTGACACATTCCCCCTCCAAGGTGTCTCTCTTCGGTGCCCCCAATAAAAACACCACTGCCAAGTGTCTCATGGCCAAAGGTATCAACAAGGTAACCTCAAACATCAAAACCACCATCACTACTACTCCTTTATTGTTAGATTGTGTTGATGATAGTGAGGTGGTAAATGTTCATGAGAATGAGTTTACCAAGTTCTTGAGTAAGCTCAAGGGTGAATCCAAGAAGCACTTTGTTTCTCGCTTGGAACAACTTGATGAGGCAAATGATATCATTGAATCTCATGAGCATACTATCTCCAAGTTGGAGGGGAATAGTTGTGACTATGACGATGAGATTGCAGATCTTTCTATTGATCTTGAGGAAGAGCGGGGTCTTTGTTTGACTCTTGAGGAGTTACACAATGTTGATCATGCTTAATTGCGAAAAATCTTGATCATGCTATTGTTCTTACTCGTGTGCTTAATTCGAGAAAGCTGCACTTGGGGCTGGCCATGATAGACTCAAGGAAGAGTTTGATACCCTTGACAAGGCTCACAAGGTATTGAAGGGTGTTCAAGCTTCTCTCAAAGAGTCTCATGTTCAACTCCAAGTGAAGCTAACCAAGTAAATTTCCACGTGTCCTCCGTTTGTTCTAATTGATAATGCCCATGCTACTAACTCTTGTTGTGAGCATGTGCATCTTGTGGAAGAGAATAACAAGTTGAAGGAACAACTAGAGAAAGGCCTTATTTCTTGCATACAAGGTGACAAGAACCTCAATGACATTTTGAGCAATCAAAAGGAAGTTGTGGCTAAGGAAGGACTTGGGTTTGTGCCCAACTCGAAGAAGAAGCCTCTCCGCTCAAGGAAATGTTTTTCAAGGTGGGCGAGGGTACTCATGAGAAGAAGAAGAACAAGGAAGTGGGTGGTGATGCCAAAAAGGGCAAAACCGCCCCTACCAACAAAGCCAATGACTTTAACCCCTCTTATGTTTTATTCCATGCTAGTGATGGACGTGTTTATGCTAAATTTGCTGGTTCTTATTATGAGTACATTGAATGATCTATTTGGGTTCCTAAGACCCTTGGTACTAACCTCAAAGGACCCATTCAAGAATGTACCTAAATCCAAGCATTGATCTATTGTAGGAGTTTGCTTCTGGTGGAGTGTCATGGTTGCTTGATAGTGGTGCAACAAATCATATGACTAGGAGCAAGGACTTGGTGGTGGATGTGCATCCAATTCCATCTATGCCCACCCATGTCCAATTCAGTGATGTGTCTACATCTAAGGTATTGGGACTTGCAAGGTGGTAATCTCTCAAGATTTATCTATTGAGAAGGCCATGCTTGTTGAGTCCCTTGCATACAATTTGCTCTCCGTTCGTGAACTTGCACTTATGGGTTTTGCAACATTCTTTGATCTTGATACCGTGGCCCTTTTGTGGAGCAAGACTCTTAAAGTAGCTTTTGTTGGTCATGTCGAGAACGGTCTCTATGTGGTGAACTTTTCGGAGCGACCCACTAAGACCGCGACTTGCCTAATGGAAATTGATGTGGGTTGGCTTTGGCATCACTGACTAGCCCATGTTAATATGAGATATTTGCAAAGTCTCCTCGAAGAGGATCACGTCTGTGGACTAACAAATGTGAGTTTTGCCAAAGATTATGCTTGAAGTGCTTATATTGAAGGAAAGCTTCATGAAATGGCTCACCGACCTTCAATTATCATCTACTCGAAGAGGCCCTTGGAGCTCCTTCACATGGATCTCTTTGGTCCTCCATCCTTTGATAGTCTTGGAGGAAGAAAGTATTGCTTGGTAATTATGGATGACTACTCAAGATATACATGGGTATACTTCTTCAAGAGGAAGAGTGAGACTCAACAAACCGTCATCAACTTTGCAAATGAAGCTCAACATCAAGATGAAGCAAAGATTTTGATGATTATAAGTGACATGGCACCGAGTTCAAGAACTACACCTTGGATGAGTTTCTTAGTGATGAGGGGATCAAGCACCAATATGCCGCACCCTATACCCCTCAACAAAATGGTGTGGTGGAAAGGAAGAACCGGACATTGATGGACACGACAAGGACCATGATCGTGGAATTCAAATCTCCGTACAACTTTTGGGCCGAAGCCATCAAGACCGCATGTCATGCATCCAATAGGATCTACCTCCGCAAAAGGCTTGAACAAGACTCCATATGAGATACTTACCGGTAATAAGCCCAACCTCAAGTACTTCCGGGTGCTTGGTTGTAAGTGTTTCATTCTCAAGAAAGGTGTTCGTTTGTCTAAATTCGAACCTAGAGCTCAAGAGGGCATATTTGTTGGTTATGCTACAAACTCGCATGCTTACGTGTCCTCAATAAGTCCACCAGACTCATTGAGGAGATGTGTAACATGGAGTTTGATGAAAATAATGGCTCCCAAGTGGAGCAAGGTGGTCTTTGTGATGTAGGTGATTAAACTCTTCCCCAAGCCATAAGAAGAGTGGAGATTGGTCAAATACTCCTCATTGAGGAACCCCTTGTGGCCGAAGGAGAAGAACAATGCTCTACTCAAGTGGAGCCATCACCTACACTATACCCACACGCTTCTAAAGAACAAAGTGAAGGCCCTCAACCCTATGAGCAATATCAACCCCGTGGAGATGGTGATGCACCAAATGATACCCAAGATCAAGTTCATGCCTCCGAGCTCGCTCAAGATCAAGAGCAAGCTCAAGATCAAGAGCAAGCTCAAGACGGTGCTCAAGATCAAGAGCTTTTGGAGCGCCGTGCCGCCAAGGTGGCTTCCAACCTCGAGAATCAACAACGTCTCCTGGAGAATGTTCTTGGAAGCTTGAGAAAAGGGGTAACTACTCGTAGACAATTGTCAAACTTTTGTGAGCATCACGTGTTTGTTTTGTGTGTTGAACCCCAAAAGGTACATGAGGCGCTCGATGATGAGGATTGGTTTGAAGCCATGCATGATGAACTCAACAACTTCGAGCGCAACCAAGTTTGGGAATAAGTGCCAAGGCCAACGGAGGAACACAATGTAATTGGGACCAAACGGATCTTTAAGAACAAGCAAGACGTGAACGGTGTGGTTGTTCGAAACAAGACAAGACTGGTGGCACAGGCTACTCCCAAGTCATGAGTATCGACTACGGTGAAACCTTTGACCCCGTTGCTCGTCCTGATCTATTCGCATGTTGCTTGCATATGCATCTCATCATGATTTTAAGTTGCAACAATGGATGTGAAAAGTGCATTTCTTAATGGTCCTTCGAATGAGTTGGTATATGTCAAACAACCTCCAGGATTCGAGGATCCCAAGCTCCCAAATCATGTATACAAACTCAAGAAGGTGCTCTATGGCCTTAAACAAGCCCCACGTGCGTGGTATGAGCACCTCATTGAGTTGTTGCAAGATCGTGGGTTTGAAATTGGGAAAATCAATCCCACTCTTTTTACTAAGAGGATCAAGGGGGATTTGTTCATATGCCAACTATATGTTGATGATATTATATTTGGTTCTCCTAACAAATCTTTCAATGATGAGTTTGCCGCACTAATGACTGAGAAGTTTGAGATGTCTATGATGGGAGAGTTGAAGTTCTTCCTTGGGTTCGAAGTCGAGCAAAGAAGAGAAGGAACTTTCATCAACCAAGCCAAGTATACCCAAGACATGCTCAAGAGATTCAAGCTAGATGATGTCAAGCCCGTCATGTTCCCCATGCCCACCAAATGCGACAGTGATCCCAATGGTAAAGTGCTGGATCAAAAGGTATATCGCTCCATGATTGGATCCTTGCCTTACCTTTGTGCATCTAGACCGGATATCATGTTGAGTGTGGGAATTTGTGCATGGTTTCAAGCCGCACCTAAGGAAAGCCATTATATGGCGGTTAAAGTGAATCTTTCGATATTTGGATCATACCCCCAAACTTTGGCTTATGGTACCCCAAATGAGCAAGCTTTGATCTCATGGGTTATTCAGACTCAGATTGGGCGGGAGATTGTGTGGAGAGGAAGTCAACTTCCGGAGGGTGCCAATTCCTTGATCGCTCTTTGGTGAGTTGGTCTTTGAAGAAGCAAAATTGTGTGTCTCTCTGTTCCACCGAGGCAGAATATGTAGCCGCCACAAGTTGTTTTGCACAATTTCTATGGATGAGGCAAACTTTAAAGGATTACGGTGTCACTTGTGACAAAGTTCCTCTTCTATGTGACAATGAAAGTGCTATCAAGATTTCTCACAATCCGGTGCAACATAGCAAGATGAAGCACATTGAGATTCGTCATCGTTTCATTCGAGACCATATCAAGCGCGGAGATATTGAGATCATCTACATCAACACTCAAGAGCAATTAGCGGATATTTTCACCAAGCCCCTAGATGAAGCAAGATTTTGCGAGTTAAGGCATGAGCTAAATATCATTGATTCGAGCAATGTGGCCTGAGTCTAGGCACACCCCACCGCACTAATCACTGAATCTTGTTCTAGATGCAGGCATGGACATAGGGGGGTGTTGTTCTCTCAATGAACTCTCCCTCCCCCATTATGCATAAATTGATCAAGTCTTTCACATGAGCCATTTTTTATGGTACTTGTGCTTCAAAGATCAGTTTTGGTCATGGGCCCAAGGGTAAAATCTTCGCGGTGCCATGCCAATTGACTCAAACATAGGTGGCTTTGGCTACTTCCCCTTTTTCTCCTTAAAAGGGTTGGTTTCTTTGGATCTTGTTCGCTCTTGCTAGATTTTGTAGGTCCTAGGTGTTTGTGACCTCCAAGTTATGGTCTTCTCTTGTTTGCTTCTTGCACTCTTGGAGGTTACTTTGCCCTATTCCAGTGACTTGTTTCCATCCCAAGCCTTTAGCCTTTCCTCCCCTTAAACCATCTACCCCTATTGCACACAAGTTGGTCATGGTGTGGGTGATGTTGACTGGGCGGTACAACCGGTGCCCATGGCGGTTCAACCGCTAGGACATTCAGTTGTATCGACCCAGGGGTTCCACCAGGGTAGTCTATGAGGTTCTACTGCTGGGTCCCCAGGTTGAGCTCCTGGCCGGTACTACCTCTCGGTTTTAGGCGGTACTACCGCCACCTCCCAGGTATCAGAAGTACCTCTCGCAAACACTGGTATGTCCCAGGGAGCGGTACAACCACTCTTCAGAGCGGTATAACCGCTTCGCGGTCTGTGGGTATATAAAGGGGTCAGTGCAAAGACATATATTCTTCCTCCCTTTGTTCTCGTTCCCCTCGCCTGCCTAGCCACCACTTGCCCTCACCCTCGCCTCGGACTGCTCTCCGGCGCTCCAGATCCATGGGCCCTCCTTGGATCTGCTCCGTGGAGACCCCCTCCCTTCCGATATCTTCCCATGGATGCCGGTAATGCCTCTCTTCTCTTTTCTAGGGTTTCCTTCCTTAAATCCATCTCCTTATGGAATTTCTTGATATCCCGCATTTGTTGTCCAAACTATTGGGTGGAAGAGATCTATATTTTCTCCTACTATTATTTGTGAGTCCTTAGAACATAGAATAGTGCTAGTTTGATTTGAATCCATAGGCTCTCGTTCCCCTAATACGTCTCCAGCGTATCTATAATTTTTGATTGTTCCATGCTATTATATTATCTATTTTGGATGTTTAATGGGCTTTAATATGCTATTTTATATTATTTTTGGGACTAACCTATTAACCGGAGGCCCAGTGCTAGTTTCTGGGTTTTTTTGCCTATTTTAGTGTTTTACAGAAAAGGAATACCAAACAGAGTCCAAACGGAATGAAACCTTCGCGAGGATCTTTCTTGGACCAAAAGCAATCCAGAAGACTTGGAGTAGAAGTCTGGGACTCCACGAGGAGGCCACGAGGCAGGAGGGCGCGCCCAGGGGGTAGGTGCACCCCCACCCTCGTGGGCCCCTCGTAGCTCCACCGATGTACTTCTTTCGCCTATATATATTCTTATACCCTAGAAACATCAGGGGGAGCCACGAAACCTATTTTCCACTGTCGCAACCTTCTGTACTCGTGAGATACCATCTTGGGGCCTTTTCCGGCGATCTGCCGGAGGGGGAATCGATCATAGAGGGCTTCTACATCAACACCATTGCCTCTCCGATGAAGCATGAGTAGTTTACCACGGACCTTCGGGTCCATAGCTATTAGCTAGATGGATTCTTCTCTCTCTTTGATTCTCAATACAAAGTTCTCCCCGATGTTCTTGGAGATCTATTTGATGTAATATTCTTTTGTGATGTGTTTGTCGAGATCTGATGAATTGTGGATTTATGAACAAGATTATCTATGAATATTATTTGGTTCTTCTATGAATTCTTATATGCATGATTTGATATCTTTGCAAGTCTCTTCGAATTATTGGTTTAGTTGGCCTACTACATTGATCTTTCTTGCAATGGGAGAAGTGCTTAGCTTTGGGTTCAATCTTGTTGTGTCCTTTCCCAGTGACAGGAGGGGCAGCAAGGCACGTATTGTATTATTGCCATCGAGGATAAAAAGATGGGGTTTATATCATATTGCTTGAGTTTATCCCTCTACATCATGTCATCTTGCTTAATGTGTTACTCCGTTCTTATGAACTTAATACTCTAGATGCATGCTGGATAGCGGTCGATGTGTGGAGTAATAGTAGTAGATGCAGAATCATTTCGGTCTACTTGACACGGACATGATGCCTATGTTCCTGATCATTGCCTTAGATATCTTCGTAATTATGCACTCTTCTATCAATTGCTCGACAGTAATTTGTTCACCCACCGTAATACATGCTATCTTGAGAGAAGCCACTAGTGAAACCTATGGCCTCCGGGTCTCTTTCTTATTATATTACATATCTTTTATTTACATCGCAACTCATTTACTATTTTGCAATCTTTACTTTCCAATATATACAACAAAAATACCAAAAATATTTACTTTATTATCTCTATCAGATCTCACTTTTGCGAGTGACCATGAAGGGATTGACAACCCCTTTATCGCGTTGGTTGCAAGGTTCTTGATTGTTTGTGCAGGTACTAGGTGACTTGTGTGTCGTCTCCTACTGGATTGATACCTTGGTTCTCAAAACTGAGGGAAATACTTATGCTACTTTGCTGCGTCACCCTTTCCTCTTCAAGGGAAAACTAGCGCATGCTCAAGAGGTAGCATCCCCCATGGGTGGTACTGCTTGCTTCCAGCGGTTTTACCACCCTTATGGGCTGAACAACTGTTTGGGAAGTTCCACTTGTTGGAGAACCGGTACAACCAGGATTCCTAAACCAAGTGGCACTATTTTACTTTCTCTGACTCACAAGCAATATATTATTTTGATCTTGTGTGCAATCATGTCATCTTTGTTGGGTCTCTTCTGTGCTTCCCGTGTGTGTGTGTGTGTGCAGGTGGCTCTGGTTCTCGTTCTGCTCCTCGTACTAAGACCAAGAAGCGGGCTCGAAGATGCAAGCGTCCTGCTGAGTCGGAAGAGGAAGAGGAGGTTGTGGTTCCCTCTAAATCCACTCGCCGTGACAAGTCTATTGCTGCCAAGCAAAAGGTTGCTCTTCCTATGCACAAGTGGAAGGCCAAGGACTAGGAAGCCTTTCGGAAGAGAAATCCATATGAAGTGCGAGTTGAGGCCCGTTGGACCACTATTCAGTTTTGGAATGAGATGCAAGTAAGGATTGTCCATGAGCTGTTTGAGCATCACAAGAATCGGTATACAAAGCACTGTGCCATTGTCCTTGATCACTGGAGGAATAACTTGGAGTACTTTGAAGAGGCTTTGGCTCTCTGTGAGGAGTTTGACTTAGTCAAGCTCATGTCTATCAACTGCGACTTTGATGTTCAGCTTATTCATCAGTTTTATGCAACCGTTCATTTTGGTGCAGATGATGCTCGCACTCTCTCTTTCATGTGCCATGATGAGTTGTTTCAAGTGCCCTGGAGAGCTTTCTGCAACGCTCTTGGCTATGATGATACCGGTCTCATCGGGAATGTGGCATTCATCCTCAAGACTGTCCCCACTCTATGCCTAAGGAGAAGCTAGCTCCTCTGTACATTCGTGGGTGAGGCATTGTTGGTGAGTTTAAGGATCTTGAGAAGGTTTATGCTATTATGCATCATGTGTTTCATAATGTGCTTCTGCCCAAGGTTGGAAATCAGGATGAGATTTATGGGTACCTAGTTGACTTGCTGGTTGCTATGAAGAGTAAAGTGAGATCTGGTGCTACGTTTGATGTATCCAAGTGGCTTTGGGAGGAGATGTATAGCATGGTCATCTACAAAAAGGTTGCCATCTATGCACCTTTTGTCATGTGCTTTTTGAACTCAGTTTGGGTTGTTCAATGTCCTGGAGAGCCTCTCACTTTGCCTGATAATCTCACCATGCATGAGGTCAAGCAGCTCAAGAAGAAGAAGCATTCCGAGCCCCGCTTCCCTGCTGATGATCCCGAGGACATTTATGCCACTTCGGATGATGAGGATTTCGAGATGGAGGCTGGTGCCAAGCCATCATGGGTGACCAAGCTCACAGCTAAAGTGAAGAAGACAGCCTTCAGTCACACATTCAAAAGATGTTGTATGAGTCACATGCTAATGAGAAGGATGCTCGATGCCGTTAGATTGCCATGATGAAGCATCTCAACATGCCTGTGCAAAGTGGATCCGAGAAGAGCATCACTCCAGAGGACAAGTGGATTTCTGTGCATAGCACATGGACTAATGATGAGGCTGAGTCATCTGGCCATCCCACTAGCTCCACTTGAGCTGTTGTTGATGATATCATGGAGGACGATGAGGAGTCTAAAGATCATGATTCAGATGAGATCGAGGGGTCAGACGAGATCTACTAAGCTCTGGGCGTTAGCATCACTTTTTTTCCTTTTTGGTGTCTTGATGCCAAAGGGGGAGAGAGATCTACTAGGTCTCGAGATTTGCATGGGTTGGTTATTTGCTTTGTCTTGAGAGTTGAACTTGGTCTTCCAGTTGCTTTCTTTTTAGGCTTTGGACCTTGTGGTGGGAGACTCTGCATGGTATGAGACATGTGTTCTATGCTATCGTAGCTGCATTTATGCCTTACGTTCTTATGTATGATTACTAACTATCTTTTATGCTTATTCATAGTGGTTGGTCTATAAAATCTAGGGGGAGATTTGATCCTAATGTGTGACTTTGCATTCCAAAAGCAAATCCAAATAGCGCACACATCTAGGGGGAGCCCGTCTATAGTTTCTAGACCTCCTATGCAAATCTTGTGGTTGTCATCATCCACCAAAAAGGGGGAGATTGTTAGGGCGTTTCCCATTTTTGTGTTTTGGGTGATGATGACAACTCTCTTGATGGTCTAATCATGTGCCAAGTTCTTTAGGTACTCTATGATTAGGTGCAAGACATTCCCTCTGGACGGAAAAGATCAAAGACGGTGTTTTCTACGTGTTTTATTTCTTTGGTCGTAGGAAACCCGTCTATTAAGAGGGAATCCACATCAGAAGGTATTGGGTGAATCAATGCACGTGCACATTTCTCTTCACCCACCGCTCCCACCATTTGAGTAGAGAGAGGTCCCCATTTTCCTTCTAATCCAGGATTTTTACCTCCAAGTGGTTGTACCGCCCACTAGGCGATTGTACCAGCTGCCCCTGTTATACCGGCACAACCACCGCCCGAGGGGTGATACCATGGGGTTGCACCTCCCAGGTACATGCCCAGCGGTTGTACCGCTGCCCCCGGGTGGTGGTACCGCCTTTGCTTTGGGAAGGAGATGCTTCACGGGCGGTTGTACCAGCTAGGTACCACCCAACCACCGGACTTGGTTTTGTGATGCGGCGGTCCTTGGGCAGTGGTGGCTCGGTTCTCCCGATTATGCTCCGCTAACCGGTACTACCGATGTCCGGAGCGGTTCTACCGCTCAGGACTTAGCCACCTCCGGTTCCAGGGCCAGGCGGTAGTTCTAGTGTAACGACCGCCCAACCACCGCCCATAGGGGTGACTCCCTTCTGTTTCAAGGCGGTTGTTGAGCGATTAGTCCAGTTACTCTTTGTTAACCGGTACTACCGCTCATGCAACCGGTTGTACCGCTTGTGGGTTTTCTGCAGCATACCCGTGAATCCCGATTGTACCGAGATCATGAGCGGTTGTACCGCTGCAGTGTAAAAACTGTTGTAACGGTTGGATAATGGGGGTGCCTATATAAAGGGGGTTTCTTCCACCTACCTTTTTACCTCTTGCCTCTCTCTCTCCTCCATTAATGCCCTTCAATCTTTCTTGCCCTATCTCTCTCCTTAGCCACTCAAACTTGTTGATTTGCTAGGGATTGAAAGATGGGACCTAGATCTACACTTCCACCAAAGGATATTTGATTCCCCCATACTTTCTTGTGTGGATTTTTTTTACTCTTGAGTGTTTGAGCACTCTAGATGGTCGAGGTCACCTCGAAGCCACAATTCCATTGTGGTGAAGCTTTGTGGTATCGTTGGGAGCCTCCAATTTGGTTGTGGAGAGAGCCCCAACCTTGTTTGTAAAGGTCCGGTTGCCACCTTCAAGGGCACCACTAGTGGAATCACGACATCTCGCATTGTGTGAGGGCATGAGGAGAATACGGTGGCCCTGGTGGCTTCTTGGGGAGCACTGTGCCTCCACACCGCTCCAAGTGCAGACGTACTTCCCCTCAAAGGTAAGGAACTTCGTTAATACATCCTCGTATCTACCGGTTCCACACGTGGTTATCTCTTACCTTTACCTTGAGCAATCTTTACTTGTGTCATATATCTTGCTTGCTTGTGTTATCATTGTTGTTAGCATCATATAGGTTGCCAACATAGTTGCACTTCTAGACAACCTACTTTGTGCTTAGCCTAATTTGTTAAGAAAAGCTAAAAATTGGTGGTTGCCTATTCACCCCTCCTCTAGTAAACCATATCGATCCTTTCAATAGGTCCGACCATCCAACGTCCGTCTCCATGTGCGACGCTGACACACTCATCATGTCTGCCGCCATGGAAAGTCATAAGTTTCAAAGATTGAAACTTAAAACTTATTGTGCACTCGTGCGCGATTCGACTGCTTTGAGGATCGGGTAGAGCTGGGCAGGTGCATGCTTCCGCACCTGCGTGCCCCTGTGAATTTCCGACTCGGCATGCAATTGTTTAGTCTTGTAAAGCTTTTTCTCAGCCGCGCCCTTCTAGAAAAACTCTAAACAGTCGCTGCTCAACCCGTTCCCGCAAGTGAAGCCATGGGTCTCCTCCACCTCAGCAGGCGGCATTGAGATGGTGGAGACCTAGGACCTGTGTTACGACAATGTAATTGAGTATTTTAGGGCTAGAATTTTATTCCCCAACGGCGATGTTGTAGTGGCAATTGCAGCATTGTGCAGGTCAAGAATAAGGTTTCTTTGACTCATCGACATTAGTCTCGTCTCAACACAGAGTAGGGGCGAAGGATTGTTTGGTGGTTGCTCTATTGTAGTGGTGAATCTAATCGTGTCTTCGTGGTATGCATGTGGTCTTCAAATGCGTCTTATAGCGGAGTGGACTACGTCGCTTTGTGGCTTTGTCCTATGAATCCTTCTCCAACCAGTGATGTTTGACTAGTTTCCACTTTGTCGGGGAGCTTGTGAAGTTAGGTCTATACGGATCAGGGTGGCTATATTTGAGGTGGTCAGACAACCCTCATTGTAGCCTTCTTCTTTGGGCGGCCATCTTTGTTTTAGATCGCTGCCACCAGCGTCTTCTGACTCAGAACAACGATTTCAAGGCCACTGTATCAACAACGTTTTCCTAGTTGTAACACCCCAAAATTTTAACCATCTTTTTATTAAGTAAAACTTGGACAGAAATAAAATTTTGAATTATATTAGGACTTCTATTATTTTTAGATTCTTTTCTGTTTTCTGTTTTCTAAAATTCTTCCCTCGATATAGAAAGTTTAGAAAAATATTGTGGGTTTGAAAGTTTTCTACTTAATAATTTCATCTAAATTTTCTTTTATACAGTGGTAAATACTCCATTATAGAAATTGCCCAAAATTATTTTTTGGTATTTTCAAACTCTAGAATGTTTCTGTTGCCCTAAAGATAATTCAAATATTTTCTTTTGAGTTTGTAAAATCTTCGCGTGGCTTAAATATGATGGTTTTATTTTCACAAATATTCTGAAAAAGTTTCATATTTTAAATTATTGTGGAAGTGATTTTTCTTTAATTGTGTAGTTTGTTTCCCTTTTTGAAACTGGGGTCCTTTTAGACCCAAATTCTATTTCAAAAAGTGTTCTCAAGCACCTTCCCTGCCCTATGGCAGAATCCATACCCCATTCTACCTACGCAAAATTCCTTTCATTATTCAAATTATTTATAAATCCAATTCTCCAACAATTATTGATTCTTATAGAATTGCAAAGGAACTATGATCTCCTTGGCACTTCTGGCCTCGCCAATCCTACCACAAAAAAACATCAGTACCCTCATTCAAATTCTTTAAAAACATTCTATCCTCAGGTTCAAAAATTTCAAATTTCACTTGAATGAAATTTGGGCCAGATTTATATTCCTTGCTCAAAACCCAATCTCTCCTACTCCAACAATTCTGAAACTTTTACAGCATCTTAGAACTGCATCAGAGAGCCACCACAAAAAAATTCAAATTCAATAAATGCCTAGCTAGCATTGGCATTTTGTCGAACACCTTTAGTGCACCAAAATTGGATTGGGATCAAATCCAGAAGAATCGGATGTCGTGCACTCCACTCATCCTCCCCTTAAGTGCCACCAACCCTGGCGACGCTCTGGCCCACCCGCCAGCCTCTCACCACCACCAAAGTAGTGGTAGTACGGCGCAATGGCCGCCGGCCAAGCCATGGGCAGCCGCCAGCTAGCCACGGCCACCGACGCGCCTTCACCCCCTTGCGCCGTCCATCGTACCTTCCTGGCACACGTCGCCTCCTCCGCATCGCTTGCACGCCGTCCAAACCACCAGGGGTCCACCTGGGAGTCACCGGAGATGCCACCGTCCACCATGGTCGAACAGGAACTCAACTGTGGAGAAGGCGTTGACACTTGGATTCAAGCGCATAGACGGCTCCAGATGGCTCCATTGGCCACATCGACAACCACCATCCATGCCTACCTCCCCTAACCACCTCCACTGGCCGAATTTAGTTCACCATGATCCACCCCGCTCCGTTCATGCTCGCACGCCTATATAAAGGGCACCCCGAGTCCCGTTCAGCACTCAAACTGTTTTCACTCATCCGCAATCTCACTCCAGAGGGATCGAACGACCTCGGGGAGGTCTTCTTCCCCAACTCCGACCGCCCGATCCGCCTCTGCTCCTGAGAAGAAGCCAACGTCATTCGTCCACCTCCTCCTCCAAAATTTCACAAGTAGGCTCGTAATCCATTTCATCGTCCGACCCACGCGTCAATTTGACGTTTGGAGGTCCCTCCGATGAGATCCCACATCACCCGAAGCCGCCGTCCGCCGGAGTCAATGTCGTTGTCGTTACAGTGCTCGCCGGCTACCAAATCCACCACCCAACGATGCAGATGAGCACCCTGAGCATGCCTGCACCATCGCCAGCCCCTGGATCACCGTCGATCGCCGCCGGTGACAACCCCACCTCCCCTCTATTCTCGCCCACGATTTTCAAACCTGACGGGTGGGACCCATCCGTCAGGATTCTATTCTTTTCCGTCCAAATCGCCGGAGCATTCAGCATAGTGTGTTTTCCCTACAGGGAGACGTATTTCAGTCCAGACAGTTTTCTTTTTAAGTTTTAATTAAAAATAGATTTGACTACAACTTTGACCGCCTCTAGTTTCTAAACCACAACTCCAAATGAATTATTTTTTCTCTGTTATTCCTCAAATTTCATCTAATTTATTTTAGTATTTATTTCAAAAATTTACAAAGTACCTTTTTATACTATTATGGTTTTATGTGAAATTTGCATTATTTTGAAAATAGGAAAGTGGAGGGAAGATGATGTTTTCAAAGCTTATGAAGTACACCCAACTTTTCTGCATGCTCAAGGCAAGCATCTTGGACACTTGATATGATGAATGCTTGGTTGTTTTCTTGCTAGGATATTCAAATATTGATTATGCTAATTTAAATGAAATTTGCATAGTACTATTTATTGCATGCATGTCTACTCATAATATTTTGCCTTCGCTTCAGCATGAGATATACTTGGGTGAGGTTATTACCCCTGCCACACATGCACATGTTTTTCTGGCTGACTGATACGTCCATTTTGCATCATGTTTACCTACTGTGATTTATGTTGTTTTATTGCATAATAATGCTTTTTGGAGTAATTCTAATGTCTTTTCTCTCATAATATGCAAGGTACACACAAAGGGGGAGAATTCCGACAGCTGGAAATATGGACCTAAAAAAGCTAAGTGAGGCTACCTATTCTGCACAACTCCAAATGAGCTGAAACATCACGAGGATTTTCTATGGAATAAATGAGAATTATTGGAGCCAATAAGTACCACAGGGAACCCACCTGGGCGTGCTAGGGAGCCTAGGTGCGCCCTGGTGGGTTGTGCTCCCCTCGGCCCACCTCCAGTGCCCCTCTTCTGGTACATAAGTCATTTTGACCTAGAAAAAAAATAAGGGGAGGACTTTCATGATGAAGTGCCGCCGTCTCGAGGCGGAACTTGGGCAGGAGCACTTTTGCCCTCCGGCGGAGCGGTTCCGCCGGGGGAACTTCCTTCCCGGAAGGGGAAATCATCGTCGTCATCATCACCAACAACTCTCCCATCTTCGGGAGGGAAATCTCCATCAACATCTTCAACAACACCATCTCCTCGCAAACCCTAGTTCATCTCTTGTGTTCAATCTTTGTACTGGAACTATACATTGGTGCTTGTGGGTGACTAGTAGTGTTGATTACATCTTGTAGTTGATTACTACATGGTTTATTTGGTGCAAGATTATATGTTAAGATCCGTTATGCTATTTAATACCCCTCTGATCTTGAGCATGATTATCATTTGTGAGTAGTTACTTTTGTTCTTGAGGTCACAGGAGAAATCATGTTGCAAGTAATCATGTGAATTTGATATGTATGTTGTGGTTCCCTTAGTGGTGTCATGTGAACATGGACTACATGACACTTCACCATATTTGGGCCTAAGGTAATGAATTGTGGAGTAGTTATTAGATGATGGGTTGCGAGAGTGACAGAAGCTTAAACCCTAGTTTATGCGCTATTTCGTAAGGGACCGATTGGATCCAAAAGTTTAATGCTATGGTTAGAATTTGTTCTTAATACTTTTCTCGTAGTTGCGGATGCTTGTGAGGGGGTTAATCATAAGTAGGAGGTTTGTTCAAGTAAGAACAACACCTAAGCACCGGTCCACCCACATACCAAATTATCAAAGTAGCGAACATGAATCGAATCAACATGAGGAAAGTGACTACATGAAATTTCCGTGTACCCTCAAGAACACTTTGCTTATCATAAGAGACCATTTTGGCCTGTACTTTGCCTCAAAAGGATTGGGCTATCTTTCTGCACTTTTGTTACTACTACCGTTACTTGCTCGTTACAAATTATCTTGTTATCAAACTACTCTGTTACTTATAATTTCAGCACTTGCAGACATTACCTTGTTGAAAACCACTTGTCATTTCCTTCTGCTCCTTGTTGGGTTCGACACTCTTACTTATCAAAAAGCTATAATTGATCCCATATACTTGTGGGTCATCAAGGCAATTTTCTGGCACCGTTGCCGGGGAGTGAAAAGCTCTTGATAAGTGGAAATTGGTAAAGAAAAATTATTACTACGTGCTGAAATTTATTGTCACTTGTTACTATGGAAAACAATCCTTTGAGGGGTTTGTTCGGGGTATCTTCACCTCAACCGGAACCACAATTAGTTGCCCCTCAACATACTGAGCCTACTGAAAATATTGAATACAAAATTCCTTCAGGTATGGTAGAACAACTGCTAGCTAATCCTTATGTAGGAGATGGAACCGAACATCCTGATATGCACTTGATATATGTGGATGAAATTTGTGGATTGTTTAAGCTCGCAGGTTTACCCGGAAATGAAGCTAAAAAGAAGGTTTTCCCTTTATCTTTGAAGGGAAAGACATTGACATGGTATAGGCTATAGGATGATATTGGATCTTGGAACTGGAATCGATTGAAATTGGAATTCCATCAAAAAAATTATCCTATGCATTTAGTTCATCGTGATTAGGATTATATATATATATTTTGGCCTCGTGAAGGAGAAAGTATCGCTCTAGCTTGGGGCAGACTTAAGTCAATGTTATATTCATGCCCCAATCATGAGCTCTCAAGAGAAATTATTGTTCAGAATTTTTATGCTCGGCTTTCTCGTAATGATCAATCCATGCTCGATACTTCTTGTACTGGTTCTTTTATGAAGAAGACTAAGACTATTGAATTCCAGTGGGATCTTTTAGAAAGAATTAAACGCAACTCTGAAGATTGGGAACTCGACGAAGGTAAAGAGTCAGGTATTGAGCCTAAGTATGATTGTGTTAAATCTTTTATGAATGCCGATGCTTTTCAAAAGTTTAGCACTAAATATGGACTCGACTCTGAGATAGTAGCTTCCTTTTGTGAATCTTTTACTACTCATGTTGATCTTCCTAAAGAGAAGTAGTTCAAATATCACCCACCAATTAAATAAGAAATTAAAGAACTGGTAAAATCTAAAGATGAAACTATCATTTATAATGTTGATCCGGTTGTTCCCACTGCTTATATTGAAAAACCACCTTTCCCTGTTAGGATGAAGGAACATGCTAAAGTTTCAACTATGGTCAACAAAAGTTATATTACAACACCTAAACTAGCTAAACACATCAAAGTAGTACCTAGTGTTGCTATGCTTAAATATC
The DNA here is from genome assembly GCF_018294505.1 of Triticum aestivum. Lineage (NCBI taxonomy): Eukaryota > Viridiplantae > Streptophyta > Magnoliopsida > Poales > Poaceae > Triticum > Triticum aestivum. The sequence continues at coordinate 587,495,730 of NC_057798.1, read as the reverse complement.
TCTTGGTCAATAATATTGATGGGCATGTTATTTACTTCTATGATGAAGCTGCTAGAATTGCCAAACCCGATGAAAAAGATAAACATAGACCTGTTGTTGGCATGCCTGTTGTCTCAGTTAAGATAGGAGATCACTGTTATCATGGTTTATGTGATATAGGTGCTAGCGTGAGTGCCATTCCTTTTACCTTATATCAAGAAATTATGAATGACATAGCCCCCGCTGAGATAAAAGACATAGATGTTAGTATTAAGCTTGCCAATAGAGATACTATATCACCAATTGAGATTGTTAGAGATGTTGAAGTCTTGTGTGGGAAAATAAAATACCCTACTGATTTTCTTGTTCTTGGTTCCCCACAAGATGACTTTCGTCCCATTATCTTTGGTAGACCTTTCTTGAACACCGTTAATGCTAAAATAGTTTGTGAGAAACAAACTATCGGTGTTAGTTTTGGTGATGAGTCTCATGAGTTTAATTTTTCTAAGTTTAGTAGAAAGCATCATAATAAAGATTGCCTAGTAAGGTTGAGATAATTGGTCTTGCTTCTATTGTTGTACCTCCTACTGATCCTTTAGAACAGTATTTGCTAGACCATGAATATGATTTGTATATGCACGAAAGAAATGAAATAGATAGAATCTTGTTCGAATAACAACCTCTGCTTAAACACAATCTGCCTATTGAAACTCTAGGAGGTCCTCCTCCACCTAAAGGTGATCCTGTGTTTGAATTAAAACAATTGCCAGCCACTTTGAAATATGCTTGTCTTGATGATAAAAAGATATATCTTGTTATTATTAGTGCTAACCTTTCAGAACATGAAGAAAAAGATTATTGAAAGTTCTAAGGAAGCACCGAGCTGCTATTGGATATACTCTTGATGATCTTAAGGGCATTAGTCCCACTTTATGCCAGCACAAGATTAATATGGAACCTGATGCTAAACCCGTTGTTGATCACCAACGTCGGTTAAATCCAAAGATGAAAGAAGTGGTAAGAACGAAAATATTGAAACTTCTGGAAGCAGGTATTATCTATCCTATAGTTGATAGTAGATGGGTAAGCCATGTTCATTGTCTCCCTAAGAAAGGAGGTATTACTGTTGTTCTTAATGATAAGAATGAACTTATTCCACAAATAATTGTCACAAGCTATAGAATGGTAATTGATAAAAATTAAACAAAGCAACTAGAAAAGATCATTACCCTCTGCCTTTTATTGATCAAATGCTAGAAAGATTATCTAAGCACACACATTTTTTGCTTCCTTGATGGATATTCTGGTTTTTCACAAATACCTGTTTCTCAACCTGATCAAGAAAATAACACTTCTACTTGTCCTTTTGGAACTTCTGCTTATAGACGTATGCCTTTTGGTTTATGCAATGCACCTGCTACCTTTCAAAGATGCATGACTACTATATTCTCTGATTTTTGTGAAAAGATTGTTGAGGTTTTCATGGATGACTTTTCTGTTTATGGGAAGTCTTTTGATGATTGTTTAAGCAATCTTGATCGAGTTTTGCAGAGATGTGAGCAAACAAATCTGGTCTTGAATTGGGAGAAGTGCCACTTTATTGTTGACGAAGGTATTATTTTGGGCCATAAAATTTCTAAAAGAGGTATTCAAGTGGATAAAGCCAAGGTTGATGCAAATGAGAAAATGCCATGTCCTAAAGATATCAAAGGTATTCGTAGTTTCCTTGGTCATGCTGGTTTCTATAGGAGATTTATCAAATACTTTTCTAAAATTTCTAGGCCTCTTACAAATCTTTTGCAAAAGGATATTCCTTTTGTTTTTGATGATGATTGTTTCGAAGCCTTCGAAACACTAAATAAAGCCTTAATTTCTGCACCTATTGTTGAACCACCTAATTGGAACTTGCCTTTTGAAATTATGTGGGATGCTAGTGATTATGCTGTTGGTGCTATTCTAGGACAAAGAGTTGATAAGAAATGAAATGTTGTCCACTATGCTAGTAAAACTTTAGATAGTGCTCAATGAAACTATGCTATTACTGAAAAAGAATTCTTAGTAGTGGTATTTGCTTGTGATAAATTTAGATCCTACATTGTTGATTCCAAAGTGACTATTCACACTGATCATGCTGCTATAAAATATCTTATGGAAAAGAAAGATGCTAAACCTAGACTCATTAGGTGGGTTCTTCTACTACAAGAATTTGATCTGCATATCACTGATAGAAAAGGAGCGGAGAACCCCATAGTTGATAGCATGTCTAGGCTTGAAAATACTCTTGCTGACCCACAACCTATTAATGATAGCTTTCCTGATGAACAGTTAGCTGCAATAAATGTTTCTCTTAGCACTCCTTGGTATGCTGACTATGCTAATTATATTGTTGCTAAATACATACCACCTAGCTTTACATACCAACAAAAGAAAAAATTCTTCTATGATTTAAGACATTACTTTTGGGATGACCCACATCTTTATAAAGGAGTAAATGGTATTATTAGACGTTGTGTACCTAAGCATGAACATGAACAAATCCTACGGAAATGTCACTCTAAGCTTATGGAGGACATCATGCGGGAGACAGAACTGCTCATAAGGTATTGCAATCTGGTTTTTATTAGCCTACTCTCTTCAAGGATGCCCGTAAGTTCGTCTTATCTTGCGATGAATGTCAAAGAATAGGTAATATCGGTAAGCGTCAAGAAATGCCTATGAATTATTCACTTGCTATTAAACCATTTGATGTTTGGGGATTTGATTTCATGGGACCTTTTGCTTCTTCTAATGGGTATACTCATATTTTGGTTGTTGTTGATTATGTTACTAAGTGGGAGAAGCTATTCCAACCAGTAGTGCTGATCACAACACCTCTATTAAAATGCTTAAGGAAGTTATTTTCCCAAGGTTTGGAGTCCCTAGATATTTAATGACTGATGGTGGTTCACACTTTATACATGGCGCTTTCCATAAAATGCTTGCCAAGTATGATGTTAACCATAGAATTGCATCATCCTATCATCCTCAGTCTAGTGGTCAAGTTGAACTTAGCAATAGAGAAATAAAATTAACTTTACAAAAGACTGTCAATAGGCCCCAGAAGAATTGGTCTAAGAAATTAGATGATGCACTTTGGACTTATAGAACAACATATAAAAATCCTATGGGTATGTCTCCTTATAAAATGGTTTATGGAAAAGCTTGTCATTTGCCTCTTGAGTTAGAACATAAAGCATATTGGGAAATTAAATAACTCAACTATGATTTCAAACTTGCTGGTGAGAAGAGGTTATTTGATATTAGCTCATTAGATGAATGGAGAACCCAAGATTATGAAAATGCAAAGTTATTCAAAGAAAAATTTAAAAGATGGCATGATAAAATAATCCAAAAGCATGAGTTCAAAGTTGGAGAATATGTTCTTTTGTTCAACTCTCGTTTTAGATTCTTTGCAGGAAGACTCCTCTCCAAATGGGAAGGACCCTATGTTATCGAGGAGTTTTATCGATCTAGAGCTATCAAAATAAATAATGACGAAGGCGCTAACCCGAAGATTGTTAATGGGCAACGAATAAAACATTATATCTAAGGTACGCCCATTAATGTTGAAAGCAATATTACCCAAACTATGACATCGTAGGAACACATAAAAGAAACCTTTCGGAACACTCCAGAATCGTGAAAAAGAGGAGGTATGTGATACGGTAAGTAAACGAATTCCAAAATATCCGTAAAAATATTTTTTGTCAGCTTTGGAATATTTAGAAAATTAGGAAACTAAGAAACAACCAGGAAGCTACCCCTAGTGGGCACAAGACACCAGGCCGCCTGGCCTGCCAGGCACGCCCAGGTGTTGTGCCCACCTCGGGTACCTTCCGGACTCCGTTTTTCTTCCGTTTGCTTGTCTCCAAGATAAAAAATCTTTATATACCCCCCGAACCTATTAACCTCCATATCGCGGAGAAATCTCATGGTTTCTTTTCTTGCTGTTTTTTGTCAAATCTGTTAAGCCAAGCATCATGTCTTCCCCCTCTTCCAACAATGGAGAAGACAATGCGGGGTTGCTGCAGGAGGAGCTAGAGGGGGAGAGAGTTCAGGAGGTTGCTATGGAGGAAGATGAAGGGAATTCCCTTGGAGTTCACCCTCCGGCTTCCGAGAGAGGCACACTAGCTGGTATCTCTACCCGTCCTAATCCTCATCAAGCCATGAGATCATCAAACAATCGAGAGAGCTCTGAAGTACAAGAAGAACTCCCTTCCAGGAGGTCTTTACACAGGTTACATCATAACAATTTTCACAATTTTATTCATAACTATGGGTTCGAAAACACTCCTCGTGTGCATATACCGTCCAATTGGGACATATCTCGTCCAAGAGAAAGTGATGCAGGAACAAACTCTTGGGGTCCAAAAAATAAGCATATCATGGCTGAAGTAAAGAAGAACACCGAGTTGCTTCACCAAGCTCTTTGGGAGATTCACAGTTTAAGGGAGGCACTTAGAGATATATTGGACAAGATTGCTACCACTTCATCACCGCCATCTCCTTCTTCATCACCAAAAGAAAATTGAGTATCGGGTATGGGCACTCCCCTTGGCGTTCGCCAAGCTTGGAGGAGGTGCCTGGTATCGTATCACCTCCACTATCTTTTGCCTTTACTTATCTTAGTTCGATCCATAGTTATCTTTTGCTTTAGATGAATAAAAGTTTAGTTCGATCCTTTATTTTGAAAGTTTCCTTAGTAATCTATCTTTGTAATCGTGTGCAAGATATATAATAAAGTTTAGTTTGAGTTTTGCTTTCTTTACTTTCATGTTTCAATAAAAAGAAAGGAATAAATGAAAAGGATCATATGCTAATCTTATGGTAAGTAATGACATCACACAAAGAAAAGTATAAGTAGAAAATTTTATTGTAGATTGACAAACATAGCATTGGTCAACGATGCAACTCATGAAAGACTTAATAAGGAAAGAGAAGATTCACATGCAAATATATTATCTTGGAAATCTTTTGTGAAATTGAGCACCAATTAAAATATTATATGCCAAAATTGTTGACGTTGGACAAGGAAGACAACATAATGATTTATGTTTGTTCATATTCACATAGAAGCTATATTGTCATAGATCCTTCAACATGTGGTGTTTGCCCCCCATCTTTGCTAGCCAAAAAATCCGCACTAAGTAGAGATAGTACTTGTGCATCCAAAACCCTTAAACCCAAATCTTGTTTTGGGAGTCCACCATACCTACCTATGGATTGAGTAAGATCCTTCAAGTAAGTTGTCATCGGTGCAATAAGGCAATAAAAATTGCTTCTAAATGTGTTAGATCATTTAGTGTAAGAGAAAATTGAGCGTTGTACGAACTTGTGATGGCGAAGAATAAAAGCGACAGACTGCATAATAAAGGTTGCCATCATAAGGGGCAATATAACATGACATTCTCTTGCACTAAGGGGTTGAGCATACAAAGAAAAAGCGCATGGCAACCTGTGATTCCCTATGTGAACGGCCTATATTTTACTTTCATGTATTTACTTTCTTGCGAGAGTCAAAGTTCTTCTCTTTATTCCTTTTTATTTTCTCTTTTGGCAAGCATCATGTGGTGAGGAAAGATCTAGGCACATATATCCAGCTGAATATGGCTAGCATAAGTTATTATTGTTGACATCAACCTTGAGGTGAATACACTGGGAGGCGAAACTATAAGCTCCTACCTTTCTATGTGTCCGGTTGAAACGTTTTGCTCATGTGTATGCGGTGAGTGTTAGCAATCATAGAAGACTATATATATGATGGTTGAGTATGTGGATTTGCCTAAAGGCTCCGATACGTGACCCTTTCCTGAAAAGATGATAAATTGTAGTTGCAAAGTTGACTGAGAACATAGTTTGTTGGTTTCCAATAGCGTTTATACTTTATACTTCGATGTTGTGATGAATTTTTACTTGCTCATGAGAAGTATATAATAAAAGTTTTAAGTTAAAGTTTGTTGTTGTCATAATAAGTTACATGATGCTTCTATGTCCGTATTTTGTTTGTATCGACACCTCTCTCTCAAAGCATGTGGACATGTTTTTTGATTTTGGTTTTCGCTTGAGGACAAGCGAGGTCTAAGCTTGGGGGAGTTGATACGTCTATTTTGCATCATTTTTACCTACTGTTATTTATGTTGTTTTATTGCATAATAATGTTTTTTGGAGTAATTCTAATGCCTTTTCTCTCATAATATGCAAGGTTCACACAAGCGGGAGGGGGGGGTTCCGACAGCTGGAAATTTGGACCTGAAAAAGCTACGTCAGGCTACCTATTCTGCACAACTCCAAATGAGCTGAAACTTCACAATGATTTTTTATGGAATAAATGAGAATTATTAGAGCCAATAAGTACCAGAGGGGGCCCACCAGGTGGGCACAACCCATTTGGGCGCGCCCTGGTGGGTTGTGCTCCCCTTGGCCCACCTCCGGTGCCCCTCTTCTGGTACATAAGTCATTTTGACCTAGAAAAAATAAGGGGAGGACTTTCAAGACGAAGCGTCGCCGTCTCGAGGCGGAACTTGGGCAGGAGCACTTTTGCCCTCCGGCGAAGCGATTCCGCCAGGGGAACTTCCCTCCCGGAGGGGGAAATCGTCGTCATCATCATCACCAACAACTCTCCCATCTTGGGGAGGGCAATCTCCATCAACATCTTCAACAACACCATCTCCTCGCAAACCCTAGTTCATCTCTTGTGTTCAGTCTTTGTAGCGGAACTATAGATTGGTGCTTGTGAGTGACTAGTAGTGTTGATTACATCTTGTAGTTGATTACTATATGGTTTATTTGGTGGAAGATTATATGTTCATGTCCACTATGCTATTCAATACCCCTCTGATCTTGAGCATGATTATCATTTGTGAGTAGTTACTTTTGTTCTTGAGGTCACGGGAGAAATCATGTTGCAAGTAATCATGTGAACTTGATATGTGTTCGATATTTTGATGATATGTATGTTGTGGTTCCCTTAGTGGTGTCATGTGAACATCGACTACATGACACTTCACCATATTTGGGCCTAAGGGAATGCATTGTGGAGTAGTTATTAGATGATGGGTTGCGAGAGTGACAGAAGCTTAAACCTTAGTTTATGCGCTATTCGGTAAGGGACCGATTGGATCCAAAAGTTTAATTCTATTGTTAGAATTTATTCTTAATCCTTTTCTCGTAGTTGCGGATGCTTGCGAGGGGGTTAATCATAAGTAGGAGGTTTGTTCAAGTAAGGATAGCACCTAAGCACCGGTCCACCCACATACCAAATTATCAAAGTAGCGAACACGAATCGAGTCAACATGATGAAAGTGACTAGATGAAATTCCCGTGTACCCTCAAGAACACTTTGCTTATGATAAGAGACCGTTTTGGCCTGTCCTTTGCCTCAAAAGGATTGGCCTACCTTGCTGCACTTTTCTTACCACTACTGTTACTTGCTCGTTACAAATTATCTTGCTATCAAACTACTCTATTACTTATAATTTCAGCACTTGCAGACATTACCTTGCTGAAAACCAATTGTCATTTCCTTCTACTCCTCGTTGAGTTCGACACTCTTACTTATTGAAAAGGCTACAATTGATCCCATATACTTGTGGGTCATCACTAACCTATAGGAAAGATTTGTCACGAGTAAAAGTGACCGTGAGACTGAGATCTCGTGATGACGAGAGTGATCAGTGATGGCATGTTGGGACATGCTAGGTGGTGACCATGTTGAGTACCACCAAGGAAATATAGTGTGCTAGTCATTGCAGGAAAATATAAACCTCCTAAGTCGACCATAGATCAAGTCTTGTTCCGGTAACCCCCAAACTTGATTCGTGCTACCACATGTCCCTGCCATAGGTAGGGTATGGTTCAGTAAGTTGTTAACCCCTTTCCTGCGCACACCATACAGAGGGCCACGATGAGGGTTTCCCGGTTCCAAGAATAATGCCAGTCATCATGTCAGGGGGCATTGGTGTGTCCGGCTGAGGCCGAGAGGGGGCACCCCTTAGTTAGCGCGCGGTATAAATTGTGATCCCATGCAAGGTTGTGACCTCTCCATCTTAGAGTTTTTCTTAAGCGATGCTTTGGGTGATTCCTGGCATCAGGAAAGATAAGCCGATGTGTGCTGGTTAGGTCTGTTTTTAACCCAAAGACCGTAATCGGAATTAGTCAACGTCTCGAGGTTGACTAAGGAAGTCCTTTACTTGTGAGTAAAGAGTACACCCTCTGCAGAGTATAAAAACATATTCGAATAGTCGTGTCCATGGTTAAGGACTACAGTCTGGGTTGGTCAAGTGTCGGTCTTCGGAGGGAATAATTAAATTAAGCATGATTCATTTTTCCAAGATAATTATTGGCACAACTAATGCTATCATGGATATCTTTGTTATCATGATTATTGCTATAAATATTATTGTTATTTTGGCTAACCATTTATCTTATTTGAATTTACGAAGTGTCACTTGGGATGGCCAGACTACCCGGGCACTCGGTTTTCTTTTATTTTCTGGTATCACTTGGGACGGCTAGACTACCTGGATACTCAGTTTTATTTTCAAGACATCTTGAGGCATCGCTTTCAGACACCCATTTGGCATTCTTCTTGGAATCCCTCGGGCGGTCCAACACCCGTTGTTCCATTTTATCTTCTTGGTTTATTACTAATATAATTTATTTATTCATCTGCACCGTATTAATATTTATCATGCCATGCTTTAGTTTCAATCAAACATATGCATTCAATATATCTTTTGTTCATGATGTTTGCGAGTACATTCAAACATACGCATAGGCTTGTCCCTGGCTATTGTACTGGCTAGATCACAACTTGGATAGGAGCACCATGAAGACCCCACAACCTAGGAATGGGAGATAGCAGCCACGTGAGATAGAGTTAGCCAGGCCAGTTGTTCCTATCGGAATAGAGTCCCATAGACGTTGGAGATCCACGAGCCGCTTCTGTCATCCACCACTACAGATCATTGTTATACTCAATGGACATTTATAGTCTTGTACTCAAATTCTTGTAATTGCTTGGAATTCTGTATCAAGGAAGTGTCCACCAACAATAGTAATCCTGGGGCTGGTGACAACACAAGGGTCATTTGCTGGGATTTTATGTCCCGGAAAGCCGGCCCTGACACTAGCTAATGGTCTTTCAAAGGTCCATATGCAGCATTGAGCTCACGACGCACCATCAATGAGTGAATGAGGATACATCGATTTTCTTGTGGACCTATATGTAATTTCTAGTTTCTATAAGGATGACCTTGTAAGAGTTCAACTTTGTCCTTACAAAGAGATTAGGAATATTTCTCGACGAAATACTAAAGGCAACTCCAACGCGGGTCATCAAATCACTCTTAAAGGTTTGGACCGGACTGTTCGAACACTTTAACCCATCCAAGGAAAGCGATCACATTTGTTTGAACCGGTCCAAACGTTTGCAATTGCCCAAACCGGCACCAAACTGGAGGGGGGTGGTTAGAGGAGTTCAGAGGCATGTCTAGCCCACTATTAGTTTTTTAACAAAGACACCCAAAGGGCATCTTAGATCTAATTACTACCAAGGAAAACAATGACCAGTACAATGGATACACAACTGGATGTAGAACATCCAGTACAAAATAAAATTACATTATAAAGTATAGTAGTCTTCTTTTTCCTCTGATTGCACGCCACCCACTGGAGATTGAAAATTGCACTGAACCAACAGCAAAGAAAGGCGATGCCTGCGAATGCCCTCGCCATACTAGGCTTTGCAGACCGCAATAGCCACTCGTCCCTTGAGACGATATCTAAAAATCATTGAAGCGACATCGGTTGAAGCATCACCCCATGCATAACAGGCTTACAATCCATCACGATCAGCATAGAGTGTTGGAGAAACCGGGTCAAGCCATAGAACAACACAGAAGAAGATGTTGAAGTCGCTACACCAACAGCCAGCCAAAAGCTCTCCTTAAAAGACACACAAATTGCCAAGATCTGAAGGGAACCAACACATATGGGGACACAAACTCCCACAGGTTCTTCGTCGGTGCCAGATCGGACATCGTAGAGGTAGGGAAAACCCAGAAAGACCTTATTCCAACACTCCATCACCTCGTCAATGTCGTCGGAGAGGTAAAAACCTAACAAAAAACAAGACGGATAGGTCCCCACTCCTCTTTCCACCGGCGAGGCCACCAGACGGGGGAGGGGAGGGAGACCGAAGCTATGGTGGTAGACGTTGGAGATCCACGAGCCGCTTCTGTCATCCACCACTAGAGATCATTGTTATACTCAATGGACATTTATGGTCTTGTACTCAAATTCTTGTAACTGCTTGGAATTTTGTATCAAGGAAGTGTCCACCAACAACAGTAATCTTGGGGCTGGTGACGACACAAGGGTCATTTGCTGGGATTTTATGTCCCGGAAAACCGGCCCTGACACTAGCTGATGGTCTTTCAGAGGTACATATGCAGCATTGAGCTCACGATGCACCATCAATGAGTGAATGAGGATACATCGATTTTCTTGTGGACCTATATGTAATTTCTAGTTTCTATAAGGATGACCTTGTAAGAGTTCAACGTTGTCCTTACAAAGAGATTAGGAATATTTCTCGACGAAATACTAAAGGCAACTCTAACGTGGGTCATCAAATCACTCTTAAAGGTATGGACCGGACTGTTCGAACACTTTAACCCATCCAAGGAAAGTGATCAAATTTGTTTGAACCGGTCCAAACGTTCGCAATTGCCCAAACCGGCACCAAACTGGAGGGGGGTGGTTAGAGGAGTTCAGAGGCCTGTCTAGCCCACTATTAGTTTTTTAACAAAGACACCCAAAGGGCATCTTAGATCTAATTACTACCGAGGAAAACAATGACCAGTATAATGGATACACAACTGGATGTAGAACATCCAGTACAAAATAAAATTACATTATAAAGTATACTAGTCTTCTTTTTTTCTCTGATTGCACGCCACCCACTGAAGATTGAAAATTGCACTGAACCAACAGCAAAGAAAGGCGATGCCTGCGAACGCCCTCGCCATACTAGGCTTTGAAGACAGCAATAGCCACTCGTCCCTTGAGACGAGATCTAAAAAACATTGAAGCAACATCGGTTGGAGCATCACACCGCGCATAACAGGCTTGCAATCCATCACGATCAGCATAGAGTGTTGGAGAAACCGGGTCAAGCCACAGAACAACACAGAAGAAGATGTTGAAGTCGCTACACCAACAGCCAGCCAAAAACTCTCCTTAAAAGACACACAAACTGCCAAGATCTGAAGGGAACCAACACATATGGGGACACAAACTCCCACAGGTTCTTCGTCGGCGCCATATCGGACGTCGTAGAGGTAGGGAAAACCCAGAAAGACCTTATTCCAACACTCCATCACCTCGTCAATGTCGCCGGAGAAGTAAAAACCTGACAAAAAAGCAAGACGGACAGGTCCCCACTCCTCTTTCCACCGGCGAGGCCACCAGACGGGGGAGAGGAGACCGAAGCTATGGTAGTAGATGTGGTGGCGGCGGCGGGTTAGGTTAGGAGGCGGCAAAGACCCCCTGTGAGGAAGAAACGGGCGTGTACTACATTGGCAACAAGTTGATCTAGGTGGACCACTTCTCCCCACAACCCATATGTTCCGGTCACCTCTTTTTTCTATTGGACCACCTCTACCAATCTTAGCCCACGGTTCGGATTTGATGGCTACGGTTGAATGACCGGCGCCTAGCCCGCTATCCGCACACACCGTTCGGACGTGTCGGCGGACATTTTTTGTCATCCACTTGGTGATCCCGTTGGAGTTGCCCTAACCATGTGGCCGGGGCCACTTGAGCATCTAGGTAGGATAGGGAATATCAGCAGGGGACCAAGCGATTACGGAAAACCCACACCACGGGGTCCGAGAACAAGGGTACTGAAACAGTCACAGCGGGGTGAAGGTCCTGTTGGTCCCCTGGTTGGACTGGGCGGCTGGACGCGCCCCGTATCGGCATCTGCCTGCCCAGACCCGTGATCCCGGCCTGGATTTTGTTCACCGACGTGTCGGCCGCTCCCTCCGGCGCCACCGGGGAGAGGAGAGGACGATCATCTACCACGTCGTAGAAGAAGAGAAGAAGCAGAGAGCCCTCGTGCGTGCATCTACCCCGGACAGGGTGCATCATGCAGCGAAAAACGGGAACGCCTGACGTCGCGCGTGGCGCGAGGGGGGCGAGCGCGGAGCACACGCCCCCGGAAGCAGACAAGCTGAGCACAGTTGGCGTGAACCATGCTGCCCCGCCGGGCCCATGTGCCATAAGACAACAAACGTCCACGCCTTTATATATGAGGCAAGAGCACTATAGATCCACAAACTTGCAATGAATATGATGGTTTAGTCCACAAACTTGCAAAAGGTGATCACCTCATCCCTAAACTTGCAATGTATGTGAATATTTAGTCCAAAGCCAATTACAAGTTGACAAGTGGCGCCACGCTGGCCACGTCGTGGCACACCCGCTCAGCCTGGCGTTTTTACGAGAAACCCCTCCACTTTTACGGAAATCACACGCACGGAATATTATTTTTATATTCATATTTTTTAATCAAAGGGTCCCCCTCCTGAAATTTTTATTAGAAAAGCCAATGCAAAATTCCACGTCAAGGATGATTCACTACTCTTGGCCATAACCTAAAGTAGCTGCCACAAAAACTTATTACATGCAACACGCTCATATATATCTTTTGATGTCTACTTTTTTGTATACACATTGTACCCTTTGCATTCATCTGAAATATATTTTTATGCAGACCTTTTTTTTAATACATGATTAATTTTTTTCTCATATATATGTTTTGATGTCTACTTTTTTCCACAAACATTGTACATTTTTTGTATACATTAGAAATATTTTTCTATACATGTTAACATTTTTAAATGCACGACTAACATTTTCAATTATGTATGTAAATTGAATTTTATAATAGATATATTTAGAATTACAAGAAAAGGTAAAATTAAAGTAAAACTGTGGAAAAAAAGCAAAAAATGCTCAATGCTTGCGGTCCCTAATTTGCTGGCCCATTCTGGGCGCTGCTTGACGCGAGGCTAGACCGTGTCTCGCTACAAGCAAGACAGTCGCGCCCTCGCCAAGCCTGGTCCAGCATACGCCAGTGTTGTGCGAGCCCAACCTTCTAGATAGACGTCTCGCCTGTCCAACAAGTTTTTTGTGTTCCGCTCAACAAAAAAATCAAGTTTTTTGTGTAGATGCAGCAAGTTTGGTCACACACACACACACACACAACTAAGTATAACCTTCCCTAGGAACAAACTAAATATGACCATTAGAAACATTTCATCCGAATGAACCACCACCACTGTCCATCACCCGCTCGACATCCTAGCGTGATGTAATGCAAATATGCAATTCTCGCCAAAAAAATGCAAATATGCGTTGCCCGAGAAAAATAATCATCGACTAATTGGTCGCATCTGTAAATGTTAAGTGGGTTGCCACCGTTTATGTGAAAATGGTCATTATCTTGTGCTTGTTTAGTAGGATCTGTCACCAAATGCCAGTAAGACCCATTTGAGGCGCTCTCTGGATACTCAATCTCAGAAGTACATCATCATGTGGATTGGACACCAACAAAGAAAAACGTGTTGGACTATGTCGTTGTTGAAACCAGTACTGAAACCGTGTTAATTACTGCCAGTGGCAGAGGCAAGAATAATTCTTAGGTGTGGCGATAACTATCAAGGAGAAAACCATGTACATATAATGTAATTACGCAAGAGCTCACTAAATATTAGTTTTATAAATACTTTGTGTTTAGCAAGCACAATCAAAATTCAAAATCAATCGATTAGTTTTGTCAATAGGGGATACCTAAAATTTAAGCTTATTTTGGCAGACGGCAACAAAATTTGCTTCAAAATTCAAAGTTCAATTTCAATCCTAAATTAACTTTCATTCTTTACATTTTTAGAACGCTTTCATTCATTACTTGATCTTCTTATTCTATGCCATTTTGTGCTCAGTCGCGCTTGCGTCCTCGTATGGCCCGATTCAGTGCCGGCCACTGCCGCTCCCTGCTTGTTGTTTGCTGCTGCACACATTCGGCCATGCAGCGAAAGGATTTCCAGAATTTGAAACCGGCGAACGTGTGTTGATTTGTACATGGAGTTGAACTTGCAAGACAACTTGCCGATCCATTAGGACCATCAGCAAGTCAGCAATCAACTCAGCTTGCTCAACACGTACAATACCAATATATACCAATATATACGACCACGGCTCAGCCGCCAACACCACGCCGTCCACTGAGTCGCAGTAGATCATCACCGTCGTCTTCTAGATGGCCTATATATCGACCGTTTCTACTATATGTTTCTAAGTTGTGGTTATATTCTATTGTTGTCGCCAAGTTGAGTAATTAATATGCACACACACTAGTACTCGTATATATACTAATATATTTTTTGGTGGAATTTGAGGTATGGCAGTCGCCAATCCTAGCCAGATTGCTAGCACCGCCCTCTGGCACGTAGGCGCAAGCGCAACAACATTCATAATTTCAATAAAGGTGGAGGGGTTTTTCATAAAAATGCCGGGCCGAGCGGGTGTGCCACAACGCTGCCAGCGTGGCACCATTTGTCAACTTGTGATTGGCTTTGGACTAAATGTTCACATACATTGCAAGTTTAAGGATAAGGTGATCACCTTTTACAAGTTTGTGGACTAAACCATCACATCCATTGCAAGTTTGTGGATCTGTAGTGCTCTTGCCTCTTTATATATAACCTCTGCCACTGTCTACTGGTGTCAGTAGTCCACCCATCACGTCTGACCGATCGATCGACCGCCGACTGCCCGACTCCTACCGTCCAGCAGCCGCCGGCCGGGCTCCGCTTCTACGATCACCGAGCAGGTACAGTCCTGATAGGAGCACATCGTCCGAAAATCTATCTATCTAGTATATCTCCTAGAATAAGAACTGTTTAATAACTGTGCCGTTCCTTGTTTTTGATCCATCTATCTCTTGCTTGGGGAGATCTGACAGTTTCCTGTTGACTTGTTTCTTCTATCTATTGGAAAATAAGAGTTTAAGTTCTTTGTTCTTTGATACATCATCTTGCTTTGGGGTTGCTTCCATTATCTGTCACCGCTTCTGCTTGGAGTTGCGGTCGATCTCGTGTTCTGATTCGACGGGGATCCCTTCGTGTTTCCAGCTCGAAATGTTGAGCAAGAGCCGCCTGACTTATTGCGTGCCAGGAAAGAACTCCTGATTAATTATTATTTTCTAGTTTTGTGTGGTTGCGTGTGTTTTACTGTTAACGTACACAAGGGGCAGCGCTCGGTCAGTCAGCGCTAAAGTACTGAGATCTGGAGAAGAAGTGTCGAACTGTTTCTATTGTCCATCGTTTTCCTTCTCTTTCCTTGACGTGCTCCCCGGTTCCCCTGCTCACCTTCAATTTCCCTTGGTTCACTCTTCTTGTCGTTTTGGTTTGGAGCGGAGACCCCAGGTGACGCCGGATTTGTTTTTCATTTTTCTCTTTTCATCCCACTCAAGGACAAAAGATTTTGCGTGCTCATGAATCGCTCATCAAATTTACATGTTTGGTTCCACTGAATCATTCGTTCATGGTGCACAAGAGCTCGCTTGCTCATGACTACACTGCTAATAGCACCGTAATACTCCTGTCAGCTCACCATCAAATGCTGGGCTTTCTGTTCACCACTAGCTCCTCTTCAAGAATCCTTTTTACTATGGACTTGAACCTGACGCCGCGGAAATATTTCTTTTCCCCATGAAGCAGGGAACGGCGGAGGAAGCAACCCCGCCCCGGGCTCGCCATGGGGCTCCACCAGCGGGACGACGCCGGGGGAAGCAGCGACAAGGGGAAGGCCGCGCTCTGCGATGACGGCGCGGAGCCGGGGGCGCCCGCGCACGCGACCGGCCGCGTGCCGCCGTGGACGGAGCAGCTGACGCTGCGCGGCCTGGTGGTGAGCGTGGCCGTCGGCACCATGTACAGCGTCATCGTGATGAAGCTCAACCTCACCACGGGCCTCAACCCCACCCTCAACGTCTCCGCCGCGCTCATCTCCTTCGTCATGCTCCGGGGCTGGACGCAGGCGCTGGCCCGCCTGGGCCGCGTCGTCCGCCCGCTCACCCGCCAGGAGAACACCGTCGTGCAGACCTGCGCCGTCGCCTGCTACAGCATCGGCGCCGCCGGTCGGGACCGCGCCCGCGAATCTCTCCCCACTTTTCTTTGTCAAGTGGAGCACCGAGATTCTGACGCCTTCTTGGATTTTCCTTTTTGCGCTCCCCAGGTGGGTTCGGGTCCTACCTGCTCGGGCTCAACAAGAAGACCTACGAGATGGCCGGGGTGGACATGGAAGGCAACGTGGGCACCAAGGAGCCCGGCGTTGGGTGGATGATGGGCTTCCTCTTCGCCGTCGCCTTCGTCGGGATTCTCGCGCTTGTCCCTCTCAGGAAGGTCGGTGACAGTCTTTCTTTCCTGTATACATCTTCAGAAATTTACTCTTGCTATTCGATCACGGTTCTACTTAGTACTACCAACTGAGATTCTGCCCTTCACCCCCCAATTTTGTTCCTTTGCCCAATGTCCAACTAAGTGTCTGAAGGATTATGTAAAGCTGAGACAAGCAACGAGTATTCTTCCATTTTTTTTGTTAGGCCTTGTTGTTTGTGGTGAACGCTGGCACTTAAATTCTTTTCGGACTGTTAGTTTAGTTGCCACACTGCCCATAGCCAAAGCATTTCTTCAGCCAAGTCCCACACGTTATACACATTGGCTAAGTTATGACCCTAAGGACTATGAGCGTGTTTGCTTGAAGCCTAAGAGTGGGCAAGTATGTTAAACCTTTTTGGCTAAATAGTGCCAAGAAAATAAAGCCATGGCGTGCGGTGTTCAGTTCTCTATGTATAACAAAAATACTAGATACCTCGCCTATGGTTTGACATACATGCAATTTAAATGAATTGTAAATTATGGAAAAAATAAGGACTCTTTTTACTGGAATATTCGGTTGCAATTAAATTGAATTGATTTCTAAGCATAAGTTTGATGGAGGGAAAAATTTATGTGAACATCATTCACTTCTGCTGGCAAGATCAGACATATCATCTTGGGAGCTCTTTAAAGTTGAACGTGATCCCTGCATAACTTTTCCTTTGTTACCTTACAACAGCTTCAAGTTGTTTGACCCGTGTGGAAAAAAAAAACTTCAAGCTGTTTGACATCAGTTGCAAATGGAAAGAAACTATTTTAAGCACATTTTTTATGGAGCTTTGTAATTTTTCAGATTTTGGTGATCGACTACAAATTAACTTACCCAAGCGGAACTGCAACTGCCGTGCTTATAAATGGATTTCATGCGTCCAAGGGAGATGATGTGGCAAAGTATGCAGTTCTCTCACATAACCAGTAGCCTTCATAGCCATATACTCCCACCGGTCCTTTTTACTCCGAATATAAGATTTATCTGGAGTCAAACTCAAACTCCGCATATAATATTTGTCTGAAGTCAAACTTTATAGGAAAAAAATAACATTCACAATACGAAATCAATATCATTAGATGCGTCGTGAATTTATTTTTCATTGTATAACTTTAATATTGTAGAAGTTGAATATTTTTCATATAAACATGACCAGACAAATCTTATATGCGGAGTAAAAAGGACCGGAGGGAGTATTATGATTCTCTCATTTTAAGCAAAATTTGATGTTTTTCTTGCTAACGTCAGGATGCAAGTGAATGGATTCACAAAATACTTTGCAATTAGCTTCTTCTGGAGCTTCTTCCAGTGGTTTTATTCTGGTGGAGATCATTGTGGCTTTTCGCAATTCCCCACTCTTGGACTACGAGCTTGGAAACATTCGTAATGCCCGTCATGTTATTCATTATTCTATTCTGTTCTTGACTAGTAACAGTTTCACCTAATTTAGATTTTATGATGGGGTGTCAGGTTCTTCTTTGATTTCAATCTCACATATGTTGGGGCAGGGATGATTTGCCCCCACCTTGTGAATATATCTCTCCTTCTTGGCTCTATTCTCTCCTGGGGCGTAATGTGGCCACTGATTGCTGATTTGAAAGGGAACTGGTATCCGGCAGAATTACCAGAAAGCAGCATGAGAAGTCTGCAAGGTTACAAGGTATGTTTCCAAGTGTAATTTTGTTGTTGTGCGCGTGTTTTGCAAATCTTTTTTTCTTACCTTCTCTCGTTCACAGGCCTTCATTTGCATAGCTCTCATCCTAGGAGACGGCATATACAATTTTACAAAGATTATTCTTAAGACCGTCATGAGTATGCTTGACAAATCAAAACAGAAAAACGCAAAGAATGGTAAACAGCTTAACCTTTCTGGTTTCTGCCTTCCTGGTGTATAGATGACCTAATGTTGGGTTCATTATGCTTTCAGGGGAAGATACTCTGTCACTCGTTGAACAACATCGCAATGAAGTGTTTATAAGAGACAGTCTCCCTAACTGGCTAGCCTTTTTGGGTTACTTTGCATTATCGGTCGTTGCTGTAATCACTATTCCCAGGATGTTCCCTGAGTTGAAGTGGTACTATGCTGTTGTAGCATACCTATTGGCTCCTGCTCTGGGTTTCTCCAATGCCTATGGATCCGGTCTTACCGACATCAACATGGCCTTCAACTATGGAAAAGTTGCCCTCCTCATTCTTGCGGCCGCAGCTGGGAAAGAACATGGCGTGGTTGCTGGGATGGTAGGCTGTGGCATGGTGAAGTGTATGACGTCGATATCTGCTGATCTGATGCAGGACTTCAAAACTGGGCATCTTACATTAACATCACCTAGATCAATGCTTATCGCCCAGATCATCGGCACCGCCATTGGTTGTGTCATCTCACCGCTGACATTCTATGTGTTCTACAATGCCTTTGACATAGGCAACCAGGACAGCCCCTGGAAGGCGCCGTATGCTCTGATATACCGAAACATCGCGATTCTTGGTGTGGAGGGCTTCTCTGCTCTGCCCATGCATTGCTTGCAGCTCTGCTGTGGATTCTTTGCCTTTGCACTGGTGGCCAACCTGATGAGGGATTTCCTTCCACAGAAGTATGGCAAATGGGTCCCCTTGCCCATGGCAATGGGGTTCCCCTTCCTTGTCGGCGCGAGCTTCGCCATCGACATGTGTGCCGGGAGCTTGATAGTCTACATCTGGCACAAGATTGACAGGAGCAAAGCAGCACATATGGTGCCAGCAGTTGCCTCCGGTTTTATATGTGGGGATGGACTTTGGATCTTCCCAGCTTCCTTGCTTGCGTTGGCCAAGATCACCCCACCAATGTGCATGGCATTTGCTTCTACACACTAGATGGGTATCATGCCCGATAGTGGTCGCTGGCTCGCAGCTCTATGGTGAATAAGTTGAATGATATATAAATCCAGAAGGTGTAAAATTGTAAGAGGTATATCATCTTTCAAGAGCAGCAGATCCAATTGCCAAATGTGGGCTTCCATCTGTTATCTACAAATGTTATCATCGGATATAAACCATCAAATGAAGGGTTGTCAGATGACGTGTGGCACCGAAAGCGTTGTCAAGTAATGTGTATAAACTGATGAGGATAAGACTGGGGTATGAAGATAGATGAGCCCACTCGACAGGATTACCGCAGCGATGAATTACTGTATGCTGCAGCAGGGAAACATCATGAGTTTCTGAAAACCATCCAACAAATTCAGTGCTGCTTAGTGCTTACCACTGAACACTGAAGACAAAATTAGGCCTATACATTACTGTGTAATTATCTTCCTGTGGTGATTATTTTCTTTAGTGAGAAGTCCCTATCTATCAGTTTATGTATGTGTAGGAGATATGATTCTCAGAATAAAATGCGAAGGTCTTTTTAAATTGCTTTTAAGGTAAAGAAATATTCAGTAGATAATTAGGTCCTGTAGCTCAGTTGGTTAGAGTGTTGGTCTGATATGCCAAAAGTCACGGGTTCAATCCCCGTCGGGACCAGTTCTTTTTTTAAATTGTGATTACCCTCTATTTTCTTTTCTTTTTTTGCGGGAAGATTACCCTCTTTTTTCAATGTATTTTCTAACTGCTCATCGTTTTTCCTAGTAATTTGAGAAAACAAAAATGACTCATTAAGTCTTGTATATCAGGGGCCGGCAGGAGTTTTTAAAATTGTATTCAATCATGATTACTTATTGTATATTCTCCGTTTTATTATTTTAATAGTAAATAAATATTAAGAAATAAATTAGGTCCTGTAGCTCAGTTGGTTAGAGTGTTGGTCTGATATACCAAAGGTCACGGGTTCAAGCCCCGTTGGGACCAATTCTTTTTAACTGCAATTACTCTTTTTTCTCTATATTCCCAAACCGATCATTGTTTAGAGCAATTCTGCCAGATTACTTAGAACCCCTCCAATAAAACTATCAAAATAGAGAAATACTCACTCAACCAGATTCCTTAAGTGACCCTCTATCCCTAAAAAAAATTAGAGGGCACCCTCTAAAAGACCGCACCACCCTTTATATATTTACTCCCTCCGTTCCAACTAAACCACGGCGAGTAATTGCAATTACTCTTTTTTCTCTATATTCCCAAACCGATCATTGTTTAGAGCAATTCTGCCAGATTAATTAGAACCCCTCCAATAAAACTATCAAAATAGAGAAATACTCACTCAACCAGATTCCCTAAGTGACCCTCTATCCCTAAAAAAAATTAGAGGGCACCCTCTAAAAGACCGCACCACCCTTTATATATTTACTCCCTCCGTTCCAACTAAACCACGGCGAGTAACTGCAATTACTCTTTTTTCTCTATATTCCCAAACCGATCATTGTTTAGAGCAATTCTGCCAGATTACTTAGAACCCCTCCAATAAAACTATCAAAATAGAGAAATACTCACTCAACCAGATTCCCTAAGTGACCCTCTATCCCTAAAAAATTTTGGAGGGCACCCTCTAAAAGATCGCACCACCCTTTATATATTTACTCCCTCCTTTCCAACTAAACCACGGCGAGTAAATCAGAATGGAGGGAGTATTAGGTAAGAGAGAGGAAAATACAGAGGGACACCCTATGCACAAAAGTTTTGGTGCCAACGAAACTTCATGCCCTTTTCATTCACTCACCGTCGTGGTCTCACCAACCCCACCGACTGCATGACTCATTCCCCTGTCGCGGCCTTCCCTCCGCTTCTTGTGACTGGTAGCCGGCTCCACACCCCTCCCTTCTCGGCGCCGCGCCCCCAGCAGCCGACCCCGCCAGTCGCAACCGGTGAAGCGCCACCTTGGTTCCTTCCTTCTCCAGTCATTGCCCATCAACATAACGGGCAGAGGCTGGAGGGACATCCTACGGGGGTGGCGAGTGGAGGGGACTAGCGAGAGGGACAAGGTGCGCCAGCCAGAACAGTGATGCGTCCGGATGATGAGCAAGAAACGAATGGGGAAAAGAAGAAAAATAGTGACACAGTGACAACTGAGTCCCACATGGAATAAGAAGTACAGAGGATGCAATTTTAGGGTGTGTGATTTAGCAGCGCACTCTAAAACCTCCTAGAGTTCCCTCTGGAACCATTAGAGGGGCTGCCCTTTTATCAAATCTGCTGGAATTTTTCTAGGATCGGTTTGTGCCAAAGTGGAGGGTTCAAATCCCTCTAGCTAGCCAGCCAGCCCTGCCCAATGCTGCATGCATCACTAGGCCAATTATTGAGGTGATCAAGACCATGCATAAAACAATTCCGTGGGTATGGACCAAAGTTACCGGTGAGTATAACCGAACAATTAAGAAGATGTGAAGCATGATCCATGCAGTCCGTAGACTATGCCCAAAAATCAAAACAACACAGTAAACTAACCTGTTACAGTCTCCAAGACTCCAACTCTTCTACTTTTTGCTTGCTTGTGCCCATTGCGATCATAGACCGATGCTGATGCGTGAAAGCGACGGGGTGCTTGTGTGAACTGCCGGCCTCCACATGAACCGCTCGATGTGGATCGTCGTTGTTCACTGGTGCCTTTCAAGAAGGTCGTAAGAAGAGTTGGAGACTGCAAATGTTATCATCAAGTAGTAAGAAGTACTCCCTCTATAAACACACTAAACACTCTTATACTTCTTTACAGAGGGAGTATATCTTTCAAGAGCAGCAGATCCAATTGCGTAATGTCGGTTTCAGCTGTTCCTGCAAATATTATCATCAGATATAAACTACTGAAGGGTTGTCAGTTGATCTGTGACTTGGAAAGAACTGTCAAGTAATGTGTATAAACTGATGAGTGTGAGACTGGTATTAAGATAGATAGATGTACCCACTCAACAGGATTGACGCAACCATCACGAGTTTCTGAGAACATCCAACAAAATCAGTGCTGCTTACCATGCTTACCACCACTGAACTGCAATTCTTTATTGAATTCAAAACACCTCTCCAGCTTATTAACTCTGGCCGCAGTGTAAGCGAGGAGCCTAACTCTCATGGGTCTTGATTTTTTGGTTCTTCTGTATTTTCCATTATTTTAATAAAGAAAGAAATATTCACTAAATAATTAGGTCCCGTGGCTCAGTTGGTTAGAGTGTTGGTCTGATATACCAAAGGTCACGGGTTCAAACCCCGTCGGGACCATTTCTTTTTTTAATTGCGATTACTCTCTTTTTCCTGTATTTGTGTTATTTTCTCTAGTAAATTGAGCAAATAAAAATAGCTTATTAGGTCTGGTATCTCAGGGACCGCCAGGATATGCAATCACGATTACTCGTTTTTGTACTGATATACTAACTAACTTACTCCCTCCAATCCATATTAATTGTTGTTGATTTAGTACATAATATGATCATAGGGAGTATTAGATCTGGTATCACAGGCCTGCCGGACGATTGTTTAATTAATGTAGGGTTTCTCATGGATTTAATTAATTCAGCTATGACTACATTTTCTTTATTATGTTCTCCAACCCCTTACTGTTTTTGTAGTGAGTTTGAGAAAATAAGAATAGCTTATTACAGCCAGACTATATAATCTCTCACCCTCTAAAAAGTTCTCAAACATAAAGAAATACGAACACTAAGAGCATCTTCAGCTCCCTCTCGCGACCCCCGCGTCGCCTCCCCCGGCGGCGGCGGGGGAACCCTAGCCGCGCCGCCTCAGCCCCCTCCCCACCTCGTCCCACCTCCTCGCCGCCGCCTGAGGCAGCCGCCGGGCAAACCCGGGACGCCAAGGATGGTGGCCGTGGGGTCTCGGCTGTCCTGCCTCTGCGTGGGGAGTCCCGGATCTGGAGCGGCGGCTCCTTTGGCGAGGCACAACAAGCTCCGGCGAGCAGCTGTGCGGGTGGTGGATCTGGCGTCCTGGCCGCGCGGGCGGCGGGATCCCGGTGGTCGTTGGCGGCTGGCGGCTGGCGGCGGCTTCTGCGGAGGTCGGTGCGCGCGATCTGGCGCCTTCCCTCCTTCCCTGTTCGGCGTGCGGGCCAGCCGGGTCGGCTCGCGCTTCCCTTGGTCGCCGGTTCTGTACAGGAGGTGCTGCTGGTGGCGGGGATCTAGTTCGGGCGAAATCCCTGGCCGGCCATGGTCGGCCATGCCGACAACGACGCCTAGGGTGTCGTTCCCCTCCTTGGAGGCGTCGGTATGGACTGATCTCCTCACTTCCCCTTCCCCTAGGTCTCCTGGGCGAAAGCCCTAAATTTGTTGGGCGGCGGCGGCGCTCACGGCGCCGTTACCTTCTTGAAGGTGCCGCTTTGGGAACCTTGGGGTTGGGTGGCGCTAGTGGGTGGTGGACGAGGGCGGTGGTGCAGACCTATCCTAGCATGGATCTACGTCCGTTGCTTGGAGATGGACTCGCGTAGGTGGAGGTCGTCGTTTGGTTTCATGGTGGTGTCCATGGCGGAAGACCTGCCAAGGCTCGCGTAGGTGGAGGTTGTCGTTTGGCGTCATGGTGGCGTCGATGGCGGAGGCCCTGCTAAGGTTGACACCTCAATCTGCTCTGAAGATGGACCGGTGGAAGATGGCGGCAACGACACATGTGAGTGCGTCGGACCGGTTTGTGCCCTGGACCGATAGATGGCTCGGTCGGGGCCTCCGGCTTTAGATGTTAGGCTTAGGTGAGAGGTCTGGATATGTGGCCCGACTTGCACCCCTTCATCATATGGATAGGAGTAGCAGCAGATGTTGCCAAGATGGCGGATTCAGGCATATTGTTGTTCTACTTTGTAAGGTCCTCAAGAATAATCAATAAAATGGCCGCATGCATCTCTCAATGCAGAGGCCAGGGTCATCCTTCTTTTCTAAAAAAAAAAACTAAAAGCATCTTCAACCGGACTGGGTCAATTGAGATGTACATGAAAACTCCATTTATCTGCGCACACAAAGTTCACCCCCATTGCTCTCCAAATCCGGTGGTAGCCGGTGTTTTAGGGTGTATGATCTAGAGTTGTTCTTAGATCGATTTGACTCAAAAGCTAACGGGTTCAGGTCCATCAAGCAGCCAGACAGCCGGTCCCCCCAAAAAAACACTAGCCAGACAGCCCTGCCCAATGCTACATCACTAGGCCAATTATTGAGGTGATCAAGACCATGCATGAAACAATTCCGCGTGTATCGACCAAATTTACCAATGGATCTAACCAAACAATCAAGAAGATGTGAAGCATGATCCACGCAGTCCATAGACTAGGCTCGGGATCAAAACAAGGACAGTAAACTAACCTGTTACAGTCCCCAACTCTTCTTCTTTATGCTTGCTTGTGTTGTGCAACATCGCGATCGTAGACCGACGCTGATGCGTGAAAGAGACGGGGCATCTTGTGTGAACTGCCGGCCTCCACATGAACCGCCCGATGTGGATCGTCGTCGTTCACTGGTGTCTTCTCCCACTCACTCAAGTACTGAAGATTCCTAACAGTAGCCCTCGTCGTTCACCGCCCTCGTCGTTCACAGGTGTCTTCTCAGTTTTCTGATGGCACAGATCAGCCACAATGTCTCGTGGAATCATAGTGTGTGGGATTGCTTTCACTGATGTGGGATTGTACTGCATGTATGTATAGCTTACGAGCTGTCCACGGCTGCCTTTGGTTCAACCACGCAAAGCGGGATCCGATGCTCGATCTGGACCGTGTTCTGAAATTCTCTGGCCGAATTGTGTACAGGAAACTTTTTCCTGTCCTCTGATTTTGTTCGCCAGCAGGTCCATCTTATTTAGGATGGATGCAGAGTAGACAATAGATTTGCCCTAGAAACCCTACACAATCGTCTCCGCAGTGACAAGAAATGACGGCGATATTGTAGATCGCGTCAACAATTTGTTTTATTTTGTCTGGAATCGCGTAAAAATCATACACTCCAGAGCAAATCGACGATAGAAGTAAATAGATCGGTGATAGAAGCGCTAGTTAGAAGATCCGTCAAGAGTGTATTAGGTTACCTCCTGGCGCCGGAGGACGGAGGGAAGGGACGATTGATCGCAGCGCGCGCATTTCCAGCGGCAATGGTTGTAGCGCAACCACGAGCCGGTGCCCGATATCAACTGCGGTGAGGGAGTGCGCCGGGAACGCGGCCCAAAGTCACGCTAGCCCAGTCGAGACCGGCTGATTCGTGACTGAAATGACTCGGCATGGGACGGGGCGTCGTGCACCTGACCCCAGGGCAGCTCCAACGCTACCATAAAAAAAAAACTCCAACCCGCCGACGCATTTCGCACGTGTAACGAACAGAGACAACAGCCCAACGTGCCAACGCAAACAGACACAAGTTCGTTTTTTGTCGGGCACGTCTCGCCTTCAACAAGTCTGGCTTCGGACTCGCTGAAGCGCGAGCGAGTTGGGCCGGCCCACGAGCACGGGAGCCCCCAGCCTCTTTTCCCTGTTTTTTTCCTGCGTTTTCTGTTTTCCTTTTTACTTTATTTTTGTACTTTTACTTATACTTTAGAATATTTTAAATATATGTATATTACAAAAAACACTTTTCAAAAAAATATTTGAGAAATATTGATTATATATATATTTAGTTCTGTGGCAAGCTATTGTAGAAAATCCTACTCCTATATATATATATGTGTGTGTGTGTGTGTGTGTGTGTGTGTGTGTGTGTGTTGAACAAGTATTTGAACTACAAGAGTTTCAGCTACAAAGGCCATGAGAACTACTCTCTCCGTTTCAAATTACTCGTCGTGGTTTTAGTTCAATGTTTCTGCAAGTGAGAAGAATAAGGCCTCAGTGCCTGAAGATGATGAGCCACTAGTGCTCAAGAAATTGAGACCCAAAATTTCAGATCATGACAAAGCCCATTCTGTTGTTGAGAACATGATGTTAAGAAATGACAAATGTTCGCGTCAGTGGAGATTATATGATCCTTATTCTATCAAGAGAAGAACTGTCTGTGATTATCATTTCCACACCAGAGAGCAACAAGATTTTACAAAACGGTGCTGCTTGACAAAAAGCCTATTGTCAGTGACATAAAATGGGTGGATTGGAAATACATTGATGACAATGAAGACAACTTCCCCATGTCCATGAGAGTTTCAGACTTGCAGGTGTTGATGCTTTTGTTGGGAAGAAGCTTACCTCATTGAATGATGAGATGATAATGCAATTCTATTCAACTGCTCATTTCTATCCAGGTGGAAGGATTGTGCCGATGACTGAGGGAGTGAGATACCAGTCGACCATCTTTGAGTGGGCAACTTTTCTTGTTGTTCTTGAAGAAGAAGAGAGAGACATTGATGTCTATGCAAAGCCCAAGGTGGACCGCAACTCGATGAAGGACATGTACAAAGCTATTCCCGAGAAAGATGTTGAGACCCACAAGTTAGGTTCTGTGAAGCATTTGCTACCTGGTTTGGCCACTACAAACACTATTTTGAGGCCCACTTTGTTGCCCAAATCTGAAGATGACAAGATGATCCGTGGCCATTCCATCAACCTGTTGCATCTCTTTGACACACCTAAAAAAATTCAAGGTAATGAGCTTAATTATTGAAACTATCAAGAGGACAACTACAGACCAAAGGAGATCATGTGGTTTTGCTCCGCACATTCAGTTACTCATCAGTTCCAAGATTGGAACGAGCACATATCTTCTTGATCGCGAGCATCTCCTATTGTTGCCAGAATTCGAGGATAACGTAATGGTGATGGACCCATCTCATCCTACTTCTGTTGAGGCACAAGAGAAGATACATGCAGCCCTCGCAGCTAAGGAAGCATCTGGTCCATTTGCTAATCTCAAGACCAAAAGTGATCAAATGACTTATCTGCTAGAAGCAACCCTGAGGATTGAACGAAGTTTGGCCAGCCTCGCCAAGAACCAGGAGAGCTTAGAGCAGATAGTTGAGGCAAAAATTTATGATCTTGATGTAAAGGTCACAGAGGTCCAGACCATCATGGAGAGCTGAAGAATGATGTTGATGCAGCTGCTAAAGCTAGAGAGGATGCAGAGGACAGTGTGATGACAAACCTACTACTGACATACTCCAAATAATGCCTAGGATAGCAAGGTCTGCTACCGTGCCTACTGTAGATATGAGGACTACCACTTTAGCCCTTGCTGCTACTCCATCAGTTCCACCGCTAGTGTCTACTCCACCAACCTAGCAGACGCAAGCCGAAGCTTTTGCAGATACACTTCTCTGAACACTGTCTACACACACCGGAGCTGCCAGCCAGAGATCTTCACCTCCAGGAGCGGCCGGGGATCGTGCTTAGAGAGACGCATAGATCTATACCTATTCGAGCTTTTTGATACTTCCAAAGGGGGGGATAATTTGTATAGATCATTAGGCTGAGAGAGAGAAAGAGAGAGGGAGAGTGTCTTGCTTTTGCTCATTTGATTTCTTCGAGTTTTTGCTACTACTTGGTTTATGCTAGCTTGATTTGCTCATTTGATTTCTTCGAGTTTTTGCTACTACTTGGTTTATGCTACTTTGATTTGTTGTGTGTGTGAGATACTATGTTGGTTGTTTGTGCTTGATCATACTATGCTTCATTTTATGCATATTGCTTATCATTATCATTATCTTTGTATGATCATTCACTTGTGTTTTTGGTGACGAGTGCTTATTATCCCAATCATATCATTTTGTGCGCTCCACCAAGTTGTATGTGACATGGAAGAGTGACCCATGATCCTAATCGATTGTGCATTTGCATTCAAACACAATTTTTTAATAATGCACAAATTTAGGGGAGGGGGGCTCTTGCTTATCACATATTTCTCAAAGTGACCATGTATTTCATTCATTTAATCATTTGACGAAGCTTGTTGTCATCAATTACCAAAAAGGGGGAGATTGAAAGTGCAACTAATCCTCGGGTGGTTTTGGTAACTAATAACAACATATATATCACTGAACTAATATTCATTCAAGTTAAATATTTTAGGAAGTTCAATGATTGGCATGGCACGGAATAGTGATTGTGGACCCCTCAAAATGCTAAGGACATGGATTGGCAAAAGCTCAAGACTCTACATTTTTGGTTAAGTGATCCAAGATCATATTGAGTCCATAGGAAAGCCAATACTATTAAAAGGGGATGCGGTGTTGTTGATGATCTGATTGCTCAAGTGCTTAGTGGTATTGTTCGAAAAACCCTCAACCACTTTCTCTATCCAAATATGTCGTAAACCCTACAATCCAACTCGGTCCCACCAAAACCTACATATCCGGACCCAGGTACAGTTCAACTGGACACTGCCACAGCCAAACCCTAACAGATCGGAGTCACCGATATGAATGTCGGTCCTACCGAGATGACCTTGCCAACTCTCTGTCATCTGTTGCAATTATTTTGGTCTTATCGAGTTTTGCAATCGGTGCCACTGAGATGGCTTTCCAGCCTTCGGTTGCCTTATTGCTTCACTTCGGTCCTACCGAGTTGATGCAATCGGTGCCACCGAAACGAGGTTTGCCATTACCATTGCACATCGGTCCCTCCAAGATGTTTCAAGTCGGTCCCACCGAGACTCCTAAAGTTCATATCTTTTACACAGGTTGGTGCCACCGAGAATTTTGATCGGTGCCACCGAGTTGAGTCAAAAGTGTGTAATGGTTGGATTTTGTGTGGAGGCTAGCTATATATACCCCTCCACCCCCTCTTACTTAGCAAGAGAGCCATCAGAACATGCCTACACTTCCACTACTCATTTTCTGAGAGAGAACCACCTACTCATGTGTGGAGATCAAGAGATTCCATTCCTACCATTTGAATCTTGATTTCTAGCCTTCTCCAAGTTGCTTTCCACTCAATTTTTTCTTCCATCGTCAAAGCCAAATCTGTGAGAGAGAGTTGAGTGTTGGAGAGACTATAATTTGAAGCACAAGAGCAAGGAGTTCATCATCATTCACACCATCTATTACCTTTTGAAGAGTGGTGTCTCCTAGATTGGTTAGGTGTTGCTTGGGAGCCTCCAACATGATGTGGAGTTGAACCAAGAAGTTTGTAAGGTCAAGTAGATCGCCTACTTCATGAAGATCTACCCAAGTGACGCAAGTTCTTCGTGAACGATGGCCATGGTGGGATAGACAATGTTGCTTCTTCATGGACCCTTCGTGGGTGGAGCCCTCCGTGGACTCGCGCGGGTTGAAGTCTCCATCAACGTGGACATACGATAGCACCACCTATCAAAACCATGCCAAAATTACATTGTCCCAATTGTGTTTGCCTTCTCCAACCCCCTCCTTTACTTACATGTGCAATGTCTTACTTTCCGTTGCTATACTCTTGAAATTGCATGTGTAGGGTGATGGTTGACTTGCTAGATTTGCTAAAATCTGGCCACAACTAAAATTGGGAAAATGTTAGGTTTTTATTTGGTCAAGTAGTCTAATCACCTCTCTCTAGACATACTTTCGATCCTACAGTCACTCTAGCAACTCATCATCTACTTATTACTCCACAATGCCTTCTCCCTTAGGCCTAAATATGATGAAGTGTCATGCAGTCGACGTTCATATGACACCACTAAAGGAAGCAACAACATACATATCATCAAAATACCAAACGAATACCAAATTCACATGTGGTACCCAATGGTTAGAGTAAATAGTACACACGATATTCACAATTTTACATTCCTCGGTATCACATTTAGCCAAAAATAATATTTATCTCAACTCAATAACAGATAGGTGAGTACATAACAATTATCTTAATTTAAATTAACAATTGATGACAACTTTAATATAGGTTCACAAGCTCACGACACACTTCACGAGTAAGGTTCACATGTCAGTATAAACGGGTAGAGTATGAGTATATCCATGAGTACAAGGCTTGTTGATGGTGCATTGAAGATGGATCTTCATATGAGCCTGGATCAGCTTGATATATCTAGGTGCTCTAGGTCATATATAGGATATGCTGCTTTTATTCTTTTGTTCTACTAGATTTAAGACATTGTTGTTTCTAGAGTCAATTATACCACCGGTGCTTAAACTTGGCGAGAAAAGTCACTTTAGTGCTAGAACTTGCAGCATACATTAAACTGGTGCCACAACTTGGCTTGTCATCCAAATACGGTGCAAAACTCATTTGTATACGCATGCGGCGCTGATGAGGCGTGACAGCATGGCGTGCGGGCCCATTGTCAGTGACCGGGCGGTGTAGCAGAGGCATGTGGCGTGTTTTCTTTTACAAAAGTACCCTCGAATTTTATTTTATTTTTCACCCAAAAAAGCGCCACGGGACCAACTTGTAGGTCAAAGACATACGCTCTGTGCCAGCCAACCGATGTGTGCAGCTAGCCAACCCACCAGGATAACGATTCATGTACTAGAAGGATACCCAGTAATTATATCGTTGTATTTTAACAACATAAATTAAGAACTTTAATTCCATGTTAAAAAAAGAACTTTAATTCTGACAAAAAGTTGAGGTCATCATCAGGGTTAGAACATGGGACCTGCGGAACATAAGTTGACGGGCCTACCACCCTAAAAGCATCTCTAGCAGATCCCTTAAAACGCATGAAACTGTAAAATAACCACCAGTTTATAGTTTTAAACGGAAAAAATGACCAGAATAGAACCCATAAAGGAGCCCAGGTTTCACAAGAAGACCAGGCACATCAAGCATCGTTTCAACTCCATCTGTGAAAATGTTCAAGATGGAGACATAGATATTTGCAAAGTACATACGGATCTGAATGTCGCAGATCCGTTGACTAAACCTCTTCCGCGAGCAAAACATGATCAACACCAGAACTCTATGGGTGTTCGACTCATCACAATGTAAATAGATTATTGACTCTAGTGCAAGTGGGAGACTGTTGGAAATATGCCCTAGAGGCAATAATAAAAGGATTATTATTATATTTCCTTGTTCATGATAATTGTCTTTTATTCATGCTATAATTGTATTATCCGGAAATCGTAATACACGTGTGAATACTTAGACCACAACATGTCCCTAGTGAGCCTCTAGTTGACTAGCTCGTTGATCAACAGATAGTCATGGTTCCTGACTATGGACATTGGATGTCATTGATAACGGGATCACGTCATTAGGAGAATGATGTGATGGACAAGACCCAATCCTAAGCATAGCACAAAGATCGTGTAGTTCGTTTGCTAGAGGTTTTCCAATGTCAAGTATCTTTTCCTTAGACCATGAGATCGTGTAACTCCCGGATGCCGTAGGAGTGCTTTGGGTGTACCAAACGTCACAACGTAACTGGGTGGCTATAAAGGTGCACTACAGGTATCTCCGAAAGTGTCTGTTGGGTTGACACGGATCGAGACTGGGATTTGTCACTCCGTATGACGGAGAGGTATCTCTGGGCCCACTCGGTAATGCATCATCATAATGAGCTCAAAGTGACCAAGTGTCTGGTCACGGGATCATGCATTACGGTACGAGTAAAGTGACTTGCCGGTAACGAGATTGAACGAGGTATTGGGATACCGACGATCGAATCTCGGGCAAGTAACGTATCGATTGACAAAGTGAATTATATACGGGGTTGCTTAAATCCTCGACATCGTGGTTCATCCGATGAGATCATCGAGGAGCATGTGGGAGCCAACATGGGTATCCAGATCCTGCTGTTGGTTATTGACCGGAGAGCCGTCTCGGTCATGTCTACATGTCTCCCGAACCCGTAGGGTCTACACACTTAAGGTTCGGTGACGCTAGGGTTGTAAGAATATGAGTATGCAGCAAACCAAAAGTTGTTCGGAGTCCCGGATGAGATCCCGGACGTCACGAGGAGTTCCGGAATGGTCCGGAGGTAAAGAATTATATATGGGAAGTCGTTTTTCGGCCATCGGGAAAGTTTTGGGGGTTACCGGTATTGTACCGGGACCACCGGAAGGGTCTCGGGGGGTCCACCGGGTGGGGCCACCCATCCCGGAGGGCCCCATGGGCTGAAGTGGGAGGGGAACCAGCCCCTGGTGAGCTGGTGCACCCTCCCGGGCCCCCTCTGCGCCTAGGGTTGGGAACCCTAGGGGAGGGGGCGCCTCCACTTGCCTTGGGGGCACTCCACCCCCTGGCCACCGCCCCCCTTGGGAGATCCCATCTCCAGGGCCGGCACCCCCCCTGGGGTCCCTATATAAAGAGGGGGGTGGGAGGGCAGCCACACCCTAACATCTGGCGCCTCCCTACCCCCCTTGCTACACCTCCTCCTCCCGTAGTCGCTTGGCGAAGCCCTGCCGGAACCCTGCTGCATCCACCACCACACCGTCGTGCTGCTGGATCTTCATCAAACTCTCCTTCCCCCTTGCTGGATCAAGAAGGAGGAGATGTCATGCTGACCGTACGTGTGTTGAATGCGGAGGTGCCGTCCGTTCGGCGCTAGGATCTCCGGTGATTTGGATCACGACGAGTACGACTCCCTCAACCCCGTTCTCTTGAATGCTTCCGCTCGCGATCTACAAGGGTATGTAGATGCACTCCTCTAACTCATTGCTAGATGAACTCATAGATTGATCTTGGTGAACGTAGGAATTTTTTTTATTTTATGCAACGTTCCCTAATAGTGGTATCAGAGCTAGGTCTATGCGTAGTTCTCTATTGCACGAGTAGAACACAAATCTGTTGTGGGCGTAGATGTTGTCAACTTTATTGCCACTACTAGTCTTATTTTGCTTCAGCGGTATTGTGGGATGAAGCGGCCCGGACCGACCTTACATGTACGCTTACGTGAGACAGGTTCCACCGACTGACATGCACTAGTTGCATAAGGTGGCTAGCGGGTGTCTGTCTCTCCCACTTTAGTTGGAGCGGATTCGATGAAAAGGGTCCTTATGAAGGTTAAATAGAAGTTGACAAATCACGTTGTGGTTATTCGTAGGTAAGAAAACGTTCTTGCTAGAACCCTATTGCAGCCACGTAAAAGATGCAACAACAATTAGAGGACGTCTAACTTGTTTTTGCAGCAATTGCTTTGTGATGTGATATGGCCAAAAGTTGTGATGAATGATGAATGATATATTGTGATGTATGAGATCGTGTTCTTGTAATAGGAATCATGACTTGCATGTCGATGAGTATGACAACCGGCAGGAGCCATAGGAGTTGTCTTAATTATTGTATGACCTGCGTGTCAATGATTTCATGCCATGTAATTACTTTACTTTATTGCTAAACCATTAGCCATAGTAGTAGAAGTAATAGTTGGCGAGCAACTTCATGGAGACACGATGATGGAGATCATGGTGTCATGCCGGTGACGAAGATGATCCTGGAGCCCCGAAGATGGAGATCAAAGGAGCTATATGATATTGGCCATATCATGTCACTACTATATAATTGCATGTGATGTTTATTATGTTTATGCATCTTGTTTACTTAGAACGATGGTAGTAAATAAGATGATCCCTTATAATAATTTCAAGAAAGTGTTCCCCCTAACTGTGCGCCGTTGCTAAAGTTTGCCGTTTCGAAGCACCATGTGATGATCGGGTGTGATAGATTCTTACGTTCACATACAACGGGTGTAAGACAGTTTTACACATGCAAAAACACTTAGGTTAACTTGATGAGCCTAGCATGTACAGACATGGCCTCGGAACACAGAGACCGAAAGGTCGAACATGAGTCGTGTGGAAGTTTTGATCAAACATGGAGATGTTCACCGATGATGACTAGTCCGTCTCACGTGATGATTGGACACGGCCTAGTCGACTCGGATCATGTAACACTTAGATGACTAGAGGGATGTCAAATCTGAGTGGGAGTTCATTAAATAATTTGATCAGATGAACTTAATTATCATGAACTTAGTCTAAAATCTTTGCAAAATATGTCTTGTAGATCAAATGGCCAACGCTCATGTCAACATGAACTTCAACGCGTTCCTAGAGAAAACCAAGCTGAAAGATGATGGCAGCAACTATACGGACTGGGTCCAGAACCTGAGGATCATCATCATAGCTGCCAAGAAAGCATATGTCCTAGAAGGACCACTAGGTGAAGCACCCATCCCAGAGAACCAAGACGTTATGAACGCTTGGCAGTCACGTGCTGATGATTACTCCCTCGTCCAGTGCGGCATGCTTTAGAGCTTAGAACTGGGGCTCCAAAAGCGTTTTGAGCAACACGGAGCATATGAGATGTTCGAGGAGCTGAAAATGGTTTTCCAAGCTCATGCCCGGGTCAAGAGATATGAAGTCTCCGACAAGTTATATAGTTGTAAGATGGAGCAAAATAGTTCTGTCAGTGAGCACATACTCAAAATGTCTGGGTTACACAACCGCCTGTCCCAGCTGGACATTAACCTCCCGAACGAGGCGGTCATTGACAGAATCCTTCAGTCGCTCCCACCGAGCTACAAGAGCTTTGTGATGAACTACAATATGCAGGGGATGGAGAAAACCATTCCTGAAGTATTTTCAATGCTGAAGTCGGCAGAGGTAGAAATCAAGAAAGAACATCAAGTGTTGATGGTCAATAAAACCACCAAGTTCAAGAAGGGCAAGGGTAAAAAGAACTTCAAGAAGGACGGCAAAGATGTTGCCACGCCCGGTAAGCCATTTGCCGGGAAGAAGTCAAAGAATGGACCCAAGCCTGAGACTGAGTGCTTTTATTGCAAAGGTAAGGGTCACTGGAAGCAGAACTGCCCCAAATACTTAGCAGACAAGAAGGCCGGCAACACTAAAGGTATATGTGATATACATGTAATTGATGTGTACCTTACCAGTACTCGTAGTAACTCTTGGGTATTTGATACTGGTGTCGTTGCTCATATTTGTAACTCACAGCAGGAGCTGTGGAATAAGCGAAGACTGGCGAAGGACAAGGTGACGATGCGCATCGGGAATGGTTCCAAGGTCGATGTGATCGCCGTCGGCACGCTACCTCTACATTTACCTACGGGATTAGTTTTAAACCTAAATAATTGTTATTTAGTGCCAAGTTTGAGCATGAACATTCTATCTGGATCTTGTTTAATGCGAGATGGCTACTCATTTAAATCTGAGAATAATGGTTGTTCTATTTATATGAGAGATATGTTTTATGGTCATGCCCCGATGGTCAATGGTTTATTCTTAATGAATCTTGAACGTAATGTTACACATATTCATAGTGTGAATACCAAAATATGTAAAGTTGATAATGATAGTCCCACATACTTGTGGCATTGCCGCCTTGGTCACATTGGTGTCAAGCACATGAAGAAGCTCCATGCCGATGGACTTTTAGAGTCTCTCGATTATGAATCATTTGATACATGCGAACCATGCCTCATGGGCAAAATGACCAAGACTCCGTTCTCCGGAACAATGGAGCGAGCAACCAACTTATTGGAAATCATACATACCGATATGTGTGGTCCAATGAGCGTTGACGCTCGCGGAGGATATCATTATGTTCTCACTCTCACTGATGACTTAAGTAGATATGGGTATGTCTACTTGACGAAACACAAGTCTGAAACCTTTGAAAAGTTCAAGGAATTTCAGAATGAAGTAGAGAATCAATGTGACCGAAAGATAAAATTCTTATGATCAGATCATGGCAGAATATTTAAGTCACGAATTTGGTACACACTTAAGAAAATGTGGAATCGTTTCGCAACTCTCGCCGCCTGGAACACCTCAGCGTAATGGTGTGTCCGAACGTCGTAATCGCACTCTATTGGATATGGTGCGATCTATGATGTCTCTTACCAATTTACCGCTATCATTTTGGGGATACGCTCTAGAGACAGCTACATTTACTTTAAATAGGGCTCCATCTAAATCCGTTGAGACGACACCGTATGAATTATGGTTTGGGAAGAAACCTAAGCTGTCGTTTCTAAAAGTTTGGGGATGCGATGCTTATGTCAAGAAACTACAACCTAAAAAGCTCGAACCCAAGTCGGAAAAATGCGTCTTCATAGGATACCCTAAGGAAACCATTGGGTATACCTTCTATCTTAGATCCGAAGGCAAGATCTTTGTTGCCAAGAACGGATCCTTTCTGGAAAAAGAGTTTCTCTCGAAAGGAGTAAGTGGGAGGAAAGTAGAACTCGATGAAGTACTACCTCTTGAACCGGAAAGTAGTGGAGCTTAGGAAAATGTTCCTGTGGTGCCTACACCGACTGGAGAGGAAATTCATGATGATGATCAAGGTACTTCGGATCAAGTTGCTACTACACTTCATAGGTCCACAAGGACACGTTCCACACCTGAGTGGTATGGCAACCCTGTCCTGGAAATCATGTTGTTAGACAACGGTGAACCTTCGAACTATGAAGAAGCGATGGCGGGCCCAGATTCCAACAAATGGCTTGAAGCCATGCAATCTGAGATAGAATCCATGTATGAAATTAAAGTATGGACTTTGACAGACTTGCTCGATGATCGGCGAGCGATAGAAAACAAAT
This sequence comes from Triticum aestivum, assembly GCF_018294505.1. Classification (NCBI taxonomy): domain Eukaryota; kingdom Viridiplantae; phylum Streptophyta; class Magnoliopsida; order Poales; family Poaceae; genus Triticum; species Triticum aestivum. The sequence continues at coordinate 587,458,924 of NC_057798.1, read as the reverse complement.
GGATCTTTAAGAAGAAGATGGACGCGGATGGTAATATTACCATCTATAAAGCTCGACTTGTCGCTAAGGGTTATCGGCAAGTTCAAGGGGTTGACTACGATGAGACTTTCTCTCCCGTAGCGAAGCTGAAGTCTGTCCGAATCATGTTAGCAATTTCCGCATACTATGATTATGAGATATGGCAGATGGACATCAAAACGACATTCCTTAACGGCTATCTTAAGGAAGAACTGTATATGATGCAGCCGGAGGGTTTTGTCGATCCTAAGAATGCTAACAAGGTATGCAAGCTCTAGCGATCCATTTATGGGCTGGTGCAAGCATCTCGGAGTTGGAACATTCGCTTTGATGAGATGATCAAAGCGTTTGGGTTTATGCAGACTTATGGAGAAGCCTGCGTTTACAAGAAAGTGAGTGGGAGCTCTGTAGCATTTCTCATATTATATGTAGATGACATACTTTTGATGGGAAATGATATAGAACTTTTGGACAGTATTAAGGCCTACTTGAATAAGTGTTTTTCAATGAAGGACCTTGGAGAAGCTGCTTACATATTAGGCATCAAGATCTATAGGGATAGATCAAGACGCCTCATAGGTCTTTCACAAAGCACATACCTTGATAAGATATTGAAGAAGTTGAAAATGGATCAGTCCAAGAAAGGGTTCTTGCCTGTATTGCAAGGTGTGAGATTGAGCTCAGCTCAATGCCCGACCACGGCAGAAGATAAAGAAGAGATGAGTGTCATCCCCTATGCCTCAGCCATAGGATCTATTATGTATGCCATGCTGTGTACCAGACCTGATGTAAACCTTGCCGTAAGTTTGGTAGGAAGGTACCAAAGTAATCCCGGCAAGGAACACTAGACAGCGATCAAGAATATCCTGAAGTACCTGAAAAGGACAAAGGACATGTTTCTCGTTTATGGAGGTGACGAAGAGCTCGTCGTAAAGGGTTACATCGACGCTAGCTTCGACACAGATCTGGATGACTCTAAGTCACAAACCGGATATGTGTATATGTTGAATCGTGGAGCAGTAAGCTGGTGCAGTTGCAAGCAGAGCGTCGTGGCGGGATCTACATGTGAAGCGGAGTACATGGCAGCCTCGGAGGCAGCGCATGAAGCAATATGGATGAAGGAGTTGATCACCGACCTAGGAGTCATACCCAATGCATCGGGGCCAATCACTCTCTTCTGTGACAACACTGGAGCTATTGCCCTTGCCAAGGAGCCCAGGTTTCACAAGAAGACCAGGCACATCAAGCATCGTTTCAACTCCATCCGTGAAAATGTTCAAGATGGAGACATAGATATTTGCAAAGTACATACGGATCTGAATGTCGCAGATCCGTTGACTAAACCTCTTCCGCGAGCAAAACATGATCAACACCAGAACTCTATGGGTGTTCGATTCATCACAATGTAACTAGATTATTGACTCTAGTGCAAGTGGGAGACTGTTGGAAATATGCCCTAGAGGCAATAATAAAAGGATTATTATTATATTTCCTTGTTCGTGATAATTGTCTTTTATTCATGCTATAACTGTATTATCCGGAAATCGTAATACACGTGTGAATACTTAGACCACAACATGTCCCTAGTGAGCCTCTAGTTGACTAGCTCGTTGATCAACAGATAGTCATAGTTTCCTGACTATGGACATTGGATGTCATTGATAACGGGATCACATCATTAGGAGAATGATGTGATGGACAAGACCCAATCCTAAGCATAGCACAAAGATCGTGTAGTTCGTTTGCTAGAGCTTTTCCAATGTCAAGTATCTTTTCCTTAGACCATGAGATCGTGTAACTCCCGGATGCCGTAGGAGTGCTTTGGGTGTACCAAACGTCACAACATAACTGAGTGGCTATAAAGGTGCACTACAGGTATCTCCGAAAGTGTCTGTTGGGTTGACACGGATCGAGACTGGGATTTGTCACTCCGTATGACGGAGAGGTATCTCTGGGCCCACTTGATAATGCATCATCATAATGAGCTCAAAGTGACCAAGTGTCTGGTCACGGGATCATGCATTACGGTACGAGTAAAGTGACTTGCCGGTAACGAGATTAAACGAGGTATTGGGATACCGACGATCGAATCTCGGGCAAGTAACGTACCGATTGACAAAGGGAATTGTATACGGGGTTGCTTAAATCCTCGACATCGTGGTTCATCCGATGAGATCATCGAGGAGCATGGGTGTCCAGATCTCGCTGTTGGTTATTGACCGGAGAGCCATCTCGGTCATGTCTACATGTCTCCCGAACCCGTAAGGTCTACACACTTAAGGTTCGGTGACGCTAGGGTTATATTGTTGGGGAACGTAGTAATTTCAAAGAAATTCCTACGCACACGCAAGATCATGGTGATGGCATAGCAACGAGAGGGGAGAGTGTTGTCCACGTACCCTCGTAGACCGTAAGCGGAAGCGTTAGCACAACGCGGTTGATGTAGTCGTACGTCTTCACGATCCGACCAATCCAAGCACCGAACGTACGGCACCTCCGAGTTCAGCACACATTCAGCTCGATGACGATCCCCGGGCTCCGATCCAGCAAAGCTTTGGGGATGAGTTCCGTCAGCACGACGGTATGGTAACGATGATGATGTTCTACCGGCGCAGGGCTTCGCCTAAACTCCGCGACGATATGAGCGAGGTGGAATATGGTGGAAGGGGGCACCGCACACGGCTAAGGAACGATCCGTAGATCAACTTGTGTGTCTATGGGGTGCCCCCCGCCCCCGTATATAAAGGAGGGAGGGGGAGGCCGGCCGGCCCTTGTGGGCGCGCCAAGAAGAGGATCCTAGTAGGAGTAGGACTCCTCCTTTCCTACTCCTACTAGGAGGGGAAAGGAAGGGGGAGAGGGGGGAAGGAAAGAGGGGGGCGCCAC